>NW_021938894.1:199420-202077 GCF_001715985.3 Manacus vitellinus
TTGGCCAACTGCAAAGTCTCATTTTCCATACATGTCTCATTTTCCATACATGTCTCATTTTCCATACATGTCTCATTTTCCATACATGTCTCATTTTCCATACATGTCTCATTTTCCATACATGTTTTCCATACATGTCTCATTTTCCACACCTTCCCGGGAGGTTCTGCAGGGACTGGCCGAATGCTGGGTCTGCTGTTCTGTGATGGGTGTCAGCTCTGTAGAAACAAGCACAAAATCCTTGCTAATCAGGTTTTTAGCTCCTGCAAAGACACCTGAGATGAGTGCAGAGTCACCCCAGGAGGGGGGCAGGGGCTGCTCCAGGGAAGGGGCCCAGCCCTGGGGGGGATTGGGAAGCTCGAGGGTCTGAGGGAAGGAGGGTTTTGGTGGGGACACCTGGGGGGTGCTTGGCCCCAACGTGAGGGTCCCCGTGTGTCCCCGGGGGCAGCTGGGGGTGATGGTGGGCAGCACAGGGCCATGTGTCCCTCTGCTTGTTCCCAAACACTTCACCCAGTCCCCAGGGCCACATTTTGGGATGTGGATAGGGAGGGAATGGTGAAGGGGGGCTTAGAGTCGTGCTGGCTTCCAAGGCAGGTCCTGCTCCTCCCAGAGCTTCCCAGTCTCCTTGGGACAGCTCTCCCACTGCTCCAGTGGTGATGGGGATGAGACAAGGAACCAGCACATGGATCCAACTTTGAAGGAAAATGAAAGCAAAGCACCTTACAGGTGCTTTTTGGGGTGATGAAGGGGCGAAGGTGGGTGATCACAGCAGTCCTTTGCTGTGAAAAATAAGTCTTTTGTTCCAGAGACTGCTGGAAATCAAGACGAGCTCCTTGAGTGTCTGCTGAGGGGCTGGGAGGCTGTCAGGTGACTTCAGGTGAGCTGTGGGGTGCTACCTTGACCTAAACAGTGTGGCCTTCCCCCTGGGCTGGGGTAGGAAGGGGAGAGCTTTCTTTACATATTTCAGCATTTCTGGCATTAAATATCCCTCTGCTGGTCTGGTAAATGCAGAAGGGCAAACCCCTGGTTTGAGCCATGGACATCTTTGGATTGTGAGCACCATCTGGAGAGTTCCCTCTGCATTAGAGCAACAGAGGAGCCTGGAGCATCTGCCTGGAATCCCAGCTCTCCCTGGACAATGTAAGTTATCAGATGGAACAGGAACAAAGTGTGAATTTTCTGTTTCTTCTGGCTGGCCTTGTACAGGGCTGACTGATTTACAGCCCAGAGCAGGGACTGGAGCAGGTTTCCTTGGAGAGCTCATGAGCTCCATCCTCAGAGGATTTTGGCACTCAAGCCCTTGGCTGACCCTGCTCTGTGCAGGTGGTGGGACCAGAGACATCCCAGGGTCCTGTCCAGCCTGGATCACCACAGTTCTGTGGCTGTGAGAGGCTGTCATGGGTTAGGTTCTGTCACGGGGGTTCAAGACCTGTAAGACTAAAGTTTTGTCCTTTTTCAGTCACTGGAAGCCTTGTAGGAAGTGCAAGGAGCAGGCTGGCAATGGCAGTGGCTGCAGTGGCAGCTGGCAATGGCAATGCCCCAGTTCCCATCACCTGTGTCCTGGCATGGGGGAGTCTCACCCCTGGTCCTCCACCCACTTCCAGAGGTCTCTTCCAGCAACTGGTGGCTGTTAGACAGGAGCTGCTTCAGTGCAGCCTCTGAGGGGACTCTATTCTGTCTTAGAATACCAGAGTGGTTTGGGTTGGGAGGGACCCTAAAGCCCATCCAGTGCCACCCCTGCCATGGGCAGGGACACCTTCCACCAGCCCAGGTTGCTCCAAGCCCCGTCCAACCTGGCCTGGGACACTTCCAGGGATCCAGGGGCAGCCACAGCTTCTCTGGGCAACCTGGGCCAGGGCCTCCCCACCCTCCCAGCCAGGAATTCCTTCCCAATCTCCCATCTAGCCCTGCCCTCTTGTACTGGGCAGCCATTCCCCCTTGTCCTGTCTCTCCAGGCCTTTGTCCAAAGTCCTTCTCCAGCTCTGGTTTGGGGATCAGTGCTTGAAAAAAACAGCAAAAAGTTCTAAGCAGGGAGACAGAACAGACATTATTCCAGGACTGTAGAAAACACTTGTTTTCTACAGGGTACAAAACATTAATTTTTAAAGAGCTGTAAGGCATCTTCATTGTGGAAGTCCCAGGAGAAAATATCTGATGCTGAGGATTGTTTAATGCCCTTGAGAAAGATGAATTGGAATGAATGGAAAACTAAGCCAGACATATTCTGATTAGAAATAAAAGCCTTATTTTGAATAATGAGAATAATTAACTGCTGTGAGAGGCACGTGAGAGCAGCAGCAGATTTCCCAGCAGTGACTATGCCCATATCTCCATGGCCCTGTGGAGAGGGGAAGTTTTTGGGTACAAAGTTGTTTTCTCAGTGACATCTTTGGAGGACCAAGAAGCTCTCCTGTCCTCACTCCTGGTTTGCCCCCCAGCTCCTACTTCTGTGCATGTTTGCAGTGTGACAATTCCTGGTGTTTCTGAGCTGTTCCTGTCCATCCCCTTTGGATGGGCTCTTCTCAGCAAGGATAGATCTCAGAATCACAGAATTTCCTGAGCTGGAAGTGACCCACAGGGACCACCAAAGCCCAAGGGACATCACAGTCCAAGTCACCAGGGTCTCTACAATCCTCCCGGGCTGCTTGAGCCCTGCT
>NW_021938894.1:202357-204330 GCF_001715985.3 Manacus vitellinus
TTTTCCACACACCTTCCTATGAGCATCTCCAACCACGGCTCTTCCATGAACAAATAGAAAATCAATGCCAAGCACACTGTGGAAAGTCCTCTCAGAAGGATTCTATGTGGATTTTGCAATATACTGGTTGAAAAGGAATTATTTTAGCTTTAAAAGGTTGACATTTGTTGACATGTGGCTGTGCCAGGTGCCAGGGGACAGCACCAGGGCTGACGTGAGCCGGTGGGAAGCAACTCATTTGCTTCCTCAGTGAGAAATTCTTCCCTGTATTATGGAATCATGGAGCCATGGAATGGTTTGGGTTGGGAGGGACCTTAAAGATCATCCAGTTCTAGCCTCTGCCACAGGCAGGGGCACTTTCCATTATCCCAGGTTGCTCCATGTCCTGTCTGGCCTTGGACATTCCCATGGATGGGGCAGCCACAGCTTCTCTGGGCAACTTGTGCCAGTGCCTTCCCACCCTCCCAGCCAGGAATTCCCTCCCAGTATCCCATCTAACCCTGCCCTCTTAGTTCAAAACCATTCCCCCTTGTGCTGTCCCGTCACATCTCAGTGAGCAGGAGGCAGAGCCACAGCCAGCAGACAGGGGGGCGGTGGGGCACTGCCACTGCTGTCCCCAGTGGGCAGTGGGGGCATGAGGGATGAATCGTGGGGACAGGGAGCAACCTGGCATCGGTGCCGTGTCCCAGGTGTGCGTGGCACCAGATTTTGTCCAAGCAGACAACTGCAGAGCAGGGCAGCTCTTTGGGACTGCAAACACACCCTGGGCTTTGGAATTGCCTGCTCCTGGCACAGAGTCTGGGAACAGACACCACAGCTCATCCCTCGGGAGCTGCCCTGGGCACGGCCCCCGGACACGAGCCGGGCTCTCTGTGAACGGACCAGGGGAATTCTGATGAAAAGGAAACTTCTGTAACTCAGAAAATTGACGTGGACATCAAACAGCCTGAAAGCTGCGAGCGAGGGCTGAACAAACAAAGCTGTTCTGCTCTGCACCTGGGTTTTTCCAGCGCCTCCACGAGCACTGCTCTTTGGATTTGCAGATGAGGAAACTGAGCAGTGACCTGGGGCCTGTGAAAGCTTCTTTCCAAGCACCACACAAGCAAGAAGCGAACCGTGGGATGCTGAGACACGTTTGCCTCCTTTTGGCTCTGTTTCGAAACAAACCCAGTTTTTCTCGGCTGGGTGAGGATTTGTTCTGCGGGTGGTGCTGGAGCGTGTCTGCTCTGGGAACAGGGAATTCAGTGGGCATGCTGCCAGAATCCACCACTGCTGGGAGCCCGTGAGAGGAGAGGGGGGAGCCCAGGTGTGGGGGTGCAGGGCTGGCAGCAGAACCCCAGAAGGCCCCAAAGGCTGGCTGGGATGTGAAGACTCGGGGTGTTTGACATCCCCAAAGCAAAGCCAGCAGGACAGGGGTGTTCAGAGAACGAGGGGAGCAGGGTCTGGAGTGGAGAGGGAAGGTCCCTGGGGGCTCTGCAGTGGGGTTGGCCATGGCAGCCTGCAAACAGGTGGGTGTGGTGGTTGTCTCAAGTGGAAATGGCCCTGGAGTTCCCTGAGCTCGTGATTCCCATGTCATGCTTCTCCCTGGGCCCCAGGGACGAGGTTGGCTGGGAACCAACCTTCGAGCTGAAGGCTGGACCTTTCCATGTGTTCCTTCACACAGTGGCTGAGCTCTGGTGCCCACCCATGTTCTCTGGCACCGGCCCCTTCCCTGGCAGAGGCAGCAGTGTGGGATAGTTCCAGGCACGTGTTTCCAGCCTGGCCAGGACAGCAGATATCGTCTGCCCAGCATCCCCCTGGAGAGCACCAACTGAGCTTTTCCAGGGCCTGGAGCAGTGATTCCACTGCAGCAGCAATCCTGCAGCTCTCTGGGACACCTGTGCCAGCCCAAAGCATGACACAGCCAGGCCTCACCTTGTGTTTGGGATTTATTTGGATTAGCAATCCAAGTGGAGAGTGACTTTGTACATGGG
>NW_021938894.1:206880-221342 GCF_001715985.3 Manacus vitellinus
CTGGCTCAGCCCCAGCATCCCCCACTGTCCTCCATGCAAGGGAAACGGGTCTGCGATTTTCCTTCTCCTGAGAGGGGAATCACTGGGAATAACCAAGGAATCCTCTCTCCCCCAGCCGGGTTTTGTTCCCCCGAGCTCTCTCCTGAAGGCCGGTTGTCTGGGGGTGGGGGGAGGCTGCCCCCAGGGATGCAGCGGGGGGGGCTCCAGCCTCTCTCCCTCCCTCTGCAGCACCAAAACCCTTCTGCGGTGATCCCAGAGCTCTCTGCAGAGCTTCCCGTCATACCAGGGCAGCTCGGCAGGGACAGGGTTGTTTTTTTAGGTTATTGCTTTTAGTTTAAATTGAAATTAAAAGAGTTCAGGGAAGAAGAATCCAAGGGGCTGCTCAGGGAAGCTGTGGGATCTGCATCCTTAGAGCTGCATTAAAACCCGTGATAACAGACGTTTATAGTGAGGATGGATGATGGAGGAAGGGGTCTGATAGATCATGGAGAAGGGGTCTAATGCTGAGGAGAATCCTTTGGTGCAGAGCTCCCGGTGCACTGAGATTCCCCCTGGATCCCTGTTTCTTTGCAGTTTTGCATTCCCGTGTTGCTGGAGAGGCAGAGCTGTTGGCATGGCAGCACAGCTGTCAGCTACCAGCACTGGTAATAGTTTGTCTGTTAATACATCACATCTATTTTTGTTTCATGCAATATTTACACTGAACTGTTTTAAATAATTTACAGGATTTGTTGTTATTATTAAAGAATAGTAATTATTGTTATACAATAATTTTCCATATTCTCATTATTATTATAGAATCAGTTATTATTTTGATGAGTTTTATTTTCAAAGACAGTCCACTGTCATGTTGTGTTTCCCTGGATCGGGCTCCTTGGACTTTCATGGTCCAGGATGTTGTAGACATGGAATTGAATGTGAACAGGGAATCCAATTTGTTGTTGAAGGTACAGTTAGTTTCTAACACACAGAGTCAATTTTTTTGGTGTGCAGGAACCTCACAGTTTTGTTTTTCAGCACTTGCACCACTTTCTCCTCTTGGCTGCATTATGGATAATTCCTGGTTTGAGTTTTGATATGTAAGACCTGATTGCTAATGCAGAAGTTGCTGAAAACATTTGCATTTCTTTTCAACTTTCGTGAGTCTGGCTCTGATCCAGCCTCTGGGGCTCTTCAGGCCTCTCCAGGGCAGCAGCACATCCTTCCTCTGGCTGGAGGGGGAATTCCACCTCACTCAGGTTTTCCCCTGACACAAAGGTCTTTCCAAGTGCCTGGTTAAATTTTATTTCTGCTCTGAAAAAGAACTGAAAAGCAAATTGAATGGGGTCCCAGAGCCCAAAGGGAAGGGAGAGACTTTGGAGATAAGGAAGGAACTTGCAGCTATCTTCAGACTTGGAGCTGATTTTGTTCTCTACTCTAAGTGTGAGTCCAGGAGCCTTAGAAGTCCCCATTCCTGATGTCTGAGAACATCTTGTGCGTCCCTGCAAACACTTGACCTTTCTTCTCTCATTGCTTGATTTCTTCCTTCTACTCTGGGCTCAGAGAACACAGAAGTATCACAGTATCTGTGCAACCAGGCTGATTCTGTCTCCAGCCACTCTGTTTGAAGTGGAAGCACTTGGAAGAAAAACACATTTCTGTTGTATTAAAATGAAATGAGGAGAAAACGTGGACGTTGCTGTTCACACAGGAGGGGGAGCCAGGACAGGCTGCAGGGCAGTGCAGAGCACGGGGCTGTGAGTTGGGTTGGTACCTCTGGCTGTGGCTCTTCACAGAGCAGAGCAGGTGCCAGCAGGCGTTTGGAGCCCATGGAGGAGCTCGAGCACCCAAAATCCCGTTCTGCAGTGCCTTCTGCCTTCAGGTGAACACACCCTGGTCAGCCTGACTGACCACGTTCATCCTGGCTGGGATCGGGGCACGGAGCAGCTGCACGTCTGGATCTCCATCCCGTTCTGCCCCTCATACCTGGCAGCCCTGCTGGGGAGCAGTGTCCTGCTGTTCCCCACGTGGAGTGAGCGCAGCCTCCACCAGCCCATGTACCTCCACCAGCCCATGTACCTCTCCTGCCATGTACTCACCGCCCATGTACCTCCTCCTGCCCATGTACCCTCCTGCCCATGTACCTCCTCCTGCCCATGTACCTCCTCCTGCCCACGCTGGCCTGGCACTCTCCACCACAGCGGTGCCCGAGGGGCTGGCTCTGTTCTGGTTCTGTCAGGAGATTTCCTTTGGTGCCTGCCTGACCCAGCTGTTCTCCCTGCACTCACCTGCTCGGGGGGTCGGGGATCCCGCTGGCCACAGCCTTTGACTGTTCCAATGCCATCTGCTCCCGCTGTGCCAGGGGCAGTGCTGGCCCCGGCAGCCACGGCCAAACCGGCCTGGGGGCTTTGCTGAGGAGCTTCTGCATCATCTTCCCGTGGATTTTCCTGCTGAAGTGGCTGCTGTTCTGCGGGCACAGGGTCATCCTGCTCACCCCCTGTGGGCACACGGGCACCGCCCGCCCGGCCCGCACCCACACCTCCCTCAGCAGCTGGTGCCTCACGGTGCCTCTGGCCGTGGTCAGGCTCCACCCTGGCCTCCTCGCTGTGTCCTGTGTGCTCATCCTCGTGGTGCTGTTCAGGCTCCTCCAGGACCACAAGGCTTCCAGCACCTGTGGCTCTCCCAGCTGTGTTTCAGTCTTTTTCTACGTTCCCGTTGCTTTCCTGGCTCTGATGTGACACTTCAGCTGGAACGTCCCCTGCCATGTCCACATCCTGCTGGCCAACCTGCACGTGCTGCTCCCACCACTCTGAGCCCCTCGTGTGCAGAGTGAGGGCACAGCAGAGCAGGGAGAAGGGTGTGAAGGTGTTTGCCTGCTCCAAGAGCCACTTCCTGGGAGAACAGGAGTGAAGGTGATGGACACCTTGATGGGACTCCAAGCTCCCCACCCCAGAGTGTCCTTCAACTCTTTCAGGCAACATTCCCAAGTCTTCTGCCATCCCAGTCAAGCACAGAACACCCAACACCCCCCCACTGCTGTCCATGAGTTTGTGGAAAATGAAAGATAAAGGCAAAAATCAGGATCTGTGGCAATGGGAGGACAGCGACCAAAGAAATGGAAACCCACCCCAGGTATGTCACCTGGGGGAAACCCCAGAATCCCAGACTCACAGGGTGGTTGGTGTGGGAAGGAACCTCTGGAAATCATCTCATCCAACTCTCTGCTCAAGCAGGCTGACCCAGAGCAGTTACCTGGGATCGCATTCAGGAAGGGTTTGGAACACCTCCAGGGAAGGAGATTCCACACCCTCCATGGGCAGCTGCTTCCAGTACTTGGTCACCTGCACAACAAAGAAATTTTCCCTCATATTCAGCTGGAGTTTCCCATGTAAATCCCTTATGAGGAGGAGGCAGGTGGAATTCACTGTGGCATGAGAATAAATCTCCATCTCAGTTGTGTTCTCTGGAGTCAGGTGGAAAGACATATAATGAATGTGTTCTTCTGAATCACAAGTGTGTAATGGAATTCATTTTAGGGAATTATTCTTTAATAAAATTCATAGTATTGGAAAATCTCCAAAAGGAAACAACACAGAGATAAAGCAAGTGTTGCACTTCAGCATTCATGAGGTCTCTTTATTCCTTAATTGACCTTACTTTGATTAAACACGTTGGTGAAAAATCATTCCCAGAAGAATCATAGAATGGCATTGAAACAAATTGTTGTTATCAAATCCTAAAAATGCTCCTGCTCCAGAGCAGCTGCTTTCCTGGAGCTTAAAAATCTCTTGGGCATCCCTTTGGAACTGCAGAGCTGGGCAGGGCTGCAGAGCTGGGCAGGGGCTGCCGGATGTCTCAGAGCAGCCTGGTGCACTGAGCCGTGCAACTGAGCACATTTTGTTGCTAAAATACCCTTTTGTTTGGAGTTACTCTCTCTACAAATAGCAAAAAGATATTTAATGCCATTCTGAGGTGGAACATTCAGTAGTTTGACTTCATTTCTTGTTGCTCAGAGGTACCACATGGGATTGCTGTTTAGTGAAGAAATAGCAAGTAAAAACTGTTGCCTGTTTGAAGGTGGCTGTGAGGGAGCAGAAGCTGGTGCTGCCCTCCAAGGCCTCCAGCCAGTGGCAGCCACATGTATAATTCATAGTTTTCTCTACAGCAACGTGTATTTTATTCATTGCCACTTTATCGCTCATTTAATGGCAGAGGCTTAATGCTCCAGTGGAAATCCATCACTGCCCCAGCCACCCAACTGGAGAGCCAGAGGCTGTGCAGACTCTACAGACCTGGCAGTTTATGAAGGCAGAGGGACAAAAGTGTTGCTCATTCCCATTTTGAGTGTTTATTCTCATTCTGAGCAGCAAAGATGGGTTTGGTGATTTGCCCAAGGTACATCGAGCCTCACTTTAGAATCTAAATTAGATGAAGTTTTTTTATGGTAAAAATCTCATTTTCTAGGCTCTCAGTTGCAGTCAGAACCCTCAGCACGTTCAGCCTCTCTGACTCAGTGTGGGGATCACAGTTCGTGATGTGCCTCATTTTCACCCCCAAAAAATAATAGGGTCAAAGGCAGAGGAATTGATGGTGCCATTGTGTCCATGGTGGGGAACATGGGGACCAAAATGGTGCAATGACAATGAGAAAGGTGCTGGTATCCAAAGCAGGAATGCAGAAAGAGATTCCTTGTCTTGCTACATATACCCCAGATTAAAAAAAATCCCAAACATGTTTCAGTTCCAAAACATGCCAAGTTTCGATTGGCTCTTGACCCCACAAAATTTCTAGGTGGATGCTCCATCAGGGTCACAAAAGCTGCAAGGGAGGAGGAAACTGGTGTTACCACACTTATAAAATGGCCCATTTGCAGTGCTGGACCCAGCATTGTCACTGGTTCCCTGTAAAACAGAGCTGAGCTGTTTCCTTCTGCCAGGAATCATCAATTCCATAGAGTTTGGAGGTAAGAAACGAATCTAAGCTTGGCTTTGGTTTCCAGTGTTTGAGTTGCATTAGGTCAGAGATAATCTTTGAGTTCCCTTCCAACATCAACCATTCTCTGATTCTATAAACTCCTCATTTAGGTTTAATTTATGCTGAAACTCTGCCATCTGCCTATAAAACCATAAACCTTTGTGGGTGTGTGTCAAACCTGGGCTGCTGTTTTGCTGTAGGTCTGTTTTAGGGACGTGTGTCCCATCCTGAGCGTTGATCCTTTGGAGAAGAATAAAGGAGTGATTTTCTGGGGTGTCTGGAGAGCTGAATGAGCAAGCCCCTGCAGATCAATAAACCCTTTAAATACAGCTGGTGGAGCCGTGGTGATCTCAGTGCCAGCACACACACTGGCCAAACAGCTCCACAGAAACACTGCACAGGGATGATCCCTGTTCTCCAAGTGAGGGAGATACAGGGACTGGCCTGGAGGGTCTCCTCAGTGGGATCCCACCGAGCCTGGACCTACAGAGGAGTGTCACAAACCATCCCTGGAGTCCCTGGGTCAGCAGTGCTGCTGCAGCAAAGTCATGCAAATCCCATTCCATCCCAGCCCTGCTTGGATCAGCAGAGCTCAAAACTGCAGTGAAACCAAACCTGAGCCTTGATGTGGGCCATGGGCACCTCCAGGGGTGCCAGTCCTGGGCCCTCAGCGGGGTGTGCAGAGCTGTGAGTGGGAGGGTAAATCCTGCTCAGTGGGGCCAGGTCCTGAGCCAGCACGAGGACAAACGACGCCCTATTTCTGCAGGGGCCAGAGTCATTTTCTTTAGTAGCTGCCAAGCTGCAGCTGTGCTTCAGTTTGCTTGTGTGGTGCACTGTGTGAACATCCCACCCCCAGCTCCAGGCCAGGTCTAACCACAGCCAGGTTTGCATCAGCCTGTGGAAATCAGAGCTTGCCCTGGGAGGTCCTGCCTGGGCTCAGTTCATCTCGCAGGGCACACGCAGGGCAGGGACACTGGGACAGGCTGCCCGAGGTGTTGGTGTCTTCTCCCAGGGAACAAGGAGGAGGGAAAACAGCCTCCAGTTGTGCAGGTGTAGGCTGGGTGACAGGCAAAATTTCATTGCTGAAAGGGCTGTCCAGCCCTGGCACAGCTGCCCAGGGATGTGGAGTCACATCCCTGGGGGGATTTAACAGCCCTGTGGACGTGGCACTTGGGGATGTGGTCAGTGGTGGCCTTGGCCACGCTGGGGGAGCAGTTGGACTTGATGAGCTCAAGGGGCTTTTCCACCCTCTGTAATTCTGTGATTTTGTGATTCTATGATGTCTCAGTCTAACTGAGAGGCACAAGGGAAGCATTTCAACACCAACTTAGTTGAGCTGGAAGCAAGAACTGGAGAGGTTTCCCCTTTGTGCCTGAAGCTCACCAATAACAACTGTTGCTTTCACGTTTTAGACAGGGGTTTTCAGAGGTCTTTGATGGACTTCAGGGGCCAAGCCTTTCATTGCCCCAGCAGCTGGGCCGTGGAGCTTATTGAACACCCCCAGTCCAGGTGCAATTAGAGAATGAACACGTTGAAATAAACCCTGTTGCATTTCTTTGAGGCAACACAGAATCCCAGACCAGTTTGGGTTGAAAGAGACCTTAAAGCTCATCCAGTCCCACTCCCTGCCATGGGCAGGGACACCTTCCACCAGCCCAGGTTGCTCCAAGCCCTGTCCAACCTGGCCTTGGACACTTCCAGGGATCCAGGAGCAGCCACAGCTTCTCTGGGCAACCTGGGCCAGGGCCTTCCCACCCTCACAAGGAAGAATTCCTTCTCAATATCCCACCTAAATCTCTCCTCTCTCAGTTTAAAACCACTGTCCCTTGTCCTGTCCATGTAAAAAGTCGTTCTCCCTCTTTTTTATGAGCCCCCTTCTCATGAGAGCAATAAAAAATGACCTTATGCTAATGAACCATTTCTCCCAGACTTTGGATTTGCTTATCTGTGTCTCTGTCTCGTGTGAGTCACTGTGACTAAGGATCTGTGTGTCTGAGGGATGCCTGGAGTAATGTGCCCCTTCCAGAGGAGCTGCTGGAGCCACGGGCAGCCCCAGCCTCTCCCAGCCCGGGGGACACTGAGCCCTGCAGGGTCTGGTGCTGCTCCAGCTCCCCACAAATTCCTGCCCTGCCCTGGCACTGGCTGGGCACAGGAAGGGCAGCAGGTCAGACGGGGCCTCAGGGTGTCCCTGGACTGTGGGACACGCTGGGAACCTCCCCCAGCCCGAGGGAGGAGTGACCACCCTTTGTCAGTGACCACATCTGGAAGGTTTGTCCAGCTGTGGGCCCTTCCATGCACTGAGGGAGGGGGTTCTACCCTTTATCAGTGACCACATCTGGAAGGTTTGTCCAGCTGGGGGTCCTTCCATGCACTGAGGGAGGGGGTTCTACCCTTTATCAGTGACCACATCTGGAAGGTTTGTCCAGCTGGGGGCCCTTCCATGCACGTGATGACAAACTGCAACAGGTCCAGGTGGGACCACTGGGGGGGTGTGCAACTGGGGCTTCTGAGCAGAGGAAAAGAAAGCAAAGGCAGTTTCTGATGGAGTCTTTCAATGTCTGGAACCTAAGGCAGAAAAAATAAGGGAGTCAGACCCATCTGAGGTGAAAAGACAAGAGGGTGGGTGGAAAAGCTGCAATATGGGAAAATTTGGTTGGAGAATAAAGGAATAATTCTTCCTCATGGGGGTGGGAACTCAGTCCTTGGAAATATAAAAACTGGATACCCCCAGAACTCCTTCAGGCTGGAAGATCCTTGCTTGCAAGGACATTACAGGTTCAACTATAAAAACTTGGTTTTCATTTTAAAATTCTATCCCTGACAATCCTGACTAGGAACTGCCCAGCCCAACCTTCTCAACACTCAGAAAATCCCTGTGCTGCCCCAAACCAGAGAGCTCATGTGCACATACGATATATTTTATTATTACTACTGTTCTTAAATTGCCCAGGCTCACAGCAGTGGTTAATGAACACGACACTGGTTATTTTACCCTTCTCATTGGTGTTTCTGGGATAAAATATCCATGAACAAGAGACAAATTCAGACAGACATGTCAAGGAGTTTTGAAATTTATCAGCTGCCTCAATATTTACAAGTTCCCCATAGCAACGTTGGGGTTTTTTTGTTTCAGTTTGTTTTGTTTTAGTTTGGGTTTTGTTTTGGTTTCTTTCTGTTTCTGTTTCGGAGTTTTTTGTTTTTGGTGTTTTTGGGTTTGTTTCTTTTTAAAAATACTCTGATTTCAAGTAGTAAATCATGGTTAAATAGTGATTAAATCTCATGTGTCCATCCTGCAGCGAGCTGAACTCTTCCAACCCCCTGATCCAGGTTTGGTCCTGGGAAGGTGGGTTATGGTACTGAGGATGATTATTTCATTTTTTTTTTTCAGTAAGTGTGAAAGGTCTGACCCAAAGATCTTGTAACTGTTCATCCAATAGATAAAGATTGAATAAAGTCTGGACAAAAATGTAAAAAATTAAAATTAAGATTTAAAAAAATATGAAAAAAATAATGCAAATTTATCTTACCAGCAGAGAGAAAGAAGGTACAAAGAGACCTGACTTACTGAGTTCAGATGATAGGAGGGGCAAAAGAAAATCTGAATTGATCTAAAACTTGTCCCCAGGGTGTGGTGGCTGTGATGACTCTTCAGCACAACCCCCAAGCCCAGCGTGAGCTGGTGACTGCAGACACAACCACACTGAAATGGGATGAAATGAGACGCCGATGGCTCGCAAATCTGAAGATAAAAATGGACAGATGACAGATTCTTTGTCTCTTGGGACCCTGAAGCGAAGGACAGAAGTTCCTTGGAGCCCCAGGCCTGGCCTGAAGCCCATGAATGGGCTTGGTGGGTAAATGGTCACAGAATTCTCCCAGAAACGTGATGTGGGATGTCAGAACACATCTCAGTGATCCTCCCCAGCCTTGAGATTTTCTAACTCTCCTGTAACGAGGACGAAACCCCATGTGAATGAACATATTAATTAGAAGAGAGAGAAGGGATCAGACACTCCTTCCATACTTTGCCCTTGAGTCCCATCAGCAAAACCCCTCGGCAGTGAGATGGGGCTCTGCAAGGGCTCCAGAGGGACAAACCCTCAGGGCAACGGCCCTGCTGTGCTGTTTGGGGAACGGGCCCTGTTCTGCATGGCTGGGGCTCGGGCTGGGCTGTGCTGAGGAAGCTGAGCCTTCAGAGACCACAAACAGCCACTAAAATCAGTGGTCAGTGGGGCTGCTGAGCCCTGGCTTTGGCTGTGGGGGTGGGAGGGTGGCTGTGGGTGGGTGATGCCCTCGATGCTGCGGGTCAGGAGTTGAACCTGGGCTGGGCAGAGCTGTCACTGTCCCTGAAAGTGTTCAAAAAACATGTGGATGTGGCCCTTGGGGACATGGTTAAGCAGTGACCATGGTGGTGGTGCTGGTTGAGAGTTGGACTTGATTGTCTTAGGGATCTTTTCCAACCTTAATGTTCCCATGTTTCTGTGACTCTGGAAGGCAGCTGCACCCCGGCACAACTTAGGGCAGCATCTGGAAGGACATCAGACTGTCCATACTGACCCCTCTCTTTGGTGTTAGATCTAGCAAACAGCATTTTAAATGATGTTTTACAAGGCCTGGGGACCTTCTGGCACTGGGGTCACCACAGACCAGCAGCTCCTGGGGCAGAACTTCCCCCTGTCAGGTGGGAGGACGCAGCAGCTCAGAAGCTGTTTCACCGTGGCTGGGTGAGGATGATGGCAAAGCACTCCCACTTTCCTGACTCCACGGGCTCTTGCTGCCCCTTGTCCTGCCTCCTCACACACTCAGGGATGCTCCATGGGGCTGGACCCCCCTCCAGGCAGCTTCTCTCCCTGTCCTGTGTGTGGGATGGGAGGTGATGCTGGAGTCAGGGAGGGGAACAGCCCCGGGGGTCCCTGTGCTGCTCGGGGGGGAACAGCCCCCGGGGGTCCCTGTGCTGGCTCAGGAACAGTCCGGGGTCCCTGTGCTGCTCAGGAAGGGAACAGTCCCCGGGTCCCTGTGCTGTCTCACTGTGCTGCTCAGGGGGAACAGCCCCGCGGGGGTCCCTGTGCTGCTCGGGAACAGCCCCGGGGGTCCCTGCTGTCGCTCGGGAACAGCCCCCGGGGGTTCCCTGTGCTGCTCGGGAACAGCCCCCGGGGGTCCCTGTGCTGGCTACAGAGGGAACAGCCCCGGGGGTCCCTGTGCTGCTGGGAACAGCCCCCTGGGGGGGGTCCCTGGCTGCTCGGGAACAGCCCCCGGGGGTCCTGTGGGGCTGCTCAGGAGGGGAACAGCCCCGGGGGTTCCCTGTTGGCTGCTCGGGAACAGCCCCGGGCGGTCCCTGTGCTGCTCGGGGGCTGCTGAGGGTGCCCCTGGCTGGGGCTGTGCCCGGGGCAGTGCTCAGGAAAGGCACAAGCACGGGCAGGCACAGGAGGCTCATTTCTCTGCCGAGCTCCAGCGCTCCCTGAACCAGGAGAACTGTTTTGGGGAGAATATTCTTCCATGCACTTGTTTTTCCTGTGGATTTCTCTCCCCACTCAGTGAAGGCCCTGCAGACTTTTGCCGTTTGCAGTTTGCTCTGACAAAACATTCCAAAGCCTGATCCTGCTGAGGGAAAAACGGCTCCTGGAATTGGCTTTCAATTTGCCACCTGTTATTTTATTTAACGCAGCTCAGTTCTTGCATTAAAGAACGGCGAGCTACTGCACCTGAGTGTCCTCTTCCAGCCACTCAGGATTCCACAGAGCCCTTCCCCATCCTCCAGTGATCCCTTTTCCAGGCTGGAGAGTCCGGATTCACCCACATCTTCCCTGCATGGAAATAGTTTTATGCTTGTTGGTTGTTTTTGCTGCCTCTTCCTGACCTTGCCTAGTCCCCGTGGAAGGGTCTGCTTCATCGAGGCTGTCAAATAAAGACCTCTGCGGTTAAAGGGAAGAGAAAGTAACTGGGAGAGACACAAAACAATACTGGTAGTTAATGGAGACAATAGCAAAGTCTAAAACTCTTCAGGCCTTAATAGATGGACCATCAGGAAACTCCAGCTCAGCTTTGGAGAGGGTCAGACTGGCCTTTATGGCTGATACAAAGAAGGACTGATGGAGGTGAGGATTCAGGATACCTGAGGGTCCTGTGGGACTTCCAACACCACCCTGACCCCACGGCTGACCCAGCACCCGGGTCACAGCACCTTCTGCTGAGCAGCCACTCCGACCCTTTGCTTTGGGCACCTTCACCTGGACAAACCCACCACTTCACAACTGGGAGAAATCACTGAGAATGCTTTAAATGCTACTCCTTAGCATGTTATGCATGAAATATTTCCTTTAGTATTCCCTCCTCAGACATAATCCCTGGGTCCCCATCCAAAGACACTTCTGATACTGTTTTCCAGTGGCACTCCAGTGGTTCACAGTCATGCAGAGAAACAGGCAGGAACCACTTTGGGGAGGACATGCCAGGAACTTTTCCAGACTGGTTGTTACCCCACATGCTCTCTCTGTCCATTGACATCCACTGGATTGAACCAGCAGTTCGTTTTTCTCTAAAGCATCTGCCCAAACATTAGTTGGTTGAATTCTAAAAATCCCGAATCTGGAGAATTCAGGATATTCCTAATATTTCCTCTGACTTCTTCCTGTGGTTAAACATCACCCCTGCAAAACATGCACCTGCTGACATGGGCTCTGAAGCAAACTGCTTTTTGACTGCCACCCTGGCACTGTCTCATCAGGCTGGAAGTGGGTGGAAAGAAAAACTCCCCCAGGGAATTTCTCCCCTCCGTGGGCTGGTTTTGAGCTCTGCAGAAGAATCAGGGAGCAGCTGGGCCAATCTCCACAGGATCTAAACATGGAGAGGAATTACAGCAGCTGCTGGGCTTTGGGGTGGCAGGGCTGGGAACGAGGGGAGTGTTTGGGTTTAGTGTGAACAAACATCTCATCCCTTGTGCAGACGAACGAGTGAACCTTATGACTGAAACCAGATGCAAAATCATCCCCCCGAGCCGTCTCAGCCTTGGTTCACGTGTCTTTCTGCCTGAGAGCAAGAGCTGCACAGACAGAGGGAATGTGAGAGCTCAGGTACCAGGGCAGGTCCAGCCCTGACAGCAGGAGCTCTCCGGGGCAGAGCTCTGAGAGCTCCCAGAGACACTCCCTGCCTGTGCTGGCTCTGTGCTGGCCCCACACCCCCAGCCCTGCCGGAACAGCCACACTGGTGCCAAGGCACAGTGACAGTGGCCCTGTGTTGGACGCTCCCTGCAGAGCTCCCTCCTGGCAGGGCTCGTGCCCCGTGTCACCGGGGTCCTGCTGTGACCCCCACGGCACTGCACAGAGCAGGGAGACTGTGAGTGTCCCCTCCCTCACACAGAGCAGGGAGACTGTGTGTGTTCACATCCCCTCCTCACACAGAGAGGGGAGACTGTGTGTGTTCACATCCCCTCCTCACACAGGGCAGGGACATCGTGTGTGTTCACGTCCCCTCCTCACACAGAGAGGGGAGACTGTGTGTGTTCACATCCCCTCCTCACACAGAGCAGGGAGCTCCTGTCTGTTCATGTCCCCTCCTCACACAGAGCAGGGAGACTGTCTCTGTTCACATCCCCTCCCTCACACAGAGAGGGGAGACTGTGTGTGTTCACATCCCCTCCTCACACAGAGCAGGGAGACTGTCTGTTCATGTCCCCTCCCTCAAACAGAGCAGGGAGCTCATGTCTGTTCCCGTCCCCTCCCTCACACAGAGAGGGGAGCTCGTGTCTGTCCACGTCCCCTCCCTCACACAGCCCCCCAGACCTGCCCTTGGCTTCCCCAGGCTGCCCTGGGCATCAGGGGCACAGGAGAGGGCTGAGGGCTGGCAGGGTGTGAGGAGGTGCTGAGCCTCCCCGGGGTCCCTGTCACCTGCAGGTTACAGAAACCCGCCTGTGGTGCCTGAGAATCACCAGATCCCAGGAGGGTTTGGGTTGGAAGGGACCTCAAGGATCATCTATTAGGAAAGGGTCCTTCCCCCAGAGGGTGGTTGGGCACAGGAACAGGCTCCCCAGGGAAGCAGTCACAGCACCAAGAACTCGGGGAGTATTTGGACAACACTCTCAGGGCACATGGTGGGATTGTTGGGGTGTCCTGGGCAGGGCCAGGAGTTGGAGTCTATGATCTTTGTGGGTCCCTTGCAACTCAGGATATTCTGTGATTCTATGATCCAGGTCCATCCCTCTGCCATGGGCAGGGACACCTTCCATTTGCCCTGGCTTGCTCCAGGAAACTCCCTGATTGCACCTGGCACAAGGGAAAAAAACAAATCTCAAGGCAAGATACATTAACATTGTTCCCAGGCTTTTGTTTTTAAGCACATTCCCACTCTGGAAATCAAGACCTTCACTTTTCCCGGGTGGGAATCGATCCCCTCTGTATTGCTCTGTGACCCAAACTGGACTGGGCGGTCCCAGGGTGTGTTTCTCCTCCTGGGGTGACAAGTGCCAGTTGTTCTGCACAGGGACAGTGGGATTTGGGCCAGGCTCAAACCCCGAGTGCTCGGTGTAACCGGCTCTGGCAGCTGGGCTGGGGCTGGTTCAGCACAACCAGGGGGAGAAGTTCCCTTGCAACGACTGTGTCTGTCAGGAAAGAGGCAGAGCTGGAGCAAACAGATCCGAGGAGAAAACAGGAGAGCAATTGGACAGTCAGATCGTGGTTAAGGGAGGGGTGAGCTCTCTGAAGCATTTCTTGGGTTCAGAAATCCTTCTTCTGGCCACTTTCACTGCTGATTGTGGCTTTTTGCCTCTCCTGCCGGGTGCAAGCACATCCCCAGGTGAAGTATGGTGCCCAACGGTCAGTATGATGGGGGCGTTTATGATCCAACTTATCCCATAATTACCACAAATTCTGGGAATTAAACCCTTGTGGGGCCCCATTTGTCGCTGACCTCCGCAGCGCCCCTGACACCAGGAGCTGTGGGATCAAGGTGACTCACACCGGGAACAGGAGCTTCCACAGCAGTAATTGTTTCATCCTCACTCATCAGAGGGATGTGGTTTTGCTGGGGGGAGCGATGGATTCAGTGCTAGAAAATGATTCTGGATAATTTTTGCAAAAGCGAATTATTTTAATGCTGGGCCACTTTTCCCTCCAGCAAACAATCACAATTAATGATGCATTTTTCTGAAAATTGGGGTTCTCTCAGACACCTGACCCTGCCTTTTGTGTTTTTATTTTTCAGACGAGAGATAATTTCTTTCATTAGCCCAAAGGCTGGAGCTGGGAGATAAGTCTTGTGGAAGAACATTCTTTGTATAAAATGTGTAAATAACAGCCTCTGGTGACACTTCTCTGCCACTGTTCTCTGATCCATCCCTTGTGCTTTTAGGGGTCCTGGTGGCCCCACAGGGGGCTCAGGAGGGGAAACCTGGTCTGCATGGGGGGTTCTGAGGGGCAAATCTGTGTGCAGCCAGTAATCCCAGGATCCCTGGGGCTGGAAAAGCCCTCCCAGCCCATGGATCCCCCCTGTGCCCCATCCCCACCTTGTCCCCCAGC
>NW_021938894.1:223178-225753 GCF_001715985.3 Manacus vitellinus
GCTCCTGCCCTGGCAGCCGGACGTGCTGCCCCAGCTGCAGCAGAAATTACAGCTCCTTGGCACAATTTGTTCCTAAGAAATTCGTGGTTGCTGCTGCCATGTGTGCTCCACAAAGACTGGCCTTCTCCGTGTCGCTGTTTTTCAGGGAATGAATGTTAATCTGGCTGGTTCTCTGCCCTTTTCCACCTCTCCTGTGGCAGGCCCTGGGGTTACCTCCCTCCATGCTGGTTTTCACTCCCATTTATCTTCTGTTTATCCTCCAAGATCTCTGCCAGCAGCCCTGGGGCTGCTCCTGCCCCTCTCAAAGTGCTCCCAGGGGAATTGTCACCCTGCTCTTACCCTGCCCTGCTCATTTAAAACCATCTGTTTCATTACCTTTGTATTTTTTCCCTATTTCCTCTGATTTCTTACTTGGCTGCTGATGTTTGTTAGACAACTCCAGGAAAAATAATTTATGTCTAAAAAATAAAGCCTGCCATTCCTGGTCACACCATCCATCACTCTCTGTGCTTCCCCAGCATTTGAATACCAAAGCAGCTCGTACATCAATCTGTGCTCACTGAATGCAAATCACCTCCTGCCTTCCCATCCCTTACTCTTTTGCTTTCCATGCTCTTGCTGCTTCTTTCTGTAAATCATCACTCCTGTTTTCTCCTCATGCCAGGGATCACTGCAAAGGTGGGGATTTATGCTGATACTTTCTAGTGCTCTTCTTGGTTAGTCATTCCATTGGTGGGGTTTGGGAAAAAAAATTGCTGTTTTGATTCCATCTGTAACAAACTGAACGGCTTCCTGGAATGTGTCCTCCCAGGCACTGTCTTTGTGTGATCAGAGAATCCTGGAATGGTTTTGGGTGGAACATCCAGTGCCAAGGGCAGGAACACCTTCCACCTTCCACTAGCCCAGGTTGCTCCAAGCCCCGTCCAGCCTGGCCTTGGACACTTCCAGGGCTGGGGCAACGAGGTATCTCCAGCTCAGTTTTCCCAAGCCCACCTTGCTGAAGTCAAGTGCTTTCAGTTACAAAAACCAGACAAAGAGCAAATAAAAGCCCAAGAGAACGAAGGTCTTTGGCAGGGGAGGTCCTGCTGGGTGGCACTGCTTCTCTCCTTGGAACAACCCCCATGGACACCCCGGGAAATGCAACATTCCTGCACGAGTCCTGGCCAGGTGTCAGAGATCCCAGTGGGGAGAAAGGTTTTTGGGACAGGGCTGGGACCAAACAGTTTCTCTTCATCTCACCTACCAAGTTCTGCCTCTCTGCTCGCAGTGCCCACTTCCAGCTCTCCCTCCTGTCCTGCTCCATCCATTATTTCTGTCACAGGAATCAGCCCCACGTGTTCCCTCTCCCTGTCCCTGCCTGGGGCAGGCAGGGCAAACCTCACACCCCCACGTGGGCTAGGAGACATTTCTGAGCCTAAGCCCTGCTCAGTCCTGGGATACCTTCGGCTTTTGCAGACAACATACCAAATTTAGAGAGATTAGATTAAATGTAACATATTGAAGTTAGAGAGGGAAAGGAAAAAGTGCTTCTCTGTTTCATGTAAATGCGAGGAATTAGTGACCAGCTGTGACAGAGGCTGCATCATGAGAAGCATTTAAAAATAAAAACAGTGAGCCAGAAAAGCTTCTGGAAACATCTGCTTTTGATCTAAAAACTCCTGAAAATATCTGAAGTGCCACAAAGCTCTGCAGCCTGGACTTGGCCTGACTGGCATTGCCCTGGTACTGCCACGGGCAGGGTGGGAGCTCCAGACAAGGGTTGTTGGGGAGACCCTCCTGCTGAGTCACGAGGGGCAGAAAGGACCCCCAGCACCCCCCACAGACCCTCCAAAACCTCCCTGGGACCCCCTGGCTTCCTAAACCCCTTCCCAGAGAGGAGTCTGGGTGCAGTGCATCCAACCCCAGCCCAAGACTTGGTCAATGGTTCATGTCCAAAGGATTGTGCAGCCGTGACTGAACCTTTGTGCAACTTTGTCTCACAGGATTAAGGATGGCTAACCAGATATATGTATATAAATAAATTATTTATCAGGATTATGATTAGACTCAAAGATCTCAATCAGGATTATTTACTACACAATATAGCAGCTACAACTGTTTTTAAGCAACATTGGAGCAACTATAATAAAGTTAACGAACCAATTATTAAGCAGAGATTGATATCACTCACCCCGACCAACAACCATGGGCAAATCTCTTTGGCTCAGCCTCGAGGGGTGACCTTGATGGGTGTCCTTGGAAGGTACTCTGAGAAAGGGGATGTCAGGAGACCCTCTCATTAAAACTGGGTCTGGGCTTCTACAGGATAAAGCACTGGGCTGTCAGGCAGGTGTCCCTGGGCTGTGCCAGCTCAGCAGCTTTAGATGAGGTATCAGTGCTGTCACCTGTGGGTTCCTCTCTCAGGTACTTCACCAGCTCTGCCACACCTTCACCTCAGGCTGGCTGAATTTTGGGATTGAGGAGTCAGGCTGGTCCAGCTTTACCCAACCCCAAAAGCAGTGACTCTCCTTTCCATCCACCACCAACAGCTTTGCAAGCAGGGGAGTGTTCAAGGTGTTGTCCCCCACTCAGGCAG
>NW_021938894.1:229286-231043 GCF_001715985.3 Manacus vitellinus
GGTGCTGCGGGGGCCGGGCACTGCCGGGCTGTGCCAGCGGCTCACGGCACCAAGGACACAAGCACAGCCTCCCCCCGGGCAGGGCTGCAAGGTCAGACACGTTATCATCGGGACAGCGTCGGGAAGAACACCCCGGGAGTGCTCAACACCCCCGAGGGGAGCGGGGGTCCTGTGTGAGACCCGCTCAGACTGGGGTCCTTTGCCACCCCGCTGCTTCAGAGGGAGCTTCCAGACCCCAAACCTTCCACACCGAGGCAGGGGTAGGTCAGGGATCCCTGGAGAGTGTTCAGAGGGGGCAGGTAAATGCACAGACACCTCGGCTGGACCATGAGCTGCAGGAGCCACACCTTGTCCTCAGGCATATGTCAAGACAGAAAAGCTTTTTTTTTTGTTTTATCTGTGTCTGGGACTTTGGAGACCCTCTCCTGAGGGGAGGGTCCCCTCTCCAGGGGAGACCTGAATCATAGAATCCCAGAATGGTTTGGGATGGAAGGGACCTTAAAGCTCAGTTCATTCCACCCCCTGCCACTGGCAGGGACACCTTCCACTACACCAGGCTGCTCCAAGCCCTGTCCAGCCTGGCCTGACTTGAGCAACAAAAGACATTTCACACCATCATGCCTTGGGATGATGCCTCTGCCTGCCTGGGACAAATTTTATCATAATTTACTAAAAAAAAACCCAAACAACCAAAAAACCCAAACAGCCAACAACAAGACCCAAACAAGCAAATTCCCTGCCATTCCTCATCAATACAGCACAAGGGTCTAAACCAAGTGCCTTTTAAGAGGGATTTTGCAAAACACAGGAGCAGGACAAAGCTGTTACAGCACTAAAATAGCACAAAAACCCCCAGAAGAAGCAGTTACAGACCTGAGGAAGCAGACACAGAAATCTGAGAACTGGGAATTACCTAACTTGTGTCATAACTACACTCATATATCTAAAACCAAGTCTTCCCTCCAAAAAAAAATAAAAAAATCAACCTTACCAGCCCCGAGAGCTTCTAAACCTACTGCAAGACCTTAAAAACACTCAGCTCAGCAGCTTCCTGGGGGCAGCTTTAATAGGAAGGCTCCTGGTAGCTCTTGGGAGGAACTTCTGCCTGTGTTTAGGGAGGTTTCACTCGTGCCAGCCTTTGTTTCTGCAGAGGTCAATGTTTTGTTGTTTTGTTATAACCAGCTCATCTGGCCTCTTTCCCAAGCAGAACCTCTTCCCTGGGAGACACTTGGGTGTTTGGTTCCAAAACCAGGTCTGTGCTCAGCCTTGGCCCTTCATAACAAGCCGTGTTTCCTCTACTGGCCCTACACCAGGCAGAGCCAGGCAGGGACTGACCCAGGGTTTGTAATAAGTAGTGCAATAAACTCAAAAGGCAGCAAATGACATGCAGGAATAATGCTGCTGCCTCAGAAGGAAGAATAACAGCAATCCCCTACACAAACCAGAAATGCAGGTGCTGAGGGGAGCAGTGCAGCTCCTTGTAACACCTGAGCACAGTCATTGCTGCCAAAAGCTTCTCCAGAGCCCATGAAAACCCTGACTCTCAGCATGGGCTCAGTCTTCCTCCTAGGGCAGCTTTTGGGGCTGTTTTGCTGTTCTCATCACTCACATTGCTGATGTTTTGGTGATGAACCACTTGCCTAGGGAGCAAACCTTCCTAAATTCCATGTGTGAGCACTTTAGGCTCTGGGAGAACCCGCTTTAGTGCTCACAGAATCCCAGGATCACTGGGGTTGGGAAAGACCCTCAAGGTCATC
>NW_021938894.1:232202-234596 GCF_001715985.3 Manacus vitellinus
TTTGAGGGTCTTTTGGAGGTCTTGATCCCCCTCTACTGGGCTGACCCTCAGCTGACAGTTCGTGCCCCCTCCCTGACCCCGTTCCTGCGCCGGTGCTGTCCCCTGTGTTGTGGGGTCACCACGGACAGGAACAGGGAAGTTGGCCCCAAAAAGGTGCTGTCCCAGAAAGGTGCTGCCCCACCTTGGTACAGCCCCTTCCCAGCCACATCCTGGTGGCCACATCGTGGTCCAGCTCTCTTGCTTGAGTGGCCATCGGAGTTTGAGGCACAGCAAGACATTAACTCCTTCCTGCCCGGGCTGCTGCACCATGGTCTGCTGCAGATTTTTACAGCTGGTCCTGGAGGGATTTAATATTATCAGAAACTCGGTTGACTTGATGTTTTCCTCTCCCTTTCCCAGACAAAATTTGTTGAAAAGCAGAAATCAGAGAAACACAGAAGTTTCGGGTTGGTGGGCACCTTAAAGGGCATTGCCCACCCCCATGCCCTGCCACACCTTCCACTGGCCCAGGCTGCTCCGAGTCCCGTCCACCCTGGCCTTGGACACTTCCAGGGATGGGGCTCATCCGAGTGTGTGTGGATTCAGCCCTTTGCTCCATTTCCTGTGAGCTTGTTCCACACAGCCCCTGTTTGTGGTTGTGCAGATCCCCCCATCCCTCCAAAAAGCCTCTCGGGGTGTTCCATGGGAACGTGCAGACCCTGTCCTTGCAGGGAGGGCTCAGTGCTGCTGGAGATGGCAGATCCCACCGAGGAGGGCTGAGGGGGTCCCACGTGGCTCCCACTGCCTCAGGGGCCACAGGGGTTGTTATGGTCAGCATCATTAACCAGCAAACAAGCAAAGGCACTGCGTGTATAAAGGCAAGAATTAATTGTTGGTGCCATTGACAACAGGCCAACACTAAAGTCAGTGTGAGTCCAGAGCCAGTTATTGCAGAAAAAAGAGCTAAATTAATATTTCTCTACAGAAAAAAAAAGTAGTAATAATAATAATAATAATAATAAATTAAGATTGTGATACACACTCTTCCCAATTTCTGCCTCTTTGCTGGGGTCACCCTTTCCCTACTCCTTGGGGTCCTGAGCTTGGTGACTTCTGTTTGGTGGTGGATGATACACAGAGCCACAAAAACCTGGAGTCCTTCACAGGGAGTCATGATGTTGGTGTTCGTGGCTTCTTCTGCCTCCCTCTAGGGCCCACTTTGTGTCTGTTTTACCTTTGAAAATGTGCTTCTACACCTTGCTTTCCCCTCGCTGCTCTGCAAACCCACAATACCGACATTTCCTGGATCTGATGCATTTTTTCATGTCAGATGCTTGTTCTTTGCTCTCTTTGCCACCCCCAAGGCATTTTTGCCCCACTCTGAGCTTGTATTTCCTTAACTGACTATTCCAGAGTTGTTTTATAGCCATGAGTTATACATAGTTGTATAATATAAGTTACACACACACACATATATATATATTATATATACAGGCAGTACCAGCCTGTGCCTGTCTCTCATCACCTCATGCCTGTGCCCCTCTGTGTCCCCTCTGTGTCCCCTCTCCTTGAGGCCCTGCCACCCTGCCAGGTGTGTGTTTCCCAGCACCACAGGGGTGTGAAGGCACAAACATCTCCCTCAGCACCGAGTGTTGCTGTTCTCTGTGTGAAACCGAAGCCACACGTGCAACGAGGAGCAAAGAGCCACTGCCACAGTCTGAATAAAAGTTGCCTTGGCTCTTAAATGTGGCAAAACCAAAGGCCCAGGACAAGTCCCAAGGGAGCAAACCCAGTGTGGCTCAGTCCCCAGTCCTTGCAAACCCAGTCCAAAGCCCGTGGCCAGCGGTGGCCGTGCCATGGCCCTGGGTCACTGTGCAGGACCCCTGTCACAGCTCGAGCTGGGGACACAGAACCACAGGGATGGAATCCTTTGGCTTGGGAGGGACCTCAAAGCCCACCCAGTTCCAACCCCTGCCGTGGGCAGGGACACCTTCCACCAGAAGAAAACAAAATTCCAAAAAACAAAGGAGCAAACAAGCCCCTTTGCTGTCTGTAAATCGTGGACTCCCAGCTGACATGGGGAAGGTGTTTCCCTGAGGCTTTTGCTGATTGCAGCTCCCAGGGGGAGGCTGGAAGTGGCATCAAGGCTTTCTGAGCGGGATGAGAGAGTAGCAGACAGAGATGTCTGGGTGTTGATAATCTTCCTGCAATCAGAACACTTTGAGGACTGGGAGACGTGAGGTTGCTTAGAAAGTCAATCCCACAGAATTCAAACACTCAGCTGAGTCACAACAACCCGTTGTTATCATTAACAATAATTAGCAGGAATAAAACAGCACTTGGGGACAGACTGTGCAGTTGCCTTGGGGCTGAGCAGATTTTGCCCACAGATTTTGGGTTAAATTTCATTGTAAT
>NW_021938894.1:239066-244666 GCF_001715985.3 Manacus vitellinus
TTTAATCGTCTCACTGCTTTTTGTGCCTGTGGAAGCTTTTGCCCCCCACAGCGTGTCCCAGAGCTCGTCCCCGAGGGAGGGGGTCTGAGGAGAGCTCTGAGGGGCAGGACAGGAGGACTCACCTTGGGCAAGGCTCTGCCAGGAGGTCTCAGGCAGAGATTCTCTGAGATGTGGCACTGGAGGACATGGTTTAGTGGTGGCCTTGGCAGTGCAGGGGGTTGGAATGGGCCATCTTTAAGGTCCCTCCCAACCCAAACCAGTCTGTGATTCTGTGAGTCCAAGTCTAAATGAGCCAGTGTGAGGAGGCTGAGCTGCAGTTCCTCGTGGAAGCTCCAGCAGCCTAATTAGTGCCTGCTAATTCTGGAATGACAGTTGTTTCCAGAAAGCTGGTGGTGCAGCCCAAGCCAGGCAAAATGCTCCAGGTGAAACAGATTGAAACTAGGGAGGAAAATCCTTGTGTTTTAGAGGGAAACACCACCTTTGGCTGAGCCCAAAAGCCAGTCCCTTGGCAGACCCAGGAGCCACTTCTATTGTCAGCCCCTGTTTGGGGACACCAGCCCAGCTGTGGAGGTGACCCTGGCAGACCCAGACCCAGACCCAGACCCCTCACCTCCTGCTCATCCTCATCCTCCCCCTCAGCTACAATGGCCCGTCTGCATGGCTGGTGGCCAGCCTGGACTCCCTGGGGCCACACGTGGTCCTGGGTGGCAGAAGGACAGGCACAGAGAGCAGTGCCTGCCCTGTCCCCACTCCCCCACCAGCCCTGCTCACGAGGGCATGGCCAGCACCCCCAGCCCTGTTCCTCCTCGGGGATGGTCAGGACAGCACACGACCCTCGCCCACTCAGTTCAGTTCACTCTTGTGCCCGTGAGTCCCTCGGACCCCAGGGCAGACCACGAGTCTCTCCAGATCCATGTCCAGACCCCGGGCCCCATTTGCCCACTTTCCAGCTGCAGAACTGGGGCTTGCAAGGCTCTGATCTCCTCCCAGTCATCAGTCAGTCCAGTTGTTCCATGGACTGACCTGGGCCTGCTCAAAGCTGCCCACTTTAATGTGTGGGAAGTTTCTCTAGTCCTTGAGAAGCTCTTTAACAACCATCCCCCACATTACACAGAGGGGAAGGAGGAGGAATAAGTCATGTTCGGGCACCAACATCTGACAGGACCAGTTAAAACAGCACAATTCCAGTTCAGTCTCCACCCTGAGAGACAGGAACTGTCAGGGTTAATTTTTGATTGCTCTAAATTTCTGCTGTGCCCCATCTCTTCCTCCCAAGCTCTGCCTGTGCTTTTCACAGCCCGTGCTGGTTGCTGGGGGGGGACTGGGGCACTGCCTTATCTCAGCCACCTTTTGTGCCACAAGCCAGCAGCTCCCCAGTTTCCCACCACAGCACGTGCTGGGGCAGGGCAGAGTCTCTGCTGAAAGGGGCAGGACACGAGCTGGGGCTGGGCTGGCACAATCACAGAGGCACAGAATCAGTAACTGGCTCTGGGAGCAGAGATGGACTGAGCTGGGGAGGGAGGGGGTTCTCTGGAGCAGCGTGGCTGTGGCAGTGCAGAATGAGGTGTTTGTGGGGCAGGGATTTGTGGGGTGGTGGCTGCAGGTGCTTTCCACCCCTGGCTGGTGCACAAATGGGAGTGCAAAGCCCCAGGGAGCAGCTGTGCTGTGGCTCTGGCCTCGTGCTGGGGACACATCTGGAACAGAGGGGGGATAAATTGAGCCTTGGATAGGGGGGTGCAGCTCATCCCCCCCTCCCCCCAGCTCTGCTCTGCACCCTCTGCCCCTCATCACACCGGGCACCAAACCTGGGTTGTATTTCTGGGAATGGCTTTGGATTAAGCCTGGGATTAGCAGAGGTCAGCACCAAACCCAGCCTGGCTGGAAAATCCACACCCGGGCTGGGGATGGGCTTGGGGCAGCCAAATCCCAGCATGTCCCTTGGGAATGCCGGTCCCCGATGGGATCAGGAGCCCCGGTACCACCGGGCACCCCGGCGGGTGCCTCAGTGTCCCTTTTCCCCCGCCCGCTCCGGCCGCGCTCGCGGCGCTTCCCCGACACCAGAGGGAGCTGGAACCCCCCCGGCTCCGGGTTTGTCCCCGGCCGAGCCCACCGGCCACCGGCGGTCGGATCCCGGCGCGTCCCGGGCTGCGGTGCTGCAGGTGCGGGGCCGGTGCCGCTGCCACCACCCCGGGCAGAGCCGCCCGCCCGTCTGGCCCGGGGCTCCCGGGAGGGGCAGTCCCCAGTGACTCCTGCTTTTCTCCCCCCACCTGCCTTAAATCTGTGCTTAATTTCCCTGCCTGGAGAAAGCGGGTTTGCTGCCACTTGCATCTGTCCCAAGGGCTGTTGGTCCTTTTCTGTTGCCCCAAGGGCTGTTGGTCCTTTTGCCTCATCCCAAGGCTCTGTCGGTCCTTTTGCATCCCCCGAGGGTCTGTGGTCCCCTGGCATGAACCAGGACAGAGGCTGCCCCGGGGAGTTGCCACATCCTAAACAGGAAGGAAAAGGCACTTCCTAGAGTAGGGGTGGTGCCACTGGATCCTCACTCGGTGCCCGTTTGGAAGGGGCTCCTGAAGACTGCAAGTTCCTCAGATGACGGGTGTTCCAGGGTAATCTTGTGCCCCAGGAGCTCAGGCTGGATGGCTTCATGCTTCCCAACACAAACTGTTTTCCCTGTGGATCATCCCAAACCACAGTCACCCAAAAGCCCCTCAATCCCTGTGGGAGAGGCCAGGTTTGGAGCACAGGAGGAGGTTGCCCAGAACGCAGCCAGCTCAGCACCCAGCCCCTGGCACTGGGCTTGGTTGGTCAAGAGGGCATTACACTCCCACCCCCAAAGTGGCTGGGCATCAATATCCAGCTGGAATGTGAGTGGAAGTCTGGCTAAGGCCAGGTTGGACGGGGCTTGGAGTAACCTGGGCTAGTGGAAGGTGTCCCTGCCCATGGCAGGAGGGTGGCACTGGATGGGCTTTAAGGTCCCTTCCCACCCAAACTGTTCTGGGATTTCACGAGTCTAAGATTCCAATTATAGAATTCTAATAATTTTAAGGAATTCTATTAATTCTAAGGAAGATTATATCTTGTTGTGTCCCTGGGGTAGGAGCAGAGCATGGTACAGCAAACACAGACTCACAGAATGGGCTGAGTTGGAAGGGACCCATGAGGAGGGGGGATCCTGCCTGCCATGAGCATCTCATGGCACTTTGGGAGTGCAGCCACTTTGTGCCTCAGTTTCCCCCCGGGGACCTCTGCCTGTGGCCAGCACAAGGGGTGCAGAGGAGCCAGGGAGAACGGATCCCCTTGGAGCTGTTCTCTGGGACAGGGACAAGGTGTGAGCAGCTGGGACATTTCATCCCCCCATCCCCGGGACTTGACACAGGGCAAGGGGGAAGGATGAAGAACTGGGGCTGGATACCAGGGCATGTCCCACCGTCCCTTTGGGAATATGAGTGTCCTGAGCCTGCCTGGGGCTCTGCCCCACAGGTGGAGGGGGTCCTGAAGCCCTCATTGCCACAGGGGTGAGCAGCCCGTGCTGGGTAATCCAGGGCCACCCTCCTGGTTCTGCTGGGAAAATAAATAATCAATAAAGGAACCTGGCAGCTTTCCCGCGGGCTGCCACCGCCTCAGCAGAGACATTTGCTGAGTCAGAATCTGACACAGCAGAAAGGGGCACGGTCCCGGGGCCGGGGGTGCCTTATCGCTGCCCCCCGGCCCCTGTTTGTGCCGTCCCGTTATCGCCCCGGCACAGCCCCCGGCCGGGCCCGGAGCCGTGACTCAGCACTGCCCCCCGGCCTCTGCAAACTCATCACACCCAGGGAGGGACGGGACAGCCCATAAACACCCCACTGCAGAGAACGGGCTTGAGCCTGGAACTAGGTGTGGAGTGAGACCCCCTAAACCTGACCCTAATCCTGACCCTGATCCTAACCCTGACCCAACATCCCACTGCAGAGAACGGGCTTGAGCCTGGGACTTGGAGTGAGACCCCCTAATCCTGGCCCTGATCCTAACCCTGATCCTAACCCTGACCCAACATCCCACTGCAGAGAATGGGCTTGAGCCTGGAACTGGGCATGGAGTGAGACCCCCTAATCCTGACCCTAATCCTGACCCTGATCCTAACCCTGACCCAACATCCCACTGCAGAGAACAGGTTTGAGCCTGGAACTGGGAGTGAGACCCCCTAATCCTGACCCTCACCTTAATCCTGACCCTGACCCTAAGGTTGCCCCTGCCCCTGCCATCGTCCCAGGTGCCTGGTGCAAACTCATCACATGCAATTTTGTCATGGGAGAGCCCATAAACATCCCACTGCAGAGAAGGGGATTGAGTCCTGGGCATGGAATTGAGACCCCCTAACTCTAACACTAAACCTAAGCCTAGGCGTAACCCTGACCCTGATCCTAAATGTGACTCAATGTCCCACTGCAGAGAACAGGTTTGAGTCCTGGACATGGGAGTGAGACCACCTAAATCTAACCCTGACCCCAACCCTAACCCTGACCCTGGTCTCAGAGCTCCCTTCCTGCCAGTGTGTCTGAAGAGGATGCTCAAAACCAAGTGTCCCCTCAGATGGGGTGTAATGGGGTCTGTGGGCCGTGCCCTGACCCCCGGCCCAGCTCAGCCCCACAGAGACACTGCTATTTGGGGTTCCCTGATCCTGCCCAGTGCTGGGTGCTGGGCAGAGCTGAGCAGAGTGAGTGATGAACTTCAGGCCAGTCCCTCATTCACCCACAAGCCCTGGGACCACAGAGGTGCTGGGATGAGCCCCAGGGTCTCTGTCCAGGCTGCAGAGGCTCTGCCAAAGGCAGAACCCCAAAGATGGGGTTCGGTGCCTTGCTTGGGGCAGGGGCTGCTCTCCCATCTGAGTGGTGCAGGATGCAGGCAGCCCCCAAACAGCTGCTCAGCCCCTGCAGAGGGGCTGCCCCGGGTGCCACCCCACCTTCAGAGCCAGTTCTGCTGCTTGAATAAGTGGCAGGTGCCAGGCTGGGGTCGGGTCTGCCCTCCTAAACCAGCCCCAGCACAGGAACAGGTCTGGCTCTGGCCATTGCCAGTTGGACAGTCTGGAAAGGCAGAACATGACCCATAAATTGTGTTCCTGACCCAGCAGGGCCCAGGCCACAAGCAGGATGAGGACAGTCCTTGTCTGAGCTCAGCAAAGCCCTTGGTCCTGATGGAGCTGTCCCTGTGCAAAGAGAACCTTTGTTAGCAAGTGCCCGGGACTGTGAGGTCTGGGACAGCTCTCGTGGTTCCCAGCCAGTGCTGGGGGATTTGGGGGAGTTCTGTGGTTAAAGGAATCTTCTGCAGAGCAGTGACAGGCAGAGCCAGCTCGACCTGCAGCAGGTGTGGTGCTGGGAGGACTGGCCGGGTCCCTCGGAGCCAACCTGTGCCTGGGAAAACGGGGACTGGAGCCTTGTTGTGGGGAAAGCAAGGCCTCTGAGCTCTCTGGGGTTTGCCTGCCCTCCACTCTGTGCTGCCAGCACAGCCACAATCAAGCATCCTCGGGATGCTCAGCTCAGCCTGCCCAGGGAGCCCCGGGGTCCCTCCGTGGGGAGGGGGAGAGGAGCAAGGGAAGGGCTCAGTGAGGAATCTGCTCCCAGCACGGG
>NW_021938894.1:247291-248575 GCF_001715985.3 Manacus vitellinus
GAAGCCATTCCCCCTTGCCCTGTCACTCCAGGCCCTTGTTCAAAGCCTCTCTGCAGTTTTTCCAGGGGTTCCTGATATCCTCTTTTGCCCCAAGCCCCATTGTGGAGCCCCCTGTTACTGGATGCCTGCATTAGCAGTGTGGTGGGGGGAAATCAGCTCTGGCCTTCCAGTTAATCCAAGGCACCAGTTCTAGACTGGTCACAGCCAAATGGGCCAGTGGGGAGCAGTGGGGCAGGGCTGGCTGGAGCTGATGTACAGATTTCCAGCCCCAGTGGCTGTAAAAGGCTGTTGCCATGACAGACTCTCCCCAGCCAGAGCCCACAAGCCTCTGCTATGACCCTAATCCGATTAACTGGCTGATTCACCTGCTGTTATTCCTTTCTATTGACTCCATCCGATGGGATTAGAGAGGTTAAAGACTTGCTGTGGGGATAAAACCAGCCATTAAAGGGATCAATACAGGCAAACAGCACCGAATGGGCTTATCTTGATGAAAACAACTTCAGCCTCTCTTCCTCCCCTTTCCTCTGCCTTCCCCCTGCCCCTTTCCCTCAGCTCTTTGTGGCCATCATTAACCACCCCATGAAAAGTCATCCTGCCCCCTCTCCAGTAAAACCAGACCCTGATGGGTCAGTGTGGGGTCAGGCCTGAATGTTTCTCACCACAAGCCACATCTCTGCCTGTTTTCCACAGAGCCCAGAAAACCAGCTTTTATGAACCACATTTTGTAAAATAATATTAAAGCTGCCATTAACACTTTCCTCCAGCCTCTGTGTTTGATTTGTCCTGCCTGTCCCAGCTTCACCCTCCTGCTCTCTCCCCCTCAGCTTTTCCCTGCTGCTGGTTCATATGCAGCAGAAAAGCATCATTATCTCTTCCCTTTTAAAGTTCAGCCTTGCAGAGCAGGAAATGAATCTCCCATCACAGATGAGGCGAGTGCATTGCTGAGAACAGCCCCAGATGTGGTTTTAATTTCAGAGCCAGGGAATTCAGGCTGCAGGGAAGAAATAAATGCAGGGGCCATTGAAGCTGTTTGTTGTCACCCCCAGCTGCTGGTCAGCACTGCCCAGCTCACAGGGTGGGAACATCTGCCCGCACATTCAGGGCTGCCCATATTCCATTCCACTCTGTGGAGATCTGCATTATGAAATTATACAACTTCTGAAGTCTTCAGGTCTCCTTAAAGCCGAGGGTGTGTCGTGACTCTGCTCTGGAGGTGAGGAGCTGAAGGCAGCTCTGGCCACCTGCAGATCCCTTTATCTGCCGCCAGCAGCCCCCGCTCCC
>NW_021938894.1:250040-251489 GCF_001715985.3 Manacus vitellinus
GGCAGGGGATAAAAGGCCCGGCGGGGTCGGGGCTCAGCTACGGGGTCTGTGCCCTCCTGCAGCCCAGCAGAGCAGCCACCATGGTGCACTGGTCAGCAGAGGAGAAGCAGCTCATCAGCAGCGTCTGGGGCAAGGTCAACGTGGAGGAATGTGGGGCCGAGGCCCTGGCCAGGTACGTCCAGCTCGGGAACCTGGAGAGAAACCCGCCAGGGAAACCGAGGCAGCTGCCTTTGGGGGCATTAACACGTCTGTGTCCCTCCATCTCTCCCCAGGCTGCTGATCGTCTACCCCTGGACCCAGAGGTTCTTTGACAACTTCGGGAACCTCTCCAGCCCCACGGCCATCATCGGCAACCCCAAGGTCCGTGCCCACGGCAAGAAGGTGCTCACCTCCTTCGGGGAGGCCATCAAGAACCTGGAGAACCTCAAGGCCACCTACTCCAAGCTGTCAGAGCTGCACTGTGACAAACTGCACGTGGACCCCGAGAACTTCAGGGTGAGCCATGCTTGGGGCTTGGCCCTCTGTCTCTCCTTCCTCAGAGCACCTCAGCACTTGGGTGCTTTCAACAGGCATAAATAACTTATACTTTATTTACCAAACAGGAAGAGGTTGGCTGGGGTGGGCACGGGGGGAGTGGGGAAGGTTTGGCATTTGCTAATGCAGGGAAATACCAGGTTCCAGGCTGTGAGGACAAACCTGGGGACAAACAGGGAGATGCTCTGAAAGCCTAGAGACTTGTGCAGGCATGGCTTGAGAAAAGGAGAAGGATGTTGGGAGGCTGAGTGGGGCTGAGGGTGGAGAGCATGGAGGGAAGTCCCCCTGGCACCTCCTGGCCCCATGGACAGAGACTACTTTGTTGGGGATCATTTCATCTTCCCATTTCAAAGGCTGGCAGGCAGGGGAGGAGAGGGAAAAGCAAGTGTGGGGTGGTTTGGGGCTGGACGGGGATGGGAAGAGATGGAGACTGGGACTGGAGAGAGAGGAGAGGTCTGAGTGGGGGACAGGGTCAGCAGAGGAGGGGGGAGAAGGAGTGGAGTGAAGCCAGAGGTCAGGGCACAGGCACCCTCGCTGAGGGTGAGGAGAGGGAGCAGATCAGGCTGGAAGGGACTGGGAGGGCTGGATGGGGCTGGTGGCCTCTGCTTCAGCCTCTGCCTAAGCCTGGCTTTGGGGATGTAGCAGGGGGACCTCACACTGACCCTCTGCTCCAGCAGGTGTGGGGTTTCATAGCAGAAAAGAAAAAAGATAAAACATCTGGAAATAAAATCCAGAGGCTGGAAAATGCTACTTCCCTGGGTTGCAGACCCCGGGACCCACGGGAGAGCAGGGTCCCTCCAGCCCCTGGTCCAGGGGTGCTGTGCAGGACCGAGGGGTGCCAGCACCCTGCTGACCCGGTTTCCCTCCCTCCCTCCCCTCCACAGCTCCTGGGAGACATCCTGATCATCGTCCTGG
>NW_021938894.1:251999-253359 GCF_001715985.3 Manacus vitellinus
AGAGGGAACCAGGCTGGGCAGAGGGGGCCAGGCTGGGCAGAGGGAGCTGGGCAGAGGGAACCAGGCTGGGCAGAGGCAGCCAGGCTGCTCCTCCTGGCTCTCTGGGCTCTCTGAGCCATCAGCTGCTGCTGCCCCTCCCTGCTGGTCCCAGACCTGCACACACAGAGCAAGGCTGAGGTGTCCCTCCCATACAGAGCTCCAGTGGGACATCAGGGGATGCTGGTCTGAAATCCAGCCATGGGCAAAGCCCAGCCCAGCCAGCCCCAGCTCACCCAGTACACCTGAGCCTGCTGAAACCCCTGGGGGGGCTTTAGCCCTGTTCTCTGCAGAAGGCCAAGTGCAGGGCAAGCAGGGACTCCTCTGGCCCTAAACTTCTTTGCCTGTGATGCCTGCAAGGATATAAATGTGTAGAGATTCACTGATTAGGCAGAAGTTTGGCCCCACACAAGGATTTAAATGTGTAGAGGTTCACTGGGTAGGCAGAAATTTGCCCCTCCGTGTTTTGGTACCCATTTTTTTCAAGAAGTTGATCAAAGGCATTTTCTGCATCAGCACTGAAAACACCCCCCATTACTTTGTGCATTTTGATCAGAGTTCAGTGTCTGAAATATCTGCTCGATCCCCAGGGGAGGGGATGAGGGATGAGGGCAGCTTTCAGGCAGGATGGATCAGAGCCTTTTTTTAGTCATTTTGGCTCAATGGAAGCATGTTTTTTCACTGGAATGGGAAGATTCCATGTAAGCACCTCAGTTTCAGCAGTGCTTTTTCAGGAATAACTTGAAAAGCAAGAGGAGAGACATGTTGGTGTCTCAAGGTGATGGAACCCTTGTTTTGCATGATTTAGGAATACATTTTCTGTCCTTCTGCTGATAAAGCAGGGAACTTACAACCACTCTATCCTGCCCAGCCAGGCAGGCAGAGGGTCCAGGCTCTCTGGCAGCACTGAGAACATTCTGGGCTGGGGGGAAAAGAAATAGAAAAAAGACCCAAAGACCTGCATCCAGCTTCCCTGCAGCACGGCCTCTCCTTCCAGCCAGCAATGGGCATTTCAGCATGATTCCAGGAGGTGAGACCTTTCTCAACACCTTGTTCCAGTCCAAACCCTTGGAATTTGCCACCACACACAAAAAATGATGGTGGGTGCACCCAGCAGCACCCCCAGAGCTGTCGGGTTGCTCACAGCGTGGTCCCAAACCAGCCCCCCCTGTGCAGTGACTGGACATCAGTGTGTGCTTGTCCTGGTGTCTGTGAATGTCCTCAGCACTCTGTGCTTGTCCTGGTGTCTGTGAATGTCCTCAGCACTCTGTGCTTGTCCTGGTGTCTGTGAATGTCCTCAGCACTCTGTGCTTGTCCTGGTGTC
>NW_021938894.1:253854-255303 GCF_001715985.3 Manacus vitellinus
GCCAGAGGGTCACACTTTCCCAGTGAGAGTTGTCCCTCTCTGGTGTGAGACAGCAAAGTTACAACCACCAACAGCCCACCTGACCCCAAAGTGGGGGGTAGAGGAGAGCATTGCATACTCTGGCTACCCCTGGATCCCTGGAAGTGTCCAAGGCCAGGTTGGACGGGGCTTGGAGCACCCTGGGCTGGTGGAAGGTGTCCCTGCCCATGGCAGGGGTGGGACTGGATGGGCTTTAAGGTCCCTTCCCACCCAAACTATTCTGGGATTTTGGAGTGGGAACAAAGACACCCTGGAGACCTGCTGGCTTTGGACAGCAGGCACAGCACGTTCCAGGGGGAGCAGGGGCTGGCCTGGCTCCAGAGCCTGGGCACAGATGCCACTGCTGCTGATAAGGGCTCTGTAAAGCTTGGCGTGGGACACTCCTGCTGCAATCAGGGACAATAAACTCTGCTTGTGCAGAAAGGCCATCACTGGAGCTGCCTTTGGACATCATTGGGATGGTTTGTCTCTAAAAAGGAAGGCTCCTGTCCATGGAAGAGGGCAGGTGTGTGGCCAAGACATCAAACATGACTCGAGCAATCTGGTCTGGGGGAAGATTCCCTGCCAATGGCAGGGAATTGGAGTGAAATGACCTTGAAGATCCCTTCCAACACAAACCATTCCATGATCCTGGGATTCCATGGTTCTAAGATTCTGAGACTTAGGAGCTCTTCCACCCGCACCAAAGGGGACAGCTGGCTGGGAGGGTGCTTGGGGACAGAGTCCTGAGCATGGTGAAATCCATGCCAGGCAGACAGTTTTCTTTCTGAGGACCAGCTGGGGATAAGCTGCCAGGTATTGCTGGGGGTGCTCTGGGGGAGAGGAGATCTCCTTTTGATTCTGCAAACAGGAAAAAAGCTACAGGAATTGCCCCTGCCCAGCACCTTGTGATGACCATTTCCCCTCCCACCCTGTGCTCCCAGACTGCTCCCTCAGCAGACAACCCCAGCTCCCAAACCCCGCCAGCCAGACTGCTGCTCCCAGCCATAAAAAGGTGATTTTAAAATGTACTTAAAATTAACTCTTTCTTATAAAAGTGGATGGGGCAGATGAATCCCCTGGAGAAGCCCCAGGCTGATTCCAGGGCTGGGACTGTCTGGGCTGTCCTGCCTTTGGGTTTTGCCAGGTCTCAAGTACCCAGAGCTGCTCAGAGCAAATGTTCCTGGCCAGGCTCCCCCTGCCATCCTCGGAGGCACCTTTGGGGCAGTGTCTGCCTGGCTGGGAGCTCGTTACCAACCACTGCCCCCCACTGCAAACAGCCCCTGGGTCGGCCCAACAGGGCAGGTTTCCTTCAAATGTCCCCATGGCTCACTAATCTTCAAACTTAGAAGGCCTTGGAAGTCTTTTGCAGGGAGTTTAAACTCATGTTTATTCCCTCTGTCAGCTGGTAACTGCCCTGTGGCACTAATG
>NW_021938894.1:258398-259297 GCF_001715985.3 Manacus vitellinus
GTAACGGTGTCCCCACATGTGTGACAGTGGGGAGGGGGTGGAGGGCAGCACCTGGCTGACAGCTTCTCCTCCCTGCCCTGCCAGCTCCTGGGTGACATCCTCATCATCGTCCTGGCCTCCAACTTCGGGAAGGACTTCACCCCTGCCTGCCAGGCTGCCTGGCAGAAGATGGTCCGTGTGGTGGCCCACGCCCTGGCCCACGAGTACCACTGAGCCCCCTGCCAGCATTCCTACCTGGAGACACTCCTGGGGAATCCTCCTGGTCTCTAATTGCCAAATAAACACCAACTGCTCAGCCACGAGGTGTCTGGCTCTCTGTGGGAACAGGGAAGGGGCCACACGGGGGCTGGGGAAGGGAGAGGGAAGATCACACACATGGGGCAACGGGAGCCACAGTCTCATTCATGCAAGTGAGACTTGTCTAAGCTGGAGAATCCAGGGGAACATTCAGGACAAAACCCAAATAAACACCACAAAATGCAAAGAGAAACACTCTGGTGCTTTTTGGAGACACTGGGTAACACTGTTTGGTTTAATTTTTTAAGCCTTTCACAGAGTAAGTGGAACAAAACTGAACAAAAATGTGCAGTGAGAGAAGGGACAGGGAGATTGGGTCCATCGTTTGTCACTTCCTTCATGTAAGGAAAAACGTGGGGCAGTGTTGGGTTTTTTGTTTGTTTGTCTGGTTGGGGTTTTTTGTTTTGTTACTTTTGTTCTGGTTTGTTTGGTTGGTTTTGGTTTGTGGGTTTTTTTTTACCTAAATCATTGTCATTCTCAGATTAGCAAGGGCAGAATGTAATAAACACAACTATCAAGGCCAGGCTGGACAGGGCTTGGAACAACCCGGGCTGTGGAAGGTGTCCCTGCCCGTGTCAGGGGGGGGGATGGATGGGCTTTGA
>NW_021938894.1:260462-261589 GCF_001715985.3 Manacus vitellinus
GAGGAGGAGGGGCCCAGGGAGAGGATAAAAGCGGGGCTGGCAGAGCCGTCCCCAGCGTGCGATCCCTCGGGAGCCAGAGCCCAGCCTCCTCCAGCCCCGCACACGCAGCCCTCCAGCCGCCGCCATGGTGCAGTGGACAGCCGAAGAGAAGCAGCTCATCACCGGCCTCTGGGGCAAGGTCAACGTCGCCGACTGCGGCGCCGAGGCCCTGGCCAGGTAGGTCCAGCCCGGGAACCTGCCCCGCCGCACCCGGCCAGAGACCACTGGGACCACGGGAGCGCGACCCTGACCCTGTGCCCGCTTGTGTCTCTCCCCAGGCTGCTGATCGTCTACCCCTGGACCCAGAGGTTCTTCGCCTCCTTCGGGAACCTGTCGGGTGCCACCGCCATCCTCGGCAACCCCATGGTCCGCGCCCACGGCAAGAAGGTGCTCACCTCCTTCGGGGACGCCGTCAAGAACCTGGACAGCATCAAGAACACCTTCGCCCAGCTGTCCGAGCTGCACTGCGACAAGCTGCACGTGGACCCCGAGAACTTCAGGGTGAGCCCTGTCCCCCCACGGCAGTGTCCCCCCGACCCCGACCCCCTCCCCGGGAGGGATTTACCCCAGACCTGGGGCTGCAGGAGGAACAACAGGGGCTGGTGCTTGGAGTGAGGGGGAGAGGCAGAGGGACAGAGAGGGAAGGGACCAACGTGCTGCCTGGTGAGAGGGTGCAGGGGAGGGTGCCTGGGGACAGGAAGGGGTTGAGGAGGTGGTTTCAGCGCAGGAAGGGACGGGGAGAGCAAAGAGAAAGCAGCTGTCAACAGAAAGAGGTCTGAGCCAAGGGGAAAGCCAAGGAGCAAGAGTGAAGCTTGGCATGGAGGAGAAGGGAGAGATGAGTGAGGAGAGCTGGATGCCAAAAGCAAGAGAGAATCTAGAAGGAAAGAGAGCTTTGGCTCCTGCGTTTGTGCAGCTGAGAGTTCCCCAGTGGGGAATTAACCCTGACATTCATCCCCGGGGCTGGCAGAGATCCCCCCGTGTCAGCATGAGCTCGTTGTTTGTGCCAGGGTGCCCAGTGCCAGCTCCCTGCCATGCTGGGAGCTCAGCTGGGTCTTCTGCTTGGGAAAAACTCCCAAACGGAGACTGAA
>NW_021938894.1:262302-263371 GCF_001715985.3 Manacus vitellinus
GCCGGCCCTGCCACCCCCCTGGGCACACGCTGGGGAGTTTGCACTGAGGAACTACTCAGAATTTTATGTGAAACCTGCGTGTCTCTCCCAGACAAGGGGAACTGGGAGGATTCATATTGTTGGGGGAGGAGGATAAACAAATTGAAGACTTTAATCTTCCCTGGCTCATCGCTGGCATCAAACCCACCCAAAATCAGCTGAGTCACACTGGCCCAGCAGCCAGCTGGGTGGGGGCAGGTTTGAGATAAACATTTTGCTATCAAGGCCTGTCCAGACCTTGTTTATTCACTTCTCTCCCACCCTGCGCCGCCCACGCTGCAGTTTGGGGGGGTCCAATCCTGCCAAGGGCAGAGACTTCATCGTTTGGTGGATGTGAGGATGGATCAGTGCTCTGCACACGAGGAGTGCTGGGTGGGTTTGGGTGCCTGCAGAGCAGGGCTCATCTGGGCAGAGCCTGTTCTTGGCACGGGAAGCGCCGTCCGAACGGTGACGCAGCAAAAGGGGGGGAACTGAAGGGACTCGCTCATTTTTTAAGGGGAAACATTGGGCCAAGCTATTTTTCCCAGGATCTCTGCCCTAATCCTGCTTCAGCCACGTTCCTGGGCACTCCACTGTCAGCCCTGTCCCACGGGAGGGTGTTAAAAACCCTCTGTGACCCACAAATGCCCTTTCTCACACATGTCTCCCAAAGGAAGAGGCACTTTGTTCCTGGTGTCAAGGCAGACACTGAGAAGGTGAGAAGATGAATTGCAGGGAGTCCCAAAGGGATTTTCTCCCTGCAGGGAGGCTGGGCAGGCACAGGGGCACCAGAACCCCCAAGTTCTTCATGATTTTTCATAAGTTTCTTTATAGATATTAATAGTTTTGTATGAACATGATTGTTCACAGACTTCAGGCAGAAATGACTGAATTATTTGCATAAGTAGTTCTCCTGTAAGTGAGGTGTGTGGGGGTAGGAATGGCTGGAGAGCTGGAGAGGGACTTTTACAAGGGCCTGGAGGGACAGGACAAGGGGGAATGGCTTCCCACTGCCAGAGGGCAGGGTTAGATGGGACACTGGGAAGGAATT
>NW_021938894.1:263544-267283 GCF_001715985.3 Manacus vitellinus
AGGTGTCCCTGCCCATGGCAGGGGTGGCACTGGATGGGCTTTGAGGTCCCTTCCAACCCAAACCCCTCCATGATTATATGACTCTCTGAGCCAAGCAGACCTCTCAGGTCAAACCCTACAGATCAGCCCAGCAGGACAGGGCTGGGCTGGAACTCCTGGGGTTCCTTTCAGGGTCCCCCTTCCTGGGAGCAGGGAGAAGGGGCATGGCAGGATGGGAACAGTCCCTGCTCCCATTTCGTGCTGTCAGAAGGTCCCTGTGGGTGCCAGCACCCCTGGGTGGTGCCTGGAGCAGCACTGGCAGCACCCAGGTCCTGGCAGGGCTGATAAGGGGGTGCAGGAGGGGGCACTGGTGCCTGGCAGCATTTCCCCTGCATGTTCTCTCCCCCCTGACTGCACCCAGGCTGGACTCAACTTGATTTGTCATTCTGCTCCAGCCCCCCACACTGGGTCTTCTGGAGAAAAGGCAAATGTAGGCAAATCTAATGAAAGTTATTCATCCCTATTCCATTAAAAAAAGGTCTACAACTAGAGGGAGAAAGCAATATTGTCAGGCTGGAAATGTCCCTCAGTATTTTCTTTCTTTGAATTGATTTTCCTGCCATATTTTCAACACAGAAGACACTTGGCAGGGGATGGTCTGTGGAGGAAGGCAAGAGCTGGTGTCTGGAGAGGAGCTTGGGCAGCCCTGCACCTCTGCTTCAGCCTGGCCACGCAGCCACCCCCTCAGCTGTCCCCAGCTCTTCCCTAGCCCAGCCCAAATCCTGTGGAAAACAACAGGAAAACAGCAGATTCCTCCGGGGGCCTTGGAATCAGCATTGAAACCCCTGTGCTTTCAGCAAGGATGGTGTTTCTCGGGGTTTATGCAGGAAACAAAAGAGGAAAGCTCCCCAGGGCATTGCTCCTGGCTGGGATGCAAAACCCCTGGGTGCTGAGGTTGTCAGGGCAGCCTGGATGTCTCCTGCTCAGAGCACAGCCTGGCTGAGTGTGGGTGGCTTGTGGAATTTGGCAGGTTCTGAAGGGGAAGGCCCTGGGCTCCCCCCAGGCTGGACAGCCCTGAGCTGAGCTTTTGCTGCTTTTTGAGCCTACAGCAGGTCCTGCAGTGACAAACCTGGTGTTCTAAGCCTGTTTCACCCCCCCTTTATGGATGTAGCTGGAAGCAGAACTGAGATGAGCAGGATGGTCCTGTGTGGTCCTTGCTCCCTGTCCAGCAGCACTGCATTGGGCTGGTCCTTTCACATCTGAGGGGAGAACATTTGGGTGAACTCACCATGGGAGGAGGGTGGAACAAGACAAGCTTTAATGTCCCTTCAGCCCAAACCAACCTGTGATTCTACCAGAGGACATCCTGAGCTGGAAGGGACCAACAAGGATCATGGAAATCCAGTTCTGAACTTGGACTCTGAAATGCTACTATGATTCTTCCTGCTCCAAAAGGCACAAATAAATCAAACAGGTCAAGTTCTGTCATGGGAGAGGGAAAATGAGGCTAATGCAGATTTGGGCTGCAGAGCCTGAGCATCCTCTGAATAGCTCCAGCACTGCCACAGCTCCTGGTGGTGCAGGGAGTCCTCGGGCAGGGCAGGGCCCTGCACGGTTTGCTGGGGACAAACCCCTCGGGGTCGCTCTGCCAGGGGCTGGATTTTGGCCTGGACATTCCTCATTTCAGTGAGGGAAGGCAGAGCCCAGTGTTGGGAATGCTGAGGCACCAGGCTCACACCTCTGAGTCCAGCCCACGCTCAGTGGTGATGGACCATCACCCCAGGGCTCTGCAGCCCCTTCTCCACAGAGGGGCCCACGCCTGGAAGGTGAGGGGAGAGCTGCCCTCACAGAGGGGAAGGGACAAATCTGGAGCTCAGGATAACCAGAGGCCCCTTCTCCGTGTGCCACACCCTGGCCATCCCCTCCTGCTCCCCCTCCTGCTGGAGGGGACCCCCCCATCCCATGGCCCCTCGGGACGGCCGGGGAGGGGCTGCGGGCAGGGGATAAAAGGCCCGGCGGGGTCTGGGCTCAGCTACGGGGTCTGTGCCCTCCTGCAGCCCAGCAGAGCAGCCACCATGGTGCACTGGTCAGCAGAGGAGAAGCAGCTCATCAGCAGCATCTGGGGCAAGGTCAACGTGGAGGAATGTGGGGCCGAGGCCCTGGCCAGGTACGTCCAGCTCGGGAACCTGGAAAGAAACCCCTCCGGTCACAGGGTGTTAATGGGTCCCTGGGCCTGCATGTGTCTCTCCCCAGGCTGCTGATCGTCTACCCCTGGACCCAGAGGTTCTTCTCTAACTTCGGGAACCTCTCCAGCCCCACGGCCATCATCGGCAACCCCAAGGTCCGTGCCCACGGCAAGAAGGTGCTCACCTCCTTCGGGGAGGCCGTCAAGAACCTCGACAACATCAAGGGCACCTACTCCAAGCTGTCAGAGCTGCACTGTGAGAAGCTGCACGTGGACCCCGAGAACTTCAGGGTGAGCTGTGTTTGCTGTCCCAGCCCCTGCCCTGGGCCCTGTGGGCAGAGGCAGATTTTGCTGTTGGTTCAAACAGCCCTGCCCAGGGGCACTTGCCTGGGCGGTGGGGGGAGAGTCCCTGTGTCCCAGGAGAGGTGGCAGCTTGTGCAGGGCTGTTTGTAACAGCCTGGGCAACTTCACCCTAAGAAGTCCCACTTGTAGTGCCAGCACAGCACCGGGGAGGGGCAGATACTGGGAGATGGTTACCGGGAGGAGATCGGGCTGGGGAACGACCCCAGGGGAAGGTGCAGCATGGGCTGGAGGAGGAGGAGGCAGAGGGAAGCTCAGCAGAGCATTTCAGGAAATCCAAGGTCTTACAGGAGGATAAGCAGAACCACAGAGCAGGGTCCTGCCCGGAGTGCGGGTGGGGCACTCCCCACTCCTCCAACACTCTCAAATGCAAATGAATCATTGTCTTCATTTAGACCTAAAAAGAGAAAGAAAAAACCCACAGATTTTTAGGGTGGTTCTCAGGCCAAATTGCTTTAATGTTTTCAAGGTTCTTTCTTTCTGGTTTTATTTTATATTTAAGAATGCAGCAAATATTGTTTTCCAAAAACTCAGAGCTTTCTATGGAAAGGCTGAGGATTCTGCTGCCGCAGTCCCAGGGCACAGGGAGAGACACGCCCATAACCAGCCCCGCAGCCCGAGGGGCTGGGGAGGAAGAGGAGGAGGAGTGTGCAGTGTGTGAGAGTCCGTGCAGGAGGGGAATTCAGCCTCAGGGAGAAGTCAGGGCAAGGAAACAGCCCGTGGGTCGTGGGTGGTGTCGGGGGCGGACGGGAAGGAGAGGGACTGGGCGGGGGGGAAAATCTGCAGCAGGGAAACCGGGGAGAAATAAAAGGAGAAGCTGTTGGGAGCCAAAGGCACGGCAGGACACGGGGGAGCGGAGGGAGCGCGGGCATCCCGAGCTCCGGGTGGGCTGTGGCACAGCAGCACTGACCCTGCCTGTCCTCCTCCTCCTCCTCCAGCTCCTCGGAGACATCCTGGTCATCGTGCTGGCCTCCCACTTCGGCAGGGATTTCACCCCCGCCTGCCAGTTCGCCTGGCAGAAGCTGGTGGGTGTCGTGGCTCACGCCCTGGCCCGCAGGTACCACTGAGCCCCCCGGGCAGAGCAGGAGCACGGGGGGATGTCCCGGGGGACCCCTCGACCGCCGAATAAACGCCTCCAGCATCACCCGCAGCGTGTCCGTGTGTCTGTGCCGGGAGCGCGGGGCCAGCGCGGGCTGTTCCCGCTCGCCAAAGCTG
>NW_021938894.1:267533-271606 GCF_001715985.3 Manacus vitellinus
CCCCCGTGTCCAGGAGCACTGTGCAAATCCTTCTCCCAGCTCGGCAGCACAGCGGGGTGAGGAGAAGCCAGCACAGAGTTCCCTGTCCAGGTGCTGTGTCCCCAGGGAGCCGGTGCCTGCCGTGCCCAGCTCTAGGGCTGGGGATGCTCCTGGGAGAGCACCTGATCCGGGAGAAAAGCTTTGAACTCGGGCCCCTGGGAGGTTCAGGAGATGTTGGAGAGGGGCTTTGGACAAGGGCCTGGAGGGGCAGGACACAGGGAATGGCTTCCCACTGCCAGAGGGCAGGGTTAGATGGGATATTGGGAAGGAATTCCTGGCTGGGAGGGTGGGCAGGCCTTGGCCCAGGTTGCCCAGAGAAGCTGTGGCTGCCCCTGGATCCCTGGAAGTGTCCAAGGCCAGGTTGGACAGGGCCTGGAGCAACCTGGGCTGGTGGAAGGTGTCCCTGCCCGTGGCAGGGGTGGCACTGGATGAGTTGAAGGTTCCATCCCACCCAAACCATTCTGTGATCTCATGATTTCCATGGTGAGCTCCAGGAGGAGAGGTGGCATCTCCCCATGGATGAGGAACCACAACCACAGAGCACAACCATTCTCTGATTTCTATAATTTAACATTATTTCCCAATGCCTTTTCCTACCCATTTCCCCAGGAAGGAATCCCTGAAACCTGTTCATTATTGCTCTGTGCTGTTGTGGACATTCCCTTCCTTTCCCAAGCAGCACTGTGTGCAGCTCATTCATCAAAGCTTTGTGATGGTGTCCCAGGTTTGAGAGAAGCTGCAGTGGGAGAGAACAATCCATCATCTTGCTGGAGGGAACTTCCCTCCATTCCAGGGCTGCCTGACACAATTCAAAGGGATTCAGGAGTTTTGTCAGTTCTAAACAAGACCTGAACCAAATCTGTGCTGATTGCAATTCCTTTCAAAGAATTCTTATTCAAATGTCAGTCAGGAGCAGGGGAACCAGGGGACTATCAGGTGTAGTTATTTTTATCTGGCCTTATCCCCACACTTATCAAAATTACAGGAGCAGAAAAAATCCTGAGTTCACTTCTTAGCATAAGCCAAAAATACTGTTTAAGCAGCTCTGTGCTGCCCCTTCTGGGGTTGTTTACCAAGTATTTATAGGCACGACTTTACACCTCTCCAGGGAATTCTGTCAGGAGTGGCAGTTCCAGGAGCCAGAGCCAGCAGGGCTGGAATTCAATCACAACAAAATCAGCCACCCCTGGGGTGTCTGCCGTGTGTGACACCCTGCTGGAGCCAGGGTGACTGATGAGGTCCTTGCTCTGATCTTGTAGATGCATCACTGCTTTTGAGAAGTAAATGAAGATGTTTTTGCTCCAAGAACCAGTGTGGAAATTCCCAAGTTGCCAAATGAATCCCTGCTCCTGCAGTGACCTTTCTGGCGGGTTTTGATGCCGTGTGTTACCTCACAGAGATATTTGGACAGAGAGTCTCTCTGCCTGTGGAACAAAGGGGATCCTTTCAGCTTTCCTAGCCCTTAGGATGGGCTTAATCCATTGGGCCAAAGCAACCCCACAGGTGAGACTGGAGGGACAGGACCAGCTCTCCTGGCTCTCTTCCACGAGCCCCTTGTGCCAGGGCTGGCTGGGAACAGGACCACGACCTTGTCCCGTGTCACTGGCACAATCTGATGCCATGGCAACTGCAGCACTGCTGCAAATCCCCTCAGAATATGTGGATATTAAGAGATGTTTGATTCACCTGCCTTGGTGATTTTGGAGAAAGGAAGGTTGGAAACCCCAGAGCGACTTGTCAGAGCGGATCTGCCTCATCTTTCCCTTGTTCCCCCCCTTCCCTCCTCCCTGTTCTGTCAGTGCCCTTCCAGCCCAAATCCTCTGCAGTAGAGACCAGGCCCGTGCAGGGATCACACTTCTCAGCTGATGAGGACCTGTCCTTCCCTATCCTGAGGTCTCACCTGGCTGGAAGGGTGGGAGTTCTCACTGCCTGGCCCAGAGTGACCTCAGAGACCAAACCATCCCGTTTGATGTTGTTGGCAGTGTTTTGCTGCTTCTCCCTCAATCTTTCTCTGCCCAGGTCAGGCCCCTGTGGCTGTGCAGACAGGGCACCGTGCACCTCCTTGTCCCCAGCCCTTTCCCAGCCCTCTCTCCACAAAGTTTTGCTGTGGGAGGACTTGAATCTTCCCAAGCACACAGAGGAGGGACAGTGAGGCTTGTCAGAACCCCAGAATCACTGAGGTTGGAAAAGACCTCCAAGATCATGGAGTCCAACCTGTGACTGATCCCCACCTTGCTGAGCACTCCCGAAGGTGCTGATCCAGGTCCTCTGGTGACTCCCTGGAGCTGGAGATGGGGCTGTGCTGCCCAACCCAGCCAGGACTGAGCTGTCACAGGTTCATCCATTGGCACAGGAGCTGAGCACCCTCTGGAGCTGAGTCCCACTCCTCCCCCAGGGCACAGCACCCACTGGGCCGTGGGGATTCCTCCTGTCCCCGTGTGCCTTCATCTTTGTGTCTGACAGGGACAAAGAGAAAAGCAGGATGGGAAAAGCAGGCAAAGAGTGTTCCTGCCTCAGCCTCACTGTGCAGCAGTCCAGGTGAACAGCTCTGTGGAGGGGAGGGAGGATGCCCACTCTCTGGGCAGCCCCATGGGTGCAGGTTGGGCCTTTTCCCAATTTTTACCCATATTTACCAGGCCAGAACAGCAGGTGATGTATGGAGCGGATAAATCAATATTTCAACTTCTGTGGGCCACCAAAGCACATTTATGGTGATGAGGAGGCATCACCCAGGGTTGCACACCCAGACTCAAATACCTCAGTCTGCATTTTCCTGCTGAAGACAATCCCAGCAGGCTGGAAAGCTGTCTGCTAATTTAACTTATCAAGCTAATTACTGGGCTGCTGCAGTGCCAAGCGGAGGCGCAGATGTCTGAGCTTTGTCTGAGAAGTGGGGCAGCAGAAAATGGACCAATTCCATTTCCCAGGGCACACACGGGAGTTCAGCTCAGCCCCCAATTAAACAATGCCAAGTTCCCTGTTTACACAGGCAGATGGAGCGTGAATTTCTTGAGTGCTAAGGGCTGGAAAAGTTTAACTTCTTCCACATCAGCCCCTGAAAAGAGCAGAGGCCAAGCCAAGAAGATCATTAGCATTGGCTCCAGGGGCATTTTATAACTCACTTTTAATTTTTTCCTCATAACCCCACAGGTACGGCTCTGGGTTCAAAGCTTGAGCCCTTTAAGCATTGATTTTCTGTTTTAATTTGTATTCCAGAGAGCACAGCATTCCCCTGGGGAGCCCATGGGCTGGGGACTGGGAGCCCCGGGCTGACAGTTCTGTGGGAGAAAGGTGTCTTTGTGCACACCTTGCCTAATTCTACCCACAGCTGTAGCTGCAATAACAACATTCCTGCTAAGAATTATAGTTGTTCTGTATTCTCCTAATAAATATCAACTGAAATACCCGGCACTGGGAGCAGCCTGGGCTGTGGCACTGGTGACAGCAACTGGAATGGTTCCAAACAAACTCGGGAGTGAAGGGGAACGGGAAGGTTCCAGATTTGCCAACAGACCTGCAGGAGGGCCCCTGACCCCTCCCCACACTGCCATGGCTCCCACCCTGGGGCTGGCCAGGAGGGTGTGCAGGGGCTGTGGTACCATGAGGGGATGGATGGCCAGGAGGGGTGTGCAGGGGCTGTGGGTGCCATGAGGGGATGGCCAGGAGGGATGTGCAGGGGCTGTGGTACCATGAGGGGATGGCCAGGAGGGATGTGCAGGGGCTGTGGTACCATGAGGGGATGGTCAGGAGGGTGTGCAGGGGGCTGTGGTACCATGAGGGGATGGCCAGGAGGGTGTGCAGGGGGCTGTGGTACCATGAGGGGATGGATGGTCAGGAGGGGTGTGCAGAGCAGGGGCTGTGGTACCATGAGGGGATGGGCAGGAGGGGTGTGCAGAGCAGGGGCTGTGGATGCCATGAGGGGATGGGCAGGAGGGGTGTGCAGGGGGCTGTGGGTGCCATGAGGGGATGGATGGCCAGGAGGGGTGTGCAGGGGCTGTGGGTGCCATGAGGGGATGGTCAGGAGGGGTGTGCAG
>NW_021938894.1:272127-278605 GCF_001715985.3 Manacus vitellinus
GGATGGCCAGGAGGGATGTGTAGAGCAGGGGGCTGTGGATGCCATGAAGGGGTCGAGGGCCGTGGCCCACAGCAGCCCTGAGGTGCAGGATGGAGAAGCAGTGACTGAAGAACATCTGGGCAAGGCAGGTGTCAAACCTGGGCTCCCGTGAGCCCAGAGCAGCACCCTGAGCACCGTGGGGAGTGTGGACAGACACACTGAGCTCCAGCATGGCCAGCAGGCACAGCAACAGGAGCATGGGCTTGTGGAGGCTGCGCTCAGCTCTGATGCCAAGGAGGGTTGCACTGTTTCCCAGGGTGGAAATGACGTACAGGCAGCAGAAAGGGATGGCAAGCCACACATTCCCACTTCCCACTCCCGGGATTGCTGTTGGAAGGAAGGTAGAAGGTCTAAGGAAGCTGCTGTTGCTCTCTTACCTAGTGCAGCATCTTTGTCGTGTCAGAGATCCAGCAGCAGGTCCCGCAGCAGATCCTGCTCATCCTGCAAAAGAATTCACAGAACCCACAGAACAGCAACCAGGACACACAGCAAAGCTTTGTGTCACTGCAGGAATCTGGAATTCTGACTTGGCAGCAAGAGGGAATTTCACCTTTGTGATCAGCTCCCAGACAGAGAACCACAGCTCCTGGAAGTCAGACAGCTGCTGGAGATGGAGGAGGCAGTGCCTGGTTGATGGATTTTGTTTTTGCTGTGCCAGGGCACGGAGAGTTGTTTAACTGAGTGACAGACTGACTGTGCTGCCCAGGGAGCCACAGCACTGGGAGTGACATCCTGGCTGGAGGGGGAGAGCAGACTTGTACCCCAGACAGAGATCCCCCCCCTGGGCCGGCAGGCAGGGAGGGAGTTCACTGGTCCTTGCTCGGGCTTTTCCTGGCCCAGCAGCAGAGCAAGAGGAGGAGCCCCTTGCAGGTACCAAGACCTGGGCTCTGATGTTGCCAGGTGACTCCCTCACCTGCATATCCCAGTGTGGATTCCCGTGCCTCAGGGAGGAGATTCCCGACTCCCTCCTGTCGGGTGCTGCAGAGTACATCAGCTCTGATGGCTCCGAGCCTCATCCTCAGTTTAGATCTCTTTTTTCCCCACTATTTTCATTTTCAATCCTTTGCACCTCTGTTTCCTTTCTTTCTGTGAATTGATCTCAGGCTTGGTGATCTTCTCCTTCCCTAAAAATAGCCTTGGCAGCACAGACCTGCGGGAAGGGCCTCCGTGCCAGGCGGTTTCTGTCTCTCTGAGCTGAGCACAGCTGAGAACCCTCACAGTGCAGCAACACTGCAGCCAACAAACACCCACCAGCCTGGGGATGCCAAAGGTGCTGCCAAAAAGCAGTGCAGTGAACACCTGCTAGTCCAAGAGCAGAAGATTTTGGCCTCGGATATCCTTGTATGTAGGAACGCGGGCGCTGTTTTCCAGCATGAATGAAGTAAACAACAACCACACCACCCTCTCCAGAGGGGGAGAGCTCTGGCAGCTCCCAGTGCTGCCCAGGAACCTTCTGCAAGATGAGGAGACAAGATCTCAGTCCTACTTACCCACCTGGCCAGGCTGAGGCACAAAGGTTGTCCTTCCTTACAGATCTCTGGGTACCTGCTCTGTCAGCAGCAGCATCTCAGCTGGGCAGGACCCATCAGTCACATCAGGGCACAGCTGGCACTGCCAAGGGCACATTGTCTCACCCCAGTGTCTGTCCTGGTCGGATAAATGGTGAGTGCAGCCCTCACTGAAGGAAAAAAGGGTCTGAGGGGAACAAGCTCCTCGTGACACAGGCACCCTCCCTCTAAAACTCATCATCACTTCAACCACAGTAACACCATCAGTTATCTGATATTTATCTGAGAGCTGACATGAGAAAAGCAGCCTGGAAAAGCTGATGGCTTTGCCTTAAGTATTTATATGGATATTTGTATCTCCACACCCACACAGGAGCTGCTGGAGCATTTCCCTCCAGGCTGCAGGTGAACGTGCCTTGACATCACCCTCCACAAGCTCCCCAGGGCTCCCAGGCTCGCTGGGGACTTCTGCTTCTTGGTTTTGGCTGATCCACTGCCTCAAAGGAGCTGATGCAAACATGTCCTTGAACCCCAGTGTCCAGTGGGATTTGCCTTGGCTTTGCACCAGGAGCTAAATAGGAGCAGGGACTGGGTGTGATGTCAAAGCAGGACTGGGAGGTGCTGCTGGTTTATGGCTTCAAAGAGGGACATCAGGCAGGAGGAAACACTCCTGGGAGACCCTCTGTAGGGATGAGGAGGAGAGATGGGAATGCACCAAGAGGAGAGAGTGATGGTGGCAAGATGGGGAAAAGCTGGAGAGAGACCTTGGACAAGGGCCTGGAGGGACAGGACACAGGGAATGGCTTCCCACTGCCAGAGGGCAGGGTTAGATGGGAGATTGGGAAGGAATTGCTGGCTGGGAGGGTGGGGAGGCCCTGGCCCAGGTTGCCCAGAGAAGCTGTGGCTGCCCCTGGATCCCTGGAAGTGTCCAAGGCCAGGTTGGACGGGGCTTGGAGCAACCTGGGCTGGTGGAAGGTGTCCCTGCCCATGGCAGGGGGTGGGACTGGATGGGCTTTGAGGTCCCTCCAACCCAAACCATTTGTGATTCTGTGACTGCATGAGCTCCCTTCCCAGGCTGCCATGGCCTCAGGCACCACCAGCAGGAGATGGAACTCCTGAAAACACTGGGGTGCCCATCAAAATGGATGGGTGGGTGGGTGGATGGATGGGTGGATGGATGGATGGAAGTTGGCCATGAGGGCAGCTCCCATGTTCTTAATGAAAATAAAAATAGCACATTTTCTGTGGACCCTACAGAAAATGGGGGTTCTATGCCCAGAGTGGTGGTGGGTGAGCATCATCCCACAGACAACAGTGCAGCCCTGATTTATGGGGTGGGTCCTCTGACAACAGCTTTTGGGTGAACTGCCCCTCTCCCCCTTTGCCTTCCCCCCCTGTGCTCTGTGAAAAGCTGCTTCTGTTTTAGCTGGAAGAAAAGGATGAACTTTAAGTTGAAATTCAAGTATTCTACTGAAATGATGCCAAAAAACATTCATTTCCCATTTTGTCTGCAGCCCAACCTCTGCTTTGCTTGGGCAGAAGAGCGAGTTCTCTTCCTGGGGCTCCCCCTCCTGCTCCCCACTGGGGTCCAGCTCATGGAGAGAGATCAGAGCCCCGAGGCTCCTCCTGGGTGGCCACAACGGTCAGGGCTGCTCAGAGGGACCAAGAGCTCTGAGAAATGCCAGGCCAGGCCAGAGACCTCCTCTCCCTCTGTTAGAGCTCCTCACTCTGCACTGATAACAGAGCATGGTCCATAATGTGCTGGAGTTTTGTCACCTGGGCTTGGAGGGGTCTGTTAACGCTGAAAATTAAATTCTACCCGTGTCCTTCTTCAAGGACAGTCACCATTCCCATCTGAGTACCTTCCCAGGGAATCAGGGGGTCATTTGGGTTGGAAAAGACCTTTAAAGTCATCGAGTCCAACCATAAACATAGGGCTGCTAAGCCCAGCACCAACCCGTGGCCCCAAGTGCCACATTTACATGGCTTTAAATACCATCACATGGTCCAGGGAACACTCTTCATAAAATGAAATCTGCTGCAGGAGGATCTTCTGGAGACACTCAGCCTTGCAGTGGAAATAATTAGTCATGAGAGGATATTTTTTTAGCAGTGAAAGGATTTTAGCAGTGAGGAGTTTAACTCCTGGGGCAGATAAACTCTCCACCCCTTGAGGTGTAGAAGCCAGACTGAATGTTTTTATGCCAAGTTTCGTCACACAGTGGATGAAACCTCCTGGACAGCAGTAAGAGAGGAGAGAACCAGGTGATTTCTGCAAGAACCTGTCGCTTGAACTGCGGGCTGGGAGGGAGGTTCCTCCTGAACTCGCAGTCCCAGCGTTAGCTCTGGTTAAATTTACAGCAGCAGCAAATCATCAGCAGTTTGAGGCACACACACACATACACACAGTCATAAAGGTGGGAAGAGACCTTTAGGATCACCAGCTCCAACCCATTGGGGTCAGGTTCCCTCACACTGGAGGAGGATGACCACGCTGTCCAGAGCTCCTTGGTCCTGACCCCACAAGCAGTGGGGTCCAGCGTGGGGGGCATGGGCAGGTACAGGTTGGCCCCCCTGATGTGGGGGGGGGATGCCCTGCCCAGCACAGTGGGCGAGGGCAGTGAGGAGGGCAGGGATGTAGAAGGCCAGCATGGCACAGACAGGGGATGTGCAGGTGCTGAAGGCTTTCCATGGGGACAGCAGCCTCGTCACCACCCCACAATCATGGTGTGGGACACGGGATCAGCAGCAGGTCCAGCACTGCCACCAGGAAAGCCACGCAGAGGCCACGTGTGGCACTGACCCCGGTGTCCCCACGGGCCACCTTCCCAGGGCCACGTGCTGGCAGTGGGAGTGGGGGGTGATATGGTGCTGGCAGGAGGAGTGGGGGGTGATGTGGTGCTGGCAGAAGTGCCTCCTGTGGAGGAGGGGGCACATGGGGCTCACCAGTAGGACCCCCCACACCAACCCCATGCTGCCCAGGGCCCCACCACGGGCCCCCAGAGGGTGCCAGAGTGCCAGAGCAGGCAGCAAATGGCAACAGAGCCATCCAAGGCCATGGCCACGAGCACCCCCGACTCCACCGTGGAGAAGGTGTGGATGGAGAACATCTGAGTGAGGCAAGAGGGAAACCCAACCTCCCCCAAGCCCAGCCAGAAGATGCCAAGCATTTTGGGCATGGTGGAGGTTGACAGGAGCAGGTCAGTGAAGGCCAGCATGGCCAGGAGGAGGTACCTGGGCTCCTGCAGGGCGGGCTCTGCCCTCATGGCCAGGAGCAGGGAGATGTTCCCCAGCAGGGCGAGGCCATACGTGATGCAGAACAGGAAGGCAATCCAGAACCGTTCCTTCTCCAGCCCAGGGATGCCAAGGAGAAGGAAACAGGGAGGATGGGAGAAGGCAGTGCAGTTCAGAGACATGAACCCTTCTTGTTTCTTGCCTGCACTGAGGGCTTTTGTGTCCTGTGAAAAAAAAAGCATCAAACACCTTTGGTCTGACCTGGCCAGTGGCAAACAGGGACTGGCAGGAGGTTGGGTCTAGAAGCTCAGATTCCCCCCACAGTAAACCTTTGACAGCTGCTTGCACTGGGCCAGGAGAGCCCCTGTGAAGGAAGTGTCCTGCCAGCTGCCACTGGAAGTGCCCTGTTCCCCTTGGGGTGGGCCTGGAGCAGACGGGATTCCTCCTGGATCACAGTGAACAGGAAGACTGCCCAAGGTGCACACCTGATACACTCCAGTGTCCAAAGGATGTCCAGCCCAGGAGACCAGATCAAAGCTGGAATGAAGCATGGGGAGTGGGGAGATGGAGTCCTTCGTGCTGGCCCTGGAGCTCCAAGGACGTTTGACCAGCACCGTGTTGCTCTCCAACGGGAACTGAGGTGCCAAGTGCTTGTCTTGGTCAGGAAACACCCAGTTAGCAAAAAGCTGAGCCAGTGCCACAGTATTTGGCAAGTCCCCCACCCCACCCACAAGCCCAGAGCTCCAGGGATGCCCATTCTGCCCCCAAAGAGACTTTGGCTGCCCCAGACCCTGACATTGCTCTGCTTGTTTTCCCTGATACCTGGGAGAAAGGATCCCTTGGAGAGCCCTGCAGATCCTGAAGATTCCTGAAGATCCTGGACTGATGAGACCCTTTGGAAACCTTCCTGGAGCTGCTGGAGAGCTGCAGGGAGCAGAGGGCTGAACAGGGTCCCAGGACAGAGCGGGGTTTTTCCTCCCTGAGGGTCTGATGTAGCCGAGCCGGGTCTGCTCCTGCCACACCCAGAGTGAGGTGTCACTGTCACCACCACAGCCCGTCCCAGCACAGCCACCAGGACCAGCTGGAGCTGGGCTCTCAGCTCAGAGAAGAGCAAACCTCACAGGTACTTGGGGCTTGGAGTCACCTGCACTCTGGGAGACATTCCCTGTTTCTTCCATGTGGCTGAAAACATTCACTGAAGTTCCTGATATTTCACTTCTGCATTCCCCCTCCTTCCTGCCAGCTGCCTCTGTTGGTGCTGCTCTACTTAAAAGTTCCTTTGTCCATGGAGAACACAGGGACAAGGAACACAATTCCCAGGCAAAGGCAGTGGGAGATGGGCATGAGGCTGCCCAGGAAGATCCATGGCACCAAATCTCCTATTGCAGAGCAACAGGTTCCTGCCCCAGCCCTAAATACTCACCCACCTCCTGCAGGTCTCAGTGCAGGGACTCTGCTCTGCAGGGATCAGGAGATGATTTTCTCCCTCCCACATCAATCCCACAGGGAGCTCTGCATCTCCCCAGCTCTTTAAGGTGCAATTAGAAAGAGAAGGAGGCAGTTTTTAACCCCCTTGGTGCCAGTGACCTCCCAGACACGGCTGTGCTTCGTCCCGTTTGGTACCTGATTTCTTGCAGTTCATTTGGAGGAGACATAAGAGTGATCAAAGAATCATGGAATGGTTTGGGTTGGAAGGG
>NW_021938894.1:279180-280661 GCF_001715985.3 Manacus vitellinus
TCAAGGTTAAATCTGGGTTTATTTACTGGGTTTGCAATTAACACTGCTGCAGTATGAATTATTAATGCTTATTAATGCTTTCCAAACAACAGCAACCTCACCCTTCTCTGCTCTATTGAGGAGAGGAGACGAGAGGACAGGACAGGACAGGACAGGACAGGACAGGACAGGACAGGAGAGGACTTGTAGGTCATCCCCCTGGATACCCTCCAGATCTCCAACTGCTCCAGCCCCACGTGTGTCCTCCTTGCTTCCATTGCCACCTCCAGGCTCCTGTGACTCCCATTCCTCCCCCACCGCTCCCATCCTGCCTTTCCCTCCCTCTCCTGGTCCCAGCCCTTCCCTTGTCAGTCCCTTCTGCAGGTGCCCCTGACTCTTTCCTGGCCCTCCTGGAGCCAGCTGGGCCCAGCTAAGCTGGACCATCCCCAGCTCTGCTCTGGCCCTGCTCAGGGAGGAGACACGGGCTGGGGCCCTGCTCTGGTTGGGGTTTTCCTTCTGCTGCAGGAGAGGTGAGCTGGGGCCTCAGCAATGGACCTTCCAGACAGAAAGTGTTTGCCACAGCTGTTGGCAAACACAAATGCTGAGGGAGAAGCCATGTTCCCTTTGTTCCCCAGCAAACTCCACGACTGAAGTTTGGGAAACAAGAAGAGAGCAAGTTTTCCTCTGTAGCCAGGAGAAATCCATCAGGCCTTCGTGCTCCGAGGCTCCATTAACTCTCCAAGAAATAAATTAGCAGGAAATACAATACAGCATTTTCTGGGAGGTTCATTCGTTTTTCTTTATTAATTTTTCTCTCAGCACAAAAGGAAAAAAAAAAAGCAACATATGGGGAATGAGCAGGAGCTGTTTCTCAATGCCACAGCTGCCTCAAAAGGGTTTAGACCCAGAATTCAAAAAATTCATTCACATTTCCCAAATCACATTAGGCAGGTACAGATTGTTTTCATTTCTATGAATTCATCTTTTTTTACCCTTCTAAGCTCTAATAAACCAGAATATGCCAAAAATGACAGGGGGCAAAATTGCCTCGAAGTCCCAGATGGCAACTGCTTGTAACTCACCTAAATGAAAACTATTTATTTTCAAATGAAATGGGGTTTAATTCAGCAGAAAAGGTTATACCAAGACGTGTTTTGTGGACACTGAAGCAGTACCAGCACAGACTGCAAAAAGGGCACTCAATTTACTCTCAATGTTTGTTGGCAATTGGAAGAAACTGCACCAAACTCCACCAAATGTTGCTGCCACTTGGGGCCCCGACGCAGAGCAGTGACTTTGGGCAGGGCCCTCTGGAAGTCCTGGAAAAGTGAGGAACCCCTGGGAGTAGCACTGGGACCTGTCCTGTGTCCTGGAGAGTCAGTCCTAGGAGGGAGCTGGGGGGGCTCAGCCTGGAGAAAAGGAGGCTCAGGGGGGACCTTCTGGCTCTGCAACCCCCTGACAGGAGGGGGGAGCCGGGGGGGGTCGGGCTCTGCTGCCAGGGA
>NW_021938894.1:284477-285660 GCF_001715985.3 Manacus vitellinus
CAACCTGGGCCAGGGCCTCCCCATCCTCCCAGCCAGGAATTCCTTCCCAATATCCCATCTATCCCTGCCCTCTGACAGTTTGAAGTCATTTCCCCTTGTCCTGTCCTTCCAGGCCCTTATCAAAAGTCCCTCTCCAGCTCTCCTGGAGCCCCTTTAGGCCCTGGAAGGGGCTCTCAGGTCTCCCTGGAGCCTTCTCTTCTCCAGGTGAACCCCCCCAGCTCTCTCAGCCTATTTTCTCCTCCTTTCTTCTCCTCCTCCTCGTTCTCCCATTCTCCCTTCCTCTTCCCCATCTTTATCTCTCTCATTCCTGCTTCATGGTGCTCTCCAGCTGTGCTGACAGATGTGCTGACACACCCCCCACACCCTCCCTGTCCCCCACAAACGTTTTCTTACTGTGGCAGAGGCTCCTGGGGCTGGGGCTGTGTTGGAGAACGGCTGCAGTGAGGAAGCACAGACACCCAGGGAGGAACTCTGCAACTCTGCTCAGGCTGGGAGCAATCTCAGAATCTCCTCAGAATTCTGAATCATTGTTCTCAGAACCCTGTGTGAGGATGGCCCAAGCCAGGCAACCCTCCAGCAAAGCCCTTTCCTGCTGAAGTTGCTCCCTTATGTGACTCCTGCAGGCTCCAGGTTACACTGCACATGCTGGAGCAGAGTTGTCCCCTTTGGTGCTGTCCCAGTGCCAGCAGGACCTGCCCCCGAGGACCTGCTGTGCCAGGCAGAGCTCAGGGGGCTGTCACTGAACACCCTGGGACACTCAGTGAGATAATGAGCACAACACAGAGCAAGCAGTGGCCTGGGAACCCTCCCCTCAGGAATCTTCCCTGCTCTCTCTCTGGGTTTTTTTTAATGGAGATGTTTCTGCATTATTTTTTCTCTCCATTCCAGTTACTGTTTGGATGGAGCAGAAAAGAAAGACACTAATCTGGGCTGGTCTGAGGGGGAAGTGCCCAATGTCAGGCAGAGACAGGCCAGTTTGGGTGTGGGGTCCTGTCCCAGCACCTTCTGCTGCTTCCCCTTCCAAGGTGACCCCTGGCCATTGCTTCCTATTCTCCACCACAGCCAAGACTGGACAAAATACGGCTTAAGATGAACAAAAATACAGCTCCATGATTTGGAGGAGTGAAATATTTACAACTGGCCGTGGCACTCAGTGCTCTGGGCTGGGGGACAGGGTGGGCAC
>NW_021938894.1:287733-292382 GCF_001715985.3 Manacus vitellinus
CTCTGACCAAGAGACCAGTCCAGCAGCTCTGACCAAGAGACCAGTCCAGCAGCTCTGACCAAGGCACCAGTCCAGCAACTCTGACCAAGAGACCAGTCCAGCAGCTCTGACCAAGAGACCAGTCCAGCAGCTCTGACCAAGAGACCAGTCCAGCAGCTCTGACCAAGATGCCAGTCCAGCAGCTATGACCAAGAAAGCAGTGAACCAGCTCTGACCAAGAAATCAGTCTGCTGTCCCTGACTGAGAAACCAGTCCAGCAGCACTCTGTGGCAGAGCTGGTGGGGGAAGCTACCAGTCAACCCCACTGGTCCTGCGCAGGGCCCTGAGCAGAGCCTCGCGGATGTGGCTGGATTTGATGCTGTAGATGACAGGGTTCAGGGCGGGGGGGATGAGGAGGTAGGTGTAGGCCACCAAAGTGTTCACCAGAGGGGGAACGTTCCTCCCAAAGCGGTGGATCATGGAGAGGCCGATCATGGGGATGAAGAACACCAGGACAGCACAGATGTGGGACACACACGTGTTCAGGGCCTTGAGACACTCCTCCTTGGTTGCGAGGCTGACGACGGTTTTGATGATGAGGATGTAGGACAGAACGATGAAGATGAAGTCCATCCCCACCGTGGACAAGAGAATGATCATGCCATAGAAGACATTGACCTTTATATCTGCACACGCCAGGTTCATGATGTCGGGGTGGAAGCAGAAGGAGTGGGACAGCTCCGTCTTCCCGCAGTAGGTCAGTCTCTTGAGCAGGAAGGGAATGGGAAGGAGGGAGACCATCCCCCTGAGCACGATGGCCAGGCCTATCTTTGTGACAGTGGCCTTGGTCAGGATGGAGGGGTGTCTCAGGGGGCGGGAGATGGCAATGAAGCGGTCGAAGGCCATGGCCAGGAGCACGGAGGACTCGATGAAGGACAGGATGTGGATGAAGTACATCTGGGCGAGGCAGGCGTCGAAGCCGATGCTGCGCAGGTTGAACCAGAAGAGCCCCAGCGTGGTGGGCAGGGTGCACAGCGCCAGGCCCAGGTCGGTGACCGCCAGCATGCACAGGAAGTAGTACATTGGCTCGTGGAGGCTTTGGGTCCTCCTGATGATGAACAGGATCATGCAGTTCCCCAAGAGAGCAGTGAGGTAGAGAGCACAGAAAGGGATGGAGATCCAGGGGTGAAGGGCTTCCAGGCCTGGGATGCCCAGCATGAGGAAAGCTGAAGGCTGATGGAAGGAGCCATTGAACTCCCACGTGGCACGTGAGTCCTGCTCCATCCCAGCTCAGCTCTTGCATGGACTAGACCTAAAACACACCAACAACACAAACTCCAGGTAGTCGGACTCTGCACTGAATAGAGAAGCTGCACATCCCTCCACCTCCCCTCCAACCTGAGCGGGCACCCACGTGCTCTTTGGACACTGGCACAGCTACCACAGTGTCAAATATGACTGCACTCCTGTTTATCCATTAAACCCTAGAATGAAGGAAATGGATGGACATTTTTTCTTGAAAAAGAAAAAAAAATAAAAACTTCAGAATGGAAGAGAAAACCTTCCTAGTGAGCAACACTGCTCCACAGTCATCCCCAAATTCCAGAGTTTGAGATGCTTTGTTGAGTGTGCAAATGCCTTTTCTGTGATCATCCCAGCCAAGACCAAGTTGCTAAGCTAAGACTTCTTTTTGATGACAACTGGGTGAAAAAAATGGTGACATTTTAACTCTGATACTTCTTATTTAGGAATCAACCTTGGAAACAAATGCAAAATTTCTTGGCCCTGGCCCAGGTTGGCCAGAGAAGCTGTGGCTGCCCCTGGATCCCTGGAAGTGTCCAAGGCCAGGTTGGACGGGGCTTGGAGCACCCTGGGCTGGTGGAAGGTGTCCCTGCCCATGGCAGGGGGTGGGACTGGATGGGCTTTGGGGTCCCTTCCATCCCAAATAATTCTGGGGTTCCAGGATGTAAAATGTACCAGAGAATCAGGCACTCAGCCCCTCCTGCTCTCAGCTCAGAAGATGGGCCCCATGGGAAGGAGGATTTGCAGTGGCTCTCACACCCAAGCTGTTGCTCCTTTCACAATCCTACTGTGATGTGCAGAGAGATGAGCAGAACCCCACCTGGGTGGTGCCTGTGAATTTATCAATAACAAGCAAACACAAGGCAAAGCACAAGATGTTGCAGGTTCAGAGCCCTGGGGAGGGTCCAGGGAAAGTCTCTGGGTCTGGATTGGAGGGCAGGGGGGTGTGGGAAATGGTGGGGGTTTTACACAGGGATCAAGAGTAGGAGGTGAGTGAAGCCTTTCTGGAAATCCAGCAGTGTCTGCTCTGGGGGGTTCAGCAGGAGCCCGCTGGGATGGGTGGGGCTGGAGCAGTGCTCTGGAGTAAGAGACCAAGGAGAAAGGCTTGTTCAGCTTGGAGAAGGGAAGATGTGCAGGGATTCACCACCAGCTTTCCCCTGCCTCCTGGGAGGCACCAAGGAGGCTGCATCAGGCTCTTCAGAGCAGAGCATGGCAGGAGGATGAGAGGCAACAGGTATAAGTTGAAACAAGGGGGGTTTAGACTGGATAAAATGAGAAATGTTTCCCCATCAAGCACTGGAGCAGGTTGTCCAGAGGCTGCACATCTCCATCCTGAGAAGTTTTCAAGACCCAACTGGTCAAAGCCACGAACAGCCCTATCTGACCTCACAGCTGGCCCTGTCTGGAGGCTGATGTTGGACTAGAGATCTTCTGAAGTGTCTCCAACCTGAATTATCCAGCACACCTCTGAGCCTCACACATTCCAGGTTCCTACACTTACGTGACAAAGCGCCCAGCAGAGATGCTGGAGAGGCTGTCGGGGTCCCCAAGCCCCCTCAGTGACAGAAGGACTCGCTGGGTGGGTGGAAGAAAGCAGCAAATGTGCAAAACAAGAGCTAATTAAAGGAAAAGAGTATTTGTGGCTTCAGTCTTTCTGCACCTTGTGTAGGATGTGAAACATGCAGGTCACAGAGGGCCTGATCTGAGAGCCAGGGGGTTAAATGTAACACAGCTCATCTTTGAATAACACACAGCTCTTCCATGACGCATTTATTAGGGCCCTAATATGATTTTGCTTCATTAGAGTCTCAGTTTGAGAGTCTAACGTGACAATAAATCCCAAAGCTTAGCAAGGACAAACGTCTTCCTGCTCCAGGGCAAAAGCAACATGTAAATTATGGGAACTGGGGAAAATCCTAAGTCATTTACTTTCCTCCAGGCAGGGCAAAGACACTCCTTGGTATCAGGAATCACCTTGACCTGCAGCCCTTCTGTGCCAGGAGCTGAGGGCACAATCACAGCCCTTCTTCAGGAGAGCCTTGGGGGTGGCTCAGACGTGGGTGGGTGGAACTGGATGGGCTTTGAGGTCCCTCCAACCCAAACCATTCCATGATTCCGTGATCTGAGCAGTGACATCAACCTGCCAACTCCTGCAGTTCAGGCTCATCTGGGGGCTGGGTTAAAAACCTAAAAGATTCCAAAAAACTCCAGGCCTGTGTGTCTGCCTGACTGATCCCAAGAGCAGCTCCAAGAGCAGTTTCTGGCAGGGGTCCAGAGCTCTCAAAGACACTGAGATGCAACAGTTTTCCAGGAATACGGAGGCGGATAAAGGGGAGATGCTGTTGGAGTACAGTGGGAAAGAAAGGACCAGTGAGAACTCCCTGGGTCTGTAGGGGAGGCTCCTCCTACAAGAAAACCCCCACTTGAACCTGACTTTGTCAGACACCAGCAACTCCACCACGCTACAGAAGTTACCCCGAAATAGGATTTATTCACTCTGCTCCTCTCTGAGCTGCTCTGGTTTGTTATGTGCTCCAACACGGATCCCACTCCAAGGTGGTTTTACCCCTCCATGCTTTATGTGTGTCTATAAATGCTATAGATAAATATATACACATATAACTGTAAAAAAGATAAACAGCCACACATGCTCGTTCATGTGTGTGTACAGTTACATGTGTATAGATAACACAGCACAACCCATGGGACACACATCTCTTACAGAATCACACAGTGACAACCAGTTAGGTCAGAAAAGATCTCCCAGCAGACTATCATGGGGTGGCAATTGCACCTTCCTCACTGCAGCCAAGCCCTGAGGAGGAAGCAAACCTCCAGTTCCTGGAGGATATCAAGTGAAAGATTCCTGGCAGCCCCTGGGAGGTGACTGTGGCATCCTGCCACAGAGAGGGGGCTGTGCCCCTGCTCAGTGCCCGAGGTGTTGCTGCTCCCCAGGACCACCCCAGCCTGCCCGGGGGAAGGGGTCAGGCACCAAGGCAGAAGCTTCATGAAGGACATGGAGCTGTCCCTGCTTTTCCAGCCCTCAAAAGCCACCTCCTGATTTCCTGCCTGTCCCCGGCCCTGATTTTCACCAGTAACTCAAAGCACTGGTGCTTTAAGGGTTCTTGTCAGCGTAGGCAGGAGCAGAGCCTTGGGAGCCGGGACCGGGGAGGATGGGACTCAGAAATCTGCTCCTTTCCCAAGAGGAGCCGTTGCTATTTTCACAACGGCACCGCTGCCAACTCAAGCAACGAGCGAGGGCTCGGCAAAGGGGCTCTGGGGACGCGACACCCACGGAGCCCGATTCCTGTCGGCTTCAGAGGCGAGGGCAGGGCCGTGCCGTTCCCACCGGCCGAGGCTGGCAGAGC
>NW_021938894.1:295439-295728 GCF_001715985.3 Manacus vitellinus
GATTGACCACCTCATGAGCCAGGTCCCGCTCCAGCCTGGCCTCCTTCACCTGCTCAGCCAGCGGGGCTGTTTGAGCAGAGAAACCGTGTCTGTGACTGAAATGATGCCAAAACCTCGGGTAAAGCCAAGTGGGGTCAGCCCATCTCCTGCGCTGCCCCAGCGGGTCCGGGAGAGCTGCGGCACCGACCCCGTCCTGCCGAGGGGAGAGCCCCGAGGGCAAAAACACTGACACCGAGGGGAGAGCCCCGAGGGCAAACACTGACACCGAGGGGAGAGCCCCGAGGGCAAA
>NW_021938894.1:296700-299436 GCF_001715985.3 Manacus vitellinus
GGCACTGCCCAGGCTCCCCAGGGCAGTGGGCACGGCCCCAAGGCTGCCAGAGCTCCAGGAGGGTTTGGATGATCCTCTGAGGGACAGGGGGGAGTGTTGGGGTGTCCTGGGCAGGGCCAGGGCTTGGACTGGATGAGCCTTGTGGGTCCCTTCCAACCTGGGAATTCTGTGGTTCTGTGATTCTAAATAACAACTGGGGTGCAATAAATTTTCCCTGATAGGGAAGCAAAGTCGAGGCAAAGCTGTGGAACTCCTGCAGGTGTGTGATCTCCAGGAGGGCAGTGCCCAATCCCCAAACCCAGCTCTGTGTGCAGCACCCCTTGGACAAGTGTCATTCCTGAGGGAATTCCTCCCAGTCCCACTTCCTACCTCCTGGAGCTCACCATCCACAGCACAGCTCTCCAGGAGTGGCCAGGAGAGGAGAGGACACAGCACTGGCTGTGGAGGGACCACAGTTCTGCCAAAACCAACCAAAATTGTGGCTGAAAAGCACACTTGGATTTTCTGTGCATCCCCAGGTGCCCAAAATGGGGTCAGACGGATCCAGGGGCTTGCTGGGGACAGGGACAGCCATGGTTTGCTCTGCAGGAGGATTTCCTTCCTAGAAAGAGTAGGAATGGTGCCAATTAATTAATGTGAGTGTCCAGGTTGCCTGGCCACGTCTGGATCGAGGTGGCTGGGTCGTGGTGCACACAAGCCCCAGGAATTTCACGTGTGCCTTCACCTTGTTCCTCAAGGTTTAAAGAGATTGAAATTCCAGAATGTAGGGTCACAGAATCACAGGATAACCGAGTGGGTTGGGTTGGGAGGGACCTTAAAGCTCCCCCAGTTCCACCCTCTGCCATGGGCAGAGACACTTTCCACCAGACCAGGTTGTTCCAGTACAGGTTGCCCTGTCCGACCAGACACCTCCAGGGATACAATTTTGAAAAGACTTTGGGTTTTGATCTCTTAACAGATTTTATGTTCTGCAGATTGAAGTAGTTTCATTCTGATAAGGCCAAATGTGTCCATTCGGCTTTGCCACTCCCCTATAACTGGATTTTGGGAAAATATTGCACCAGGCATCTCAGTAACAGTGCGAGGAGATGAGAGCAGAGCTGTGGGGAGAGGCAGTAACAACGTTACGCTGCAATTCTGCGATGACTTCTTCAAAATAAATCACTGGGATGTCACCGAATGGGTGGAAATTCAATCTGGCAAAATGTTATCAGACAGCTCTGCTTCCAGAAGGGACAGGAGAGGGATCCAGGGGAATTCATAATGGATATATGAGTAACTGTGACGCTGAGTGAACTCAGAACCCTGTGCTGCTCATGCCCAGATGCTGTTTGTGTTTGTATCACAGACCAGTTGTTCCTTTCAGGGGGGACCTTCTGGCTCTGCAACCCCCTGACAGGAGGGGTCCCGGGGGGGGTCGGGCTCTGCTCCCAGGGAACAAGGGACAGGACAAGGGGAAACAGCCTCCAGCTGTGCCAGGGGAGGCTCAGGCTGGATATTGGGAACATTTCACCATGGAAAGGGCTGTCCAACCCTGGCACAGCTGCCCAGGGCAAAAGCTGAGGGTTTATTCCTGACCTCCAGAGCTACAAACACCTCCCGTGGGTCCCACCCTCCAGGTGAAACCTAAGCTGAGGTGTTTGTGGTGTAGGATGTGGTTCTGGGGGGAGGATTTGGGTTGGAGTTTCCACGTTTGAAGTGCCAGAGCAGCTCAGCTCTCCCTACAGCAGATGTGCTCCACAGCTGCACGGCCCCACCAACCCACCACCCCCAACTGCCACGGTAGGGATTGGACCCCACGAACAGCCCCACATTTGGGACACTCAGTGCAGAGCTGGACCTGTTGGAACACAGAAGCTGCATTTTTGGAGTTTTCCCCCATAATTTGAAAAGCCCCAACCCACCACCCCCAACTGCCACGGTAGGGATTGGACCCCACGAGCAGCCCCAGATTTGGGACACTCACTGCAGAGCTGGACCTGTTGGAACACAGAAGCTGCATTTTTGGAGTTTTCCCCCGTAATTTGAAAAGCCCCATATCCCTCTATGGTGTCCCACTCAAGCCATCCAATTCCTCCCGGCCTCACCCATGACCTGCTGCACTCTCAAGGCTGAGATTAACCCATGGAATCTGTTTATCCAGAGGCTGCTCTGTCTGGGGATGTGGATATGGAGGCGTAAACAGAGGATTTTGTGTTCTTAAACTAGGTCAGAACATGAGTCCATGTCCAGTTCCAAAGATAGAACAAACTTTCCCAACGACTGTGTGACCACCCCAGGGTCCCCCCACTCATGTTAGTTTACAAGAAAGTTCCCAGGATTTTCCAGGAGGGTGAAATCCCAGGGTGAAGAAGCAGAGGAGCTGGGGGGGTGCTACTGAAAACAATAAAATAGGAAAACCATCTCAGTAGAATTCATGGGAGTGTCCTGGATCCGACCGCATTTCAGAGCTGTCTGCAAACCCCTTTCACTTCTCAGGGCCCATTCTGCCTCTCCTGCAGAGCAGATGATGTTTTACCAATAAGGAAGTTGTGCTGGTGCTGCTGCAGAGAGACTTCTCCCTTTCTGGGAAGAAAAACTCTTTCAAATCCATTAACACAAACCAGCTGAATCCCCTGGGAGGGCTGTGTGGGGTCAGCTGATTCCAAAGGAATGTCACACACGTGACTGAAATGTGGGATTGGTACAAAACACAAGGGTTGATCAGAATAAGAAGTGAGGCAGTGTCTGGGCATC
>NW_021938894.1:299654-301327 GCF_001715985.3 Manacus vitellinus
TCCTGGAGCCCCTTTAGGCCCTGGAAAGGGCTCTGAGGTCTCTCCTCTTCTCCAGGTGAGCACCCCCAGCTCTCCCAGCCTGGCTCCAGAGCAGAGGGGCTCCAGCCCTGGGAGCATCCTTGGAGCTCCTGAACTCACCCCGGTGTGGAGTAGAAGGTGACAACTCGCCCTGTTTGCTGGCACAGGGGAGATGTGTGATGGGAAACGCGGGTCAGGGAAAGGATGGACAGCTGGAAAGCACTGGGAGAAAAATTGCTCTGTACATTATTGCCTTGGGCACCGTCAGTGGAAAGTTAAACAGAGAAAAGCAAACAGGGAATGTCGGGAAGACACGTGGTGCTGTCAATGATTAAAGGAAGGGGGTGAATCGCTGGGAGCAGCCGGAGCCCAGCCAGGTTTGGGGCGGCTGCAGGGATGGGGAGTTCATGTGAGCATCAAGGAGCACATGGCATGACCCAACCGTGTCCTGGGCTCACCCCTACAGCCTGGGCTCTGCTCCCAGGAGACCTCACATGGAATGCTGTGTCTGGCTCTGGGGCCTCCAGCACAAGGACATGGAGCTGCTGGAGCCAGTCCAGAGGCCACGGAGATGCTCCAAGTGCTGGAGCCCCTCTGCTCTGGAGCCAGACTGGGAGAGCTGGGGGGGTTCACCTGGAGAAGAGAAGGCTCCAGGGAGAGCTGAGAGTCCCTTCCAGGGCCTAAAGGCTTTCTGTCTCCATCATACAGTGAAAGCTGAGGGGTCTCATATGGTCACACAGCTCTGGGAACGGATAGTTTCATGTCCTGGACCAAACAGGGATATTGTCAATAAAATCACAAGTCTAGTAACACTGTCTGTACTTCTGCAGAGACCAAATCCTTCTTAGCAGTGAATTCCCAGATGAAAACCTGCCCCCAGCAGCCTTGTCTCCCCGACCTTCAAGGAGGCAGCTTCACCACATGGTCACACCAGCTCTGCCCTCTCACAGCCCTTCGGAGAGTGGGGCATCCCAGAATGGGAGGTGGGATAATGTGGATGGCCAAAATCCACCCCTCCATGGAGAGGAGGGGAGCTGTGCTGCAGAGAGGTGACAGGGTTCTCCTGGGATGTGAAGGAACATGAGGGATTCTCTCCAGGAGAGGATATTGCCATAAGCAACCAGTCTGGAGAGGAATAGAAGGAAGAGATTGGCCTTGGGACATTTCCCCTCTGGGACTAGACCTGCTGCTGGGTCCCTCTCTGGCAGAGCAGGATGTGGATCCACCTCTGGATCTGCTTGGTTTTCCAGCTGTGCGTGGGTGGGTTCAGGACAGGTGGGACCAGGAGCGTGGGGTGAGGGGCACCTGTGCAGGATGGACAGGCTGCTGAGTGGGATGCAGAGGATGAGGACGGCACAGAGGTGGGAGAAGCAGGCGCTGAAGGCTTTGGCTTGTGCTTCCTGGGACACGGAGCTGAGGATCAGCTGTGGCACAGCAGGATGGCCACGGACAGCAGGATGGCTGTGGAGTGCAGCCCTGGGTGAGCAGATCCAGGTGGGCATCCCCGCACACGGCCTTGGCACGGCCCAGGGGGGCAGAACGAGTGCGACGGGACTCGGAACCTGCAGAGGGCATCTCGTGAGGGAGGGCAGCACGGGCAGCACCATGGGCATGGGGCACGGGGCACAGCCAGCACCATGGGCACAGGGCACAGG
>NW_021938894.1:303144-304790 GCF_001715985.3 Manacus vitellinus
GGAAGTGTCCAAGGCCAGGTTGGACAGGGCTTGGAGCAACCTGGGCTGGTGGAAGGTGTCCCTGCCCCTGGCAGGGGGTGGGACTGGGTGAGCTCGAAGGTCCCTTTCAACCCAAAGCACTCTATGATTCTATGCTTAACAAAGGAAAAGCCACAGTGGACCAGCCCCAGGATCACTGGCAGGACTGGGCACAGCAGCAGAAAATGAGGAGAAAACAGTGGGACATTCAGTGTCTGCCCTGGTTGCAGTCCCCTTTAAATACCCAGAGTTTTCAGGAGATCTGGTGCTCAGCTCTTCGGAGGTGCCCAAAAACTTCTCAGCAGCACAGGCAGGAGGACAGGCTGGGGCCAGGGTGCTCCTCCCTGTGGAATGAGGAGAGGTGGGAAGGACACCTGGAGGTCACCCTGGGAATGGGGCAGCAGCTGGAGCAGCCTTGGCCCTGCAGGTCCCTGCAGGGCTGAAGCAGCTGGGCAGGAGAGGGAAGGGAGGGGGCAGGGGGAGGGAGATGGAGGCAGGAAAAGTCAATGTTTGTGCTGAACCAAATGGTCAGACCACGAGAGAGAACATCTCCCCGGGAGATGAGAAGCAGCCCCATTATGTGTGACTCTGTATTGATTTCTTCCCCTTTTGTTCCAGTTTGGCAAAGTGTGTGATGTTTTAGGAGGGAGCTTTATCAGCTAAACCTGCAGGTCAATTAACCAAACCCTCCCTGATGGAAGGAAAATGCATTTGTGCTGCACAGCTGCCAAGAAGGTTAAATGGGAAGGAAGACATTCAGAGGCTCAGATGAGGCCCAGAAACTGAATCCCAGAATCCCAAAGTCTCTGAGGCTGGAAAAGCCCCCCCAGCCCATGGATCCCCCCTGTGCCCCATCCCCACCTTGTCCCCCAGCCCAGAGCACTGAGTGCCACGGCCAGGCCTTCCTGGGACACCTCCAGGGCTGGGCACTCCAAACCTCCCTGGGCAGCCCCTTCCAGTGCCTGACCACCCTTCCCAGGAGGAAAAGGTGATGTTACGCTGTCTCACCCGTTGTAACAACAATGTGCATTCCTGATTTGGCTCTTGCACTGCTGCAGAGTCTCCACCTCATCCCCCTGACACCGCAGGGCTGAAAACTCGGTGTCTGCTTTTCAACACAAATCAAGATTCTCCCTCATGGCTTCTGATGCCTCCAACAGCAGCTCCTCCTCCTTCATCCTGGTGGGTTTCCCTGGCCTGGAAGCTTTCCCCACCTGCCTGGGTGTCCTTTTCTGCTCGGCCTATGTCCTGGCCCTGGTAGGAAACGGGGCGGTGTTGCTGGTCACTGGGCTGGACAAGTCCCTGCGTGCCCCCTGCCACCGGCTCCTGGCCATGCTGGCGGCCGTCGACGTGCTCATGGTGACGGCCGTGGTCCCCAAGCTGCTGGGCGTGCTGTGGCTGAACTCTGCCGAGATGGGCTACGTGGCCTGCTTTGTCCAGATGTTCCTCGTCCACTCCGCCACGTCGGCGGAGTCGGGATTGCTCCTGGCCATGGCCATTGACCGCTACGTGGCCATCTGTCACCCCCTCAGGTACCACAGCATCCTGAGCGCCCGGGCCATGGCCCAGATGGGCCTGGCCATCGTGCTCAGGGCTCTCCTCTTCATGGTGCCCCTGATGGGGCTGGT
>NW_021938894.1:304806-307855 GCF_001715985.3 Manacus vitellinus
CAACCTGGCCTTGGACACTTCCAGGGACCCAGGGGCAGCCACCACCTATTCTGAACCACTTGAGAGAATGAGGGAAATGTGTAATTATTGATCAAGGCTGAATTTTAGGGTGGCTTTTAATCATCACAGTATCACAGAATCATTTAGGTTGGAAAATACCTCTGAGATCATTGAGTCCAATCATCTCAGAAAAGTCTGGGGTTCAAAGGATTTTTAAGATCACCCAGTTCCATCCCACCCACCCCAAATCCATCTCTATATATGAGATTAAAAGAAATATTTAGCAAAGCTATTTCCTCCCAACACTTTCATAACTCCCTGTTTGTTGTTTCTGCCAGAGACTTCTGTAAATTCTTGGTTTGAATCAAGCCCTCAAGGAATTTGCCCTGTCAGAGGACAAACATCCCTGTTTTCTTCAGGCAGCCCCTGTACTTACCCAGGTGACAGCAGAGGATGTGTGGAGGGCACCAGGACCTGCTCTGGCTGCTCACAGAGCTCAGAGGGCTGGAGAGCTGCATTTAACCAGCCCCAAACCCCATGGGGCTCCCCCAGGGCCCCCCAGCTCCTGCCTTTGCTCCTCAGGGCGTGTGAGCACCAGGGGAACGAGTGCAAGGTTTCCTTGTCTTCTCTGAAAAGATGGCCAAGGGCAGAAGTGGGAGGGAAGGGAGATTTGGGGGCCTGGCTGGAGGAAAAAAATGGCAAAAAATGTGTACTCAGAAAAATCCTCAGTTTTTCCCTGCTCTGGGAAACTCTGAGAACAAGCACCAGGGCTGCAAGAAAGGGCTGCAGCCAAGGGCTGCACCAGCTCAGCAGCTGGTGGTTTTCTGGGTGCACTCAAAGCCCACCAGGAGCTGACACTTAGCTGGGACCTGCTCCTGTCCTCACTGTGCATTCCAGGACATTGCAGTGTCCCCAGTGCCCCCCTGAACAGAGTCAGACAGACAGACAGACAGCACGAAACACCCATCTACAACTAACTTTTCCACCGTGTCACCTTTCTCTTGCATTTAAGCACTGCCTATAAATTAGAAAATAATTTTCTGGAAGGAGCAGATCAACAACACTTCGTGGAAGCAGAAAGTTCTAGCAGAAACCCAATTAAGAGCTTCATTTCCTGAATTAGGAACAAATTAACTCATTACCCACACGGCAAAATCATATTTGCAAACAGCAGCTCGAGAGGTTTGTGGGGAGGTGTTTTGGGGCAGATTTCAGCAGAGGAGGGAGCCCTGGGGCTGCCCAGAGCCAGTCACAGGTGATCAGTCAGATCAGGAATAGACTCGTCATACAGTCATGGAATTATGGAATCATGGAATCATGGAATCATGGAATAATGGAATCATGGAATCATGGAATTATGGAATCACAGACAGGTTTGAGTCAGGAGGGACCTCAAAGCCCATCCAGTGCCACCCCTGCCATGGGCAGGGACACCTTCCACCAGCCCAGGGTGCTCCAGGCCCCGTCCAACCTGGCCTTGGACACTCCCAGGGATGGGGAATTGTGGTGTCTTTGTGAAAACATGTTTATAAAGGGGAGAAAATGTCAAAGCGAGAGAGGAGGGAACAACAAGAGTGAGAAAAGCACGAGGAGCAGCAAGGCCAGGGCAGGAGGAGGTGTTCTGTGGAGAACCCACCCCTGAGCAGGTACTGCCCCAAGGGAATGAATCCATTCTGAATTTCACTGTCCAGTTTCTCTCTTCATCTCCCAGCATTGCAAAGTTCTCCCACGGTCCTTCATTTCCACTGAGTCTGGGGGGGTGTCATAAAAAGCTTCAAAACAACCCAATTCCCTCCTTTCCTGTATGTGACAAGCTCAGTTCCTGCTCAACTAGTTTGGCAACCTCCCACAGGTGTGAAAAATGACTATTTATATTATTTATTTTTATATATTTATATTTTTTATATATTTAAATATCACATTTCTATTTTTTTCCTTCTCCTTGGCTGTGGGCTCTGGGCTGGAGGAAGAGTTGCTGAGGACCCCTGGAGGGAGCTAACAGAGACCCCACAAGACCCTGTGACCCTGAGGGCCACGAGCTCCCTGCTGGGCTGGGATGGCAACAGCCAGATCAGGGATATGGGAAAACAGGCCAGATCTGCTCTTGGGCCACATCAGTTCTTTAGACACTGAACCACTTTTTGTATCAGTCCAGAGTTATAAATATTCCAGCTCTGCAGCAAAACACCTTTCTTGTTCTAAGCCTTGCAGGAAATAAAGAAAGTAGGCTCATTAAATCACTAGAAATATTGTGGATTTCATTATCTTTTTGTGCTGTATTTGCAGCACTGTTCTGGGAGGCAGCTCTGCAGCAGCCCCTGACATCAATTACTAATTCAGGCAACAGAAATTACATCTGAGTTATAAACAGGAGGACAAAGGCAACCAAAAAGACAGATAAAAAATTGTTGTTCACATGTTTGCACTCCTCCCCATGACCTAGGAGCTGGTCCCCCACAGAATCCCAGGATCCCTGGGGCTGGAAAAGCCCTCCCAGCCCATGGATCCCCCCTGTGCCCCATCCCCAGCTTGTCCCCCAGCCCAGAGCACTGAGTGCCACGGCCAGGCCTTCCTGGGACACCTCCAGGGTGGGCACTCCCTGGTTTGGCCCCTCTTCCCTCCACCCCCTTTATCAAATGTTCCAGCAGCACCAGCAGCTCTCTGGGGTCGAGCAGCCCCCAGCAGGTCCTTGGCACTCGGCAGGAGCAGCAGAGCAGCCCGTGGAGCTCACACATGGAGGGTCTCACCCCAGCCCTGCCAGCTCTGGGGGGTCACACTGAACACTCTGCAGGTCCTGCCCAGCCACCCTGGGACTGAGCACCCTCAGCCTGCTGGGCTGGGTTCTGCTCACTGGGACTGGCTCCAGTGTCACTGTTTTCAGCTCCTATTTACTCACAGTTCTCAAGTCATTAACTTGGAAAGATTCATGAGATGAGAGGGATTTGAAGTGGATGGTGTAGGAGCTGCAGAACTGATGTGTCTGGGGTAGATTTTTGTGGTCCATCCCATGCTGCAATTTTCATGTGCAGTTCATAGAGTTCCAGACTGG
>NW_021938894.1:313930-316995 GCF_001715985.3 Manacus vitellinus
TTCAAAGTCACTTCCAACCCAAACCATTCTATGATTCTCTGAATTCTGCCCTAAAATCACTGTTTGTGTGTGGCAAGACAGAAATTGTGTGAACAATTTCCCTTGCATTTCTGTGTGTTTTACCTTGGCATGGCTGGGTGCAGACAGTAAAAAATACTGCACCACTAATATGGCTGCAGGCCTTGTGCCAAGGTGAAGGAGGAGTTCTTTTGGCAAGAAAACAAGTTTTATGGACACCTGCAGTTATCCAATTAGTGCTGTACACCACAGTATGTTTTCCTTATGTAACCAATGTAGTGTGAACAAAAACTAAGCATCATGAGCACTATATATTTTGTCTTTCTTCTAATAAAGCCGACATTTTGCCTGATCACATTGACCTAAGAGCATCTGTCCGTTCCCTTCCGCCGAGATTTGTGTCCGTGGCTATGAAGGTGATCTCAGGACTGGCTCCAATCACAGACCAACACTGTGTTCAGATGAATCCCCCCCAAAATGCCATGTTTAGTCCTCACTTCCACGTTAATTTAAAAATAAAACTCAGTGAAATGCATTCCAGTTCAAAACTGGTTTGAATCTCTCTGTCTTCACCTCAGACACATTTTTTCCTATCTTTGTGGTGTTTATCCAACTTTCTGCTGCACCTTCCATGACATCTAAAAAAACAGTTGGCAGAATTTTCCTGCTGTTCCAGATTTGCATTTTTTTTCTATGCTGAATTTGCACATTTTGGCTTTACACTGCCTGGGCCTTGGGGAGGGTCTGCTGGAGGCACAAACAGCCCATTCCATGGCATGATCCTTGGAATAAGAGCCAGGAGAGGCTTCCAGCCACTGGTACAGCAGAGCCAGGGATGAAACTGCCCCAGCATTGCTCCAGGAAAACACAAAAAAGGCCTTTTGATTCTGCTGGAGGCAGCTCATGCAGCACATTCCTGTCTGGGCTGGTCATCAAGACCAGGTTGGATGGGGCTTGTGGCAACCTGGGCTAGTGGAAGGTGTCCCTGCCCATGGCAGGGGGTGGCACCGAATGGGCTTTGAGGTCCCTCCCAACCCAAACCGGTGTGGGATTCTGTGGTTCTAGGATGGTCCCTGACAGCTTCATTTTGAGGTCTCTGAACCCCCCAGTCCTGCTGGTATTCCCAGGTGTGCTGTGCCAGCCCCTCACCTGAGCAGGGCAGAGGCCCCTGTCTCTGACAGCTCTGTGCTCACAGACATGGATCACACTGATTAACTAAACCCTTCACTCACCAGGAAAGAAAATCGGGTTTGTTTGACAGGAGCTGTTTCCTGCAGGCCTCGCTGATTGCCATAATTTAATTTGGCTCCAATCCTTTAATTCTTTATTGACCAAATATCCCATTAACATCTTGGGCTTTCTGCTGGGCATTGACGTCAGGGGAGCAATTGGCAGCTCAGCACTTCAGCCCCAGTAATCCAGGGGAAGGGTCTGCAGCCCCCCAGCATTCCAGGCCTCATGGAAGTCTGGCAGAACCTGCCAAAGACCTCCTTGGACACTCGGAGGTGCTTTTTCCCTCGTGCAAAGTCACTCGTTGGTGTCAGGAATCACCCCAACCTGCAGCCCTTCTGTGCCAGGAGCTGAGGGCACAATCACAGCCCTTCTTCAGGAGAGNCCCCCTCTGTGGAATGTGTTTGGCACTCTGGGTGCTGGGACAGACACCACCCCTGCCGTGGGAGAAGTGCTTCTGTTGTTTACTGTTTCTATTCCTGGCTTTTCCCAGGCAGCAGCTTCTCCTCCGTGGTGATTCAGTCCCTGAAGTCCCAGATTAGGGTAATCAGGTTCCTTAAGACACACAAATATTTCCCTGCAGGTCCTTCTGGCAGGTTGAGGAGTTGCTTGTGGGACAGAATCAGTATCTGCAGGGCCAGGCCAATCATCCAGCTGAGCTGGGGAGGGACAGTTTTACATTTAACCTGGTCTTGTGCCAGTATTTTTAAAGATAGTGCCAAGCTCTGAGCCAGGTTCAAATTTTAGCCAAATCAAGGTGGAATATGAAAGAATCTACCCAGAAGAGCTGCTGTGCAGCACTGCTAATACATCTAAGTGGGCTTTGTCTCTGGTGGAGTTAATGAGCTGCTCCAGCAGTTCCAGGCATCCCAGATTTAGTGAATATTGTGGTCAAGATCTGCCAGTCACACACCTGCAACCTCTGCTGGCCTCCTTGGTTAGGTTAATTACAGCAGTGCTAATTGCCTGGCTCCTCCTCGGTTAAACCCCCCTCAGCCAGGCTGCAGACACAGGGTGACACCTGCCAGCCCTGTCACCTGGGAGGACCTGCAGTGCCCTGCTCACAGCTCCAGCCTGGCCCCTTCCTGCTTGTGCATGAAGAGGGTGCAGACACCACCAGGAAGGTAAGGACTGGCTCCTCTCCTCTCTGGAGGAACTTCTTGTGAATGGAGAAAAAAAAATAGGCCAGTGTTTTCCAAACTTAATGGGGAAATTTATGGTCCTTTCAGCACCTGAGAGACATTTAACACGGAAACAATGGTCTATAATTAGATAATCTACACTGGGTGACATTTTTGGTAGGTATTTAGGTATGACTTGAACGCTGTTTACAGAAGCAGCACCACCTCAGGAGTCAGGGAATATTCAGTTTACAAATTACTGAACTAGGTAATTGCACAAAATAAAACTCTGTCAGCCTTTCACACCAACCAAGCACAAAGGAAACGCTCAGGAGTGTGTCAGGGTCCCACCTGAGCAGCACCAGCTGGAATGTGCTGTTCCATCCCTGTGGTCACAGGTACACCCCAAAAATAGCCAAAACAGCACAGACTCTTCTGCACCTTGGTGTGGAGGCTGCAGCTGCCACTGCTCCTGGGGGCTGGGGCAGGAGAGGTCTGTGCAGGGCTGGGGCAGAGCAGGGGAGAGGAAGGAGCAGCTACTCCAGGGGTGATGCTGCACACAGGGCTGGCACAGGGCACCAACACCCCAGTGTGTGAGAGACCCTCCCTGAAGAAGGGTGGGTTAGGTGGGATATTGGGAAGGAATTCCTGGCTGGGAGGGTGGGGAGGCCCTGGCCCAGGTTGGCCAGAGAAGCT
>NW_021938894.1:323515-326945 GCF_001715985.3 Manacus vitellinus
AGCCTCAGAAGATTCCAGCAGAGCCTCAGAAGATTCCAGATGAGCCTCAGGACAATTCCAGTGGAGCCTCAGGAGCCTCAGGATGATTCCAGCTCTGAGCCAGGGCTTACTTGCTAATTTTGAATCTCTCCTTGGAGTGAAGTGTCCAAAGCAAACAAGTTCAGCCCTGAGTGTGCTGGTGGGGTGGGTGGGTGCCCTCTGATGGGGCTCTTCAGAGATGGGCAGAGGGGGGCACGGGAGCACAAGCAAAGGCTGGTGGGTTTGGGCAGTGACCCCAGCCCTGGCCACGTGTGGAGGGGTCTCTGCTCCCTCCAGAGCTGGTTGCAGAGTTGCAAAACCAGGGGTGCAATGGCAGCACCCCTGAACTGCTACAGCACCTCAAGGTCATGGAATCATGAAATCACAGAAGGTTTGGGTTGGGAGGAACCCTGAAACTCATCCTGTTCCACCCCCTGCCATGGGCAGGGTCACCTTCCAGTAGCCCCGAGTGCTCCAAGCCCCTTGGCTGGGGACACTGGTTGGACTGCAGCTCCTGGGCAGAAACCCCTCCAGGCCAGTGGTCATACCCAGACCCAGCAGGAGAGAGCTGGGTGAGCAGGATGTTCCTGACTCCAAGGTTTCAGGGAGTCCAGCACTTGGGTCCCAGGCTGGACACAGACTCCAGCTCTCCCCCCATCCTCCTGCCTGTCCCCCTCAGCCCAAAACCTGCACCATCCCTCCCCCCACAGCCCCACCCCAGCCTCAGCCACCCTCAGAATTAACGTTTAGTTAATTCCAAATAAATTATCGCTGTCCAGCAGCATTTCCTTGCTTGGCTGTTGTGTACAACCCGCTCGGGACCTGCACCACCCAAACTCCAGACCCAGGGGTGGGGCTGGAGCTGCCACCGAAACAGGTTTTCCCGTTTTACCGTGGCATTTTCAGCCTCTAAAACTTCCCCAAACCTTGAGCTGGATTTGGGGGAGGATCACTCTGATTTTTACAGGGAAGTTTGCACTTGGCTCTCGCTCTTCGTGGCAGGAGCTGCCCCACAGACCCAGGGGGGCTACACAGTCNAAGTGTCCAAGGCCAGGTTGGACGGGGCTTGGAGCAACCTGGGCTCCCCAGTGGAAGGTGTCCCTTCCCCTGGCAGGGGGTGGAATAAGATGATCCTTAAAATCCCTTCCAAGCCAAACCTTCTGTGATTCCATAAGGAAACAGGACTGGAGCAGCCCTGTGAACCAGAAGGACCCAGTGAAAGCCGAGCCTGATGCTGGTTGAGCAGCATTATTTAATAACCTGGAGAGCTTTGTCACCAGGATGAAGTGCAGGTACCACTGGCCAGAGCAGAACATGGGATGTGGGGAACAGATGCCTCAGGCAGGGAGCAGGGAGGGAGGAGCTGCTGTTTCCCAGGCACAGGCTTACAGGATCTCAGACAAATAACTCTGGACACAAGTGTTTGCTGCTGGAGTGGCCCGGGCCAGCGGTGGGCTCACAGCCCAGGGAGCTGAGGGGCTGCAAACAGAGCCCTCTGAGCAACAAACCTTCACCAACACCCTCGTCTGGGCAGCGCTGGCACGGGGTTGGCTTTGCAGTATTTGGCCTCCCGTGGCCAACACAGATGACTGGACACAGGCTGAAAAGCCTCCTGGTTTGTGTCCTGACCACAGCCAGGCTGAAAAGCCTCCTGGTTTGTATCACTGACCACAGCCAGGCTGAAAAGCCTCCTGGTTTGTATCACTGACCACAGCCAGGCTGAAAAGCCTCCTGGTTTGTGTCCCTGACCACAGCCAGTCTGAAAAGCCTCCTGGTTTGTGTCCCTGACCACAGCCAGGCTGAAAAGCCTCCTGGTTTGTGTCCTGACCACAGCCAGGCTGAAAAGCCTCCTGGTTTGTGTCCTGCGGGGGACTCAAAGCAGCTCGGAGAAGAGATGAAAATATTTAGGGGTCAAGGAAGTCAAATGTCTGGAAATCCAAAAGAGATGAGGTCTGGCCCTTTGGTATATTGGGGAAAACAGAGGGGACCAGCGCCTGAGAAACTTGCCTCCCGTTCCCAAACTGCCAACAGGCTGGTTTAACCCTTCCATGTCTCTGTTTTCCCTGGAAAACAGGACAATTTTCACAGCACTGTTGCCTTTGCCAAAGGCTGGAGGGGAAGGAGGTGCACACACTGTGTGTGTGGGGATGCTGGAGGGGACATGTCACTTGTTTTCCTTCCTGACCCAGGGACAGGGACCCTGTGGGTGGGTGCCTGTCCAGAGAGGGGCTCCAGCAAGGTGGTTTGGGTTTGGGCTCCAGCAGGAGCAGCCCCACAGCTGGTGGGGCTGTCCTGATTCAGGGCTCCAGGGCAGGGAAAACCTGAATCTCAGAGCATGTCCAGGGGCACCAGCTCTCACAGCAAAACCCCTCTGGGCAGCACACACTGATGGTGCACGGGGACATCTGCTGCCAGTTCCCAGGGTGGGAACTGGAGGGGACACACCAGCCCAGAACAAGGTGTGGTTTCCACCTGCAGAGGTGTGCAGGTGACCAGAGTCCTGCTGAGCTGCACCTCAGAGTGTTCTGGATCTCCCCCCTTCTCCTACCTTAGATTTTTGTACTGATGGAGTATAAATGTGTTCAACTTCAAGCTTGTAACTCCCAGACTACGGAGGGGAGGGTTGGAGACACCAGCCAGAGCCAGCCCAGGATGGGAGCAGAGGTAAGACAACTCCCAAATGTTCAGGCTAAGACCAGGTGAGTTTGTGTCTTGCCAACAGGAGTTTGCTCCTCTCTAAGAAGCTCCTGGTGGATGATTACACAGGGAATTTCTCCCAACAGGCAGGAGCTGGTGTGTCAGCACCTGCCTGGCCTTTCCACTTTGTGGGGAGAAGCAGCAGCAGCAGCAAAGTTTCAGCACAAATGAATGTGCAGACTCTGCCCACCACACTCAGACTCTTCCTGTCCCTCCAGGACTGTTCTCTGGAGTTTCTGTGTTACCTTCAAACTTCTCCTGTCAGAATAAAACCTCAGAAAAAAGCATTTTCCTCTGCTTGGCCTTGCAGGCTTCTCTCCCAGGTGAATGACAGAATGGAGACAGAGCAGAGAAAGGCCATTTCATGATCACATTTAATGGCCCAGGGCACTGTCTGAGACCACTTTTTGCCCTACAGAGCTGGAGGGAATTCCTGTGTCGGGCTCATGGAGGGAAGCCAGGGCTGGAAGCTGACCTTGCTCTCCTTGTTCTCTCATCTTGCAGCTTATTTTGGGATGTCAGCTGAGCCCTGGTGAGCAAGTAAGCCTTTCACAAGCAACAGACTGTAAAAGTGCCTTGGTTATCCCTGGCTCAACCTGAAACATGAACTTCTTCACCTTGTAGCAACTTCCAAGACACAACAGCCCCATTTATTCAGTGTTTCTGACCCATTCCCCCTATCAGGTGATCATAGAATCACAGAATTCCAGGATCA
>NW_021938894.1:327986-329599 GCF_001715985.3 Manacus vitellinus
ATTCAAAACTGGCAAGTTCCCCCCCTCCCCTCGCTGCAGCAGCTCTGGGGGAGGAGGGACCCAGCGAGGTCTCCTCTGCCTCCTCAGACCTCTGGACTCACACTTCGGGGTGCCCTGGAGCTCAGGGGAGACCCTGACTGTCTCTCTCACGTGTTGGAGCAATTCAGACACCTTCAGTGTCTGTTGTTCCTTCACTCAGCAGCCGGGTTTGCCGAGATACCCACAGGAGCCTGCCCACGGTTCTGCTCCTCCCCTGCCCCCAGCCAACTCTCTTGATCTCAAAAAGGCCATTCCAAGCCTTCCAGCACTTAATTCCTGCCAGGCATCTAACCCTGGGCGTAATTAATGAGCAGTTCCATGTCTCCACACCTACAAGGTGTTGCTGTGTGTGGGAACAAGGTCTGTAGGGAAGCAAGAAGGAGCAGGAGCCAGTGGAGCTGCCAGATGAATATTAAACCCAAAGAGCTGCTCAGCAATATTTTATGTTTGTTACTGAGTTTGACTGGTTGGAAAAAAAATCCTGGGCAATGCAAGGACTCCAGGGAATTAGCATCTTCCCCCAGCATAAAAGCCTAATTTTTTATGGAGCACAAATGAGTTCTGGGCAGACGGGGAGGTCTGGGAGCATCTCTCTGTATTTGCCAGCTGATATTTCTAAGTGCCTACAGAAAGTTGGGAGGACTGGGAAGTGATACATTAAAAATTGTAATTTTTAAAATAGGAAAATAGATGGAAAAGGGCCTGGGAGGGGGGAAAGAGCTGCCTATTTCCCTGCTGCATTGCAGCTGTGCAGTTAAGGATCTCCGTTAGGCTTTGCTGCCGTAAATTAAGAAGCATCAAACAGAGAGAGATAAGAAGGCAAGGAAAAAAGTCAGAGATCTTACAGCTCCAAGTTGGGGCTCCAAGGGCACTCCCAGGCAGAGCCCCCAGCTCCAGGATGGGGTGAAACCTGGGGCCAAGAGCTGCCAAGGGCTCACCCCAGAGCAGGAGGGATTTCGGGTGACCTTGGCAGTGGGACAGAACCCAGAATCCACCGTGGAAACCCAGCCAGCAGCAGGGAAGGTTCCAGACTTCATGGGGAAAAGCACAACTTCCAGAAGGAGAAGTCCCTGTGTAGGCAGCCATGGAGCCTTCCCAGAGGCACTGAGGAGCAGGGTCAGTGGGCAGCACTTGGAAATCCCCTGGATCCTGGCTCCAGGGGCACATTCCCGAGGCCACGCTGAGCTGGGGCTCAAGAGCCAGAGGGTCCTGCCCATGCCAGGTCTCCCTGGGACTGCAGGGGATGGAGTCTCATCTCCCCTGACACCCCACCAGCTTTCCCTTCCCTGCATTCCCCACCAGCTTTCCCTTCTCTGCATTCCCCACCAGCTTTCCCTTCCCTGGATTCCCCACCAGCTTTACCTCCAGCATCACCACATCTCCAGGCCATCACCTCTGGCTGCTGACCACCCCAGAACAGATGCCAGCAGAGGATCCCATGGAAGCTGCAGTGTGGGATTGGGTAGCATGGCTGCTCTAGGTACATCCTGAAAAACAGAAGTTAATTTATTAAGCAGTTTTCTAATTCTGGGACAATTTCCCCAAGAAATGAGTTGAAGCTACAAGACAGGGGA
>NW_021938894.1:329845-330916 GCF_001715985.3 Manacus vitellinus
TCCATGGTGCTGGAGACCTGCTGTGGGCACAGGTTTGCAGTCACACCAACAGCAGCCAAAATCCCAATGTTTCTGTCACTGCTCCAGGGAGCTGCAGCTGGGGACAAAGAGCTAGCTTGGCCCTCCCCATGTACCTGCAGATGTTCCCCTCTGACCTGACACCTCACGTCCAAGTCCTGGTGGCTGACTGGTATCTGACTGTCCCTCCCACGCTCAACGCCCTCGTTTATGGCATAAAGGTGAAGCAGATCCAGGAGGGGACCCTCAGACTGCTGGGGCAGCTGGCAGGACTCAGGCTCACGAGCTGCTAAAGGCAGGGCAGAGGCTCAGGGAGGGAGGCATGGCCACAAAAAGAGTTCTCCCATCCCAGAATAGGTGTGAAGGTGAGTACAAGGAGTTATCCCCCAGAAAGGTCCATCTCTGCTCTCTCTGCAGTGACTAGAAAGGGAAGCTGGACCTTCTGTGTCTAGCTGGTGACATGGCAACAGCTTATGGACAGGAAACCAAGGGGCCAGGGCAGATGGTGCTGGGCAACTGTCCCTTTGGCCAGTGCCCTCCTCTCTTCCAACACACCACTTGGAAATCACAGAACCACAGACTTGTTTAGGTTGGGAGGGACTTTAAAGATTGTCCAGTCTCGCTGCCATGGGCAGGGACACCTTCCACCAGCCCAGGTTGCTCCCATCTCTGTCCAACCTGGCCTTGGACACTTCCAGGGATCCAGGGGCAGCCACAGCTTCTCTGGGCAACCTGGGCCAGGGCCTCCCCACCCTCACAGGGAGGAATTTCTTCCCAAAATCTAATTAAAATCTCTCCTCTTCAGTGTAAAGCCATTTCCCCTCATCCTGTCACTGTCTGTCCATGCCATGCCCAGTGTGCCCATGTCTCTCTCACACTGGGGAGCCCAGCACTGGACCCAGAGCTCCAGGGGTGGCCTCTCCAGTGCTGAGCAGAGGGGAAGGATCACCCCCCTCTACCTGGTGGCAGTGCTCCTGCTGACACCTTTGCTCAGGCTCAGCCTGGTGTGCACCAGGGCCTTCTCTGCCAAGCTGCTTTTTCCAGGCAGCTGGT
>NW_021938894.1:334886-336477 GCF_001715985.3 Manacus vitellinus
CCTGGGCCAGTCCCGAGTGCCAAGCCTTGCTTCCATGGCTGCCTGCATTAATCCCAAAAAACGGGCTGGAACAGATCTTGGCAGGCCACAGGGTCGGTCCCTCTGCATTGTACCTCAGTCTCCTCTGTGCTGAACATCACCAGATCCTTCAGCCTTTCCTTCTGGCCACCTTTTCCAAACCCCGATGACTTTTGTCCCTCCTCTGGCTCACACTGAGCACTGCTGGTCTTCTCCTGAGATCCCACTGGGACCCTCCGTGTGCTGCCAGTGGCCGATGCAGCTCCCAGGGATCTGCCCTGTGCTGGTCAGACACCTGACCCCGTGGTCTCTAACAGGCCCCTTTCCCAGTTTCCCTGACTTTGGGGATTGTTTGACACAGTCTGGTCTCGGCTGTGGGGGGAACCCCAGTTACCCAGGGCTGCTGGAACACTGGCATGGCCCAGTTTCCAGATTTTGGGCCGGATCCCTCTCTTCCAATTCAAATGCTGAGAGAATCTGGACAGTTGGTCCAAAGCCCAGACTCACAGCAGCTGGTCACACTCTGTTCCCAAAGGGGCTGAAAGTGCTTCTGAATCTGCAGGTGATGCTGGAATGTCCTGCTTGCCCTCAACCACAGCACTCACCCAGACACTTCCCTTCCTCCACAGCAGTTCCACCACTTTCATCACTTAATCAGAGTATTTGCTTTGGTTTATTTGCTTATGGTTGTATTTTTGACTATTTAAATATTTCCACTGCATCCTTGGTTAGGTTATTTTGCCTGACCCCTCCCCCTGCAGTCAGGAATCTTCCCTAGAGACTTTGGCTTTTTCCTTCTAATTTGATTGCTGTCATAATTAGCTTTCAGCCTGGCTAACCCTAGCCCTGCTCTGTGTATGATGGGTGTGTGTGCTCATAAACCCCCTGCCAAAGCAGGGCTGGATTTTTCCCAAGTCGTGCTCCTCCATGACTCACCCGGTAAATCATGGAACCACAGAAGGTTTGGGCTGGGAGGGGGTGGACTAGTTAGTGTCTCCAGGTTCCATCCCATCCTGTTTTCTACAGTCCTGGATTCAAAACTGGCAAGTTCCCCCCCTCCCCTCGCTGCAGCAGCTCTGGGGGAGGAGGGACCCAGCGAGGTCTCCTCTGCCTCCTCAGACCTCTGGACTCACACTTCGGGGTGCCCTGGAGCTCAGGGGAGACCTTGACTGTCTCTCTCACGTGTTGGAGCAATTCAGACACCTTCAGTGTCTGTTATTCCTTCACACAGCAGCCGGGTTTGCCGAGATACCCACAGGAGCCTGCCCACGGTTCTGCTCCTCCCCTGCCCCCAGCCAACTCTCTTGATCTCAAAAAGGCCATTCCAAGCCTTCCAGCACTTAATTCCTGCCAGGCATCTAACCCTGGGCGTAATTAATGAGCAGTTCCATGTCTCCACACCTACAAGGTGTTGCTGTGTGTGGGAACAAGGTCTGTAGGGAAGCAAGAAGGAGCAGGAGCCAGTGGAGCTGCCAGATGAATATTAAACCCAAAGAGCTGCTCAGCAATATTTTATGTTTGTTACTGAGTTTGACTGGTTGGAAAAAAAAATCCTGGGCAATGCAAGGACTCC
>NW_021938894.1:349114-354082 GCF_001715985.3 Manacus vitellinus
GGCACAGGGACAGGGCTGTCCCTCAGCACAGGGCCAGAGGAATCCACCTCAGGCTGTGCCAGGGAGCTTTACATTGGATATGGGGGAAAAGTCCTTCTCTGAAAGGGCTGGGGGGGGCTCAGCCTGGAGAAAAGGAGGCTCAGGAGGGACCTTCTGGCTCTGCAAGTATCTGACAGGAGGGGGGAGCCGGGGAGGAGTCGGGCTTTGCTCCCAGGGAATAAGGGACAGGAGGAGAGGGAACGACCTCCAGCTGTGCCAGGTTGGATATTGGGAAAATTCCTCCACAGAAAGGGCTGTCCAGCCCTGGCACAGCTGCCCAGGGCAGTGGTGGAGTCACATCCCTGTGGGGATTTAACAGCCACAGGGATGTGGCACTGGGGGACAGGGTTAGTGGTGGCCTTGGCAGTGCTGGGGGAGCAACTGGACTCAGGGATCTTAAGAGGGTTTTCCAAGCTCAATTATTTTGGGGTGCACCTGCAGGCCAGGTGGCAGCCAGGCTGTGGCACTGGCTGTGCCAGGGCTGTCACCTACCCGACTGAGCCAGGCGGTCCTTGGCGTTGTGGCACTGCAGCTGCTCTATCCTGTTGCACAGGGACGTCACTTTGGTGTGTAACCGCTCCAGCTCGTAGGTGGAACAATCCAGCTGGAAGCAAACAGGACAGTCAGCTGAGGCAGCAGAACCAGAGCCCTGGGGCCCTTGGAGCCAAACAACCCACCAGGGAACACTGTTCACCAAGACCTGCCTGAACTAAACACTGAAATGGGGGAAGGGGAGGCCTGGACTGCAGCTGGAGGGGATGGACACACTGAGTGCTGGCTTTGTCCCTTCCCTTTCCCTTCTCACTGTCACACACCCACAGAGCATGTTTGCAGGGCAGAGCCCAGCCCTGGCTGCAACAGCAAATACCAAATCCCCATTTTCAGAGATGCCCCATGTTCTGTTTGAAGTGTCTGCCAAAGGGAAGCACCACCTGCCCCTGAACAGAGGAACAGCTTATCCTTAGAGCCAGACTTTGTGAGAGTTCCCACAGTGCAGGGAAATACCCCCAGTTTTAGCCTCTCACCTGCTGAATCCTGTCCAGCATCTCATTGACACGGATGTAGTCGAGGTAGACCAGCCCTGCCAGCTCCCAGTCCTGGATGAGGGCGCTGCGCTCCGGAGGGGACAGGTCTTCCAGGAACCCCTTCAGGTACTTGTAGTTCTCGTTGATAATTGCATCTGAAGAGAAATGGGGTCAGGAACAGAGGCCACCCCGTCTCCCACAGCAGGGACACCCACAGGACTGACACCTCTGCCCCAGGGGCACAGACCCACCTGAGGCCAAGTGCCTGACAACCAGCTTGTGGCACTGGTTCCAGTGCCCAGCCTTGAAGAGGAAAAGGGCTTCCTTGTGCTTGTCCCCCTCCATCCTGGCCCGAACGGCCTTGGCCTCGTGGATCCAGTGCGGGGGGACGCAGAGCCGCTGTGTCAGGAAGGTCTCCTTGGCCCAGGACTCGGGGGTCTCGGCGAGGGTGCAGTGCCGGCTCAGCAGCTCCCGCACGGCCTTCTCCCGGCACCTGGCACGGACAGGGCTCACTCAGCGGGCACCCTTCCTGCCACCCACGTCACCCCAACACCAGGAGCAGGTCTACAAGGTCCCTCCCAACCCAACCCACTCCGGCACTCTACAGAACAGTGGTGCAATTAAGAAAAGGTCAAGGGTCAGTCAAATTCCTTCGGTACAGGTTAACCACTAAGAAATCATCGCTGGTGTTTTGGAACAGCTTAAATGTTGCCAACTTAAGAACTTTTAAGTCTGGTCCAGGCCCCTAAAAGTAAACATTCAGGCTCGATTTGAAGTTATCACTTGATGAAAAATAGTATTGAAATGTATTAATTTGGGTTGGGAGGGACATTAAAGCTCATCCGGTTCCACCCTGTGCCATGGGCAGGGACACCTTCCAATAGGGAAGGGCACACCATCAAGGGAAAATGGCTCCCACTGCCAGAGGGCAGGGTTAGATGGAAGATTGGGAAGGAATCCTTCCCTGTGAGGGTGAGGAAGCCCTGGCCCAGGTTGCCCAGAGAAGCTGTGGCTGCCCCTGGATCCCTGGAAGTGTCCAAGGCCAGGTTGGATGGGGCTTGGAACAACCTGGGCTGGTGGAAGGTGTCCCTGCGTGGAATGAGATGAGCTTTAAGATCCCTCCCAACCCAACCCATTCTGTGATTCTCTGATTTTCACAAGTGTCATGAAGTTCTCCAGGGGCAGAGTTTGCTGCAGGAGAAGCCACAATAAGCCCGGGTCTCTAGGACAGGCTGCAGTGTTTCCCGGCCAGAAGGCTCAGAAGGGTCACTCACTGCGCGTCGGGCTCGTGCAGCATCACGAACACGGCCCACTCCCACAGCCCCTCGCTCTCCAGCTGGGCAGCAAAGCTGGTGTTCAGCACCCCCCGGCTCTGCTGGGACAGGTGGCAGTAGTTGAGGGCCCGCAGCACCTCCCACAGGTGCCAGCTGAGGCGGAAATCCAGCGGGTCAGACGTGACACTCCTGGGGTCCAGCAGCTGGTCAAGGTCGTAGCACCTGGAGGGGAAAACACTGGTAACAAAGAGCTCACTGTGCCCACAAAATCAAATCAGAAATCGGTGCTGCTCAGTTCCTGCCCTTCACCCACCTCCAGCTACTCCGTGTACGTGATTTACATCAAAGTAGGGCTTTGGTTTTCTTTTTTAACAAGAAAAATAACAGGAGAAACTGTTTAAATTCTTTTGAGCCTGCAGCCAGACTGTCACCCCTTTTCCTCTGTATGTGCTCCCTGCAAATTTCTCACTGTCAAAGAGGCAGGGAGAAGCCTCTCTACACTCTTCAGACAGACAAAGCACCTAAAGCCCCACAAATGTGCCCCAAAGCTGAGGGTTCCCCATCTCTACCATCCCCAGTGTCACCACCTTCTGTCAGGGTCGTGGGGTACATGTGGGGCTCGTTTTGGACTGCTCTAAGTGCTTCTGGCTGATTTCACTCCCCTGGCTTGGGAACTCAGGGAGTCACTGACTGATCAGGGGTTTTCTAAATACTCTTTGACCTCTTTGCCCCCTTACCTGTCGCTGTAGAGCTTCAACAAATGGAAGCAGACATCTCTCAGGGGCCTTCCTGCATTGTCATCTTCTTCGACCACACACCCGGAATCCTCCAGGTAAGGGGGCAGGGGACAGCAGGCGTATTTTTCACACTCTGAGGTGTTCTAGGGGAATAGTTTCAACAGAAGTGTAAAGATAATATTCTGAACAGAACTGAATTCCACAGCTCAGCAGACTCAGGAGAATCTCTCCGCTCCAAGGCAGGTGCAACCAACTGCACCTGCAGTTGGAATTCCCACAGAACTACAGACCAGCATGGAAAAACTGAACTCAAAATGCTTTGGCAGGTTCACATTTCACACTGAGCTCTCACGAGCCACTGGCTGGACGTACAGCCAGCTGTCACACACACAGCCTGTACTCTTGAAGGGTTTTAGAGCTGGAAAACCACAGATGACTTGATGGAAGTCATCCCTGGTGCATCCCTGTGAGCCTTCTCTCTGTAGCTAAGCAGAGTCTGGACAGACTGAGTCAGCCACAGCAATTTTACAGGAAAATTTCCCTGCAGTTCAGTATTTTGAAGTGCTGGACACTTGATACTGACACACAGAGAACCCTGAATACCGCAACAGAACATCAGTGACAAGTCCCCAGCCGTGCTGCTGTGCCTGGGCTGCTCGAGGCAGCAGGATGGAGGCTGAGCTGGCTTTAGTTAAATGATTAAACACCTTTTTCAGCAGAGCCCTTTGTCCTCTGACACAGAGCTGAGCTCTGCACAGCAAACAGGGCTCTGCATAATGCATGGAGCCAGGCTGGGCTGGGGGACAGTGTCTGTGCTGGGGAGCAGGGGGGGCACACATGGAGCTGTTGGACACTGCAGGGAGCTGTGCATTAATGTTCCCAACAGGAAAACAGGCTGCCTGGCTCCAATGGCCTTCCTGCTGCGGGGCACTGTCCCTCTGACTCATTCTGTCCAGCTGTCAAACACCTGGAAACACTCCATCATGGGTCTTCTCCTCAGAATTTATGATTCTGTAGAATCCCAGACTGGTCTGAGTCGGGAAGGGACCTCAAAGCCCATCCAGTGCCACCCCTGCCATGAGCAGGGACACCTTCCACCAGCCCAGGTTGCTCCAAGCCCCGTCCAACGTGGCCTGGGACACTTCCAGGGATCCAGGGGCAGCCACAGCTTCTCTGGGCAACCTGGGCCAGGGCCTCCCCACCCTCCCAGCCAGGAATTCCTTCCCAATATCCCATCTAACCCTGCCCTCTGGCAGTGGGAAGCCATTCCCCCTTGTCCTACACTCAGTGCCACACTCAGTCCCTTGGCAGTGATCCTTGGCTGCTCACAGGAGCCTCAGTGCAGCACCAGACAGCTGGTGGCACCCTGAGAGTCTCCTTTTGGACAGGTGAGTGACCCACCTGGAAGGCTGACTCGTACATGGCCAGGGCCCTGGAGATGGAGGCAGTGGGAGGCAGGAGGTACCAGAGGTGCACGGCCACGCAGCGCTTCCAGTCCAGCAGCGAGCACACGTTGATGCTGATCCTCTCTGACAGCTGCCACACCTGGGAGACAACCACCTCACCTGTCACACCTCACACTGCTCAGAGTGCTCCAGGTGCGACACAGGCACAGCTGGGAAACAACCACCACACCTGGGAGACAACCACCTCACCAATCACACACCTCACACTGCTCAGAGTGCTCCAGGTGTGACACAGGCACATGTCAGGAACCAAACCACCCCATCCAGCCACGCCCCTCACCCTGCTCAGAGCACTGCAGGGGTGACACAGCAGGAGGTGCCCCTGCTGGAGCAGCTCTGTGCTTCCCCCCCGGCCCAGCAGGCCCCACTGACCGCTCAGGCCCCACTGACCGCTCAGGCCCCACTGACCATCCAGGTCCCACTGACC
>NW_021938894.1:356149-357657 GCF_001715985.3 Manacus vitellinus
AGGGAGGTTTGGAGTGCCCAGCCCTGGAGGTGTCCCAGGAAGGCCTGGCCGTGGCACTCAGTGCTCTGGGCTGGGGGACAAGCTGGGGATGGGGCACAGGGGGGATCCATGGGCTGGGAGGGCTTTTCCCCAACCTCGGTGATTCTGTGAAAAGAATCATTCCATACTCACTCTCTGCCACAGCAGGATCCTCGGATGCCTTCCTGGCCCAGTCAGCATACTCATGGATAGCAGAGACTCCAGGGTTGGGGGCCAGGAGAGGACAGGGCTCATCCATATGGACAGTGCTGTGCTTCAGCTTTATCTCCAGAGGGGTGAGATACAGCTCCTTGTCCCTGTCCATCTTCCGTTGTTCCAAGTTCAGCTTTTCCACATGAACCTTGAAAGGGGATTCTGTGAGTCTGGCAGGAAAAAGAAGATAAAACAAATAGCAAATGTTCTGAATATTCTCCATGCAATTGGGGCAACTCATCCTAATTAACACAACAACAGTAATACATAATCCAAGGCCAACAGCCAGGTATGGAAATCCTGGTGAGAGAGTCTGGGGCTTGGAACCAGGCTTTGGGATCCTGAACCACCTGGTCTAATGGAAGATGTCCCTGCCCGTGGCAGGAGATACAAAAAGATGTTTAGCTGTTAAAAACAAGTCTTTAAGGTCCCTCCCAACCATAACCTCCTGTGATTCTGTGATTTGGCCAATAAACCTCTCCAAAGGCAACAAGCACACCTTTACCACAGCTCGTTCCCTCAGCACTTCAGATATGCTGGAGAACACCCAGACAAGCTGTCTGGAGCACTTAAGTGGTGGGAATGTAGCTGTATTCCAGTCCAGGTATGGAGACCCAGCAAGGTCTGTGTGCTGCTGGATGTACAGGCAGAACTGAAGGCAGCTGGGAATTCAGAAGGTGAACAACTTCCTTAGGTAGGGCAGGTGTCCAACCAACAGGGACAACTTTGAACTTTTTCTTTAACCTTTTCCTGGGGGACAGTGCTATTTATTTGGTAAAAAAAATGACTCCTCTTACTAAGGTATTCCCAAACTTGACACCCAACTTTCTGTGGCCAAGGGACACGAAGGAGATCTCCATGGCAAACACAATCTTGCACCACTCCTGCATGTCAGAAGGAACACTGACCTGCCAGCAGGATTCTGTCAAACACGAGGAGCATGTCAGATCCCCCGAGGGAAAGCACTACTCACGATTTGGGAGCCACGGGAGTCGGCAGGAATCCGTATTCCACAGGCTCACACTGAGGATCTTCCGTTTCACTTGACCCACTCAACTGATCTCCACAGTTGACCAGCGTCCAGTTGGGGCCCCAGCCCACGCGGAAGGAGCGCCCCATGAAGAGTCCCATGTCCATCAGGAGCTTCCCTTTGCCGTAGGTGATGGAGCGCTCCAGAGGGACGAGCCCCCGCTGCCTGCGGGCACCCACCGTCCTCACCTGCACCTCGGGCACCGCCGGGGGCACGGAGAACACGGCGGCCAGCGGGGACACTGCTG
>NW_021938894.1:357888-359242 GCF_001715985.3 Manacus vitellinus
TGTCACGGGGACAGTTCTGCCCTTCTCAAGGTGTTCAGGCCTCCTGGAGCAGCCAGTGGAAGTGTTTGGATAACAGGGTGTGAGGGAAACTCAGGGCTAAGTGTGATTGTCTGCAGTGCTGAGACCCACAGACCCCCCTGAGCCAAAGGAACACGTGGGGTGTTCCCAGGAACAGGACAGGGACAGCCTCACCCACAACCAGCAGTTCCCAAAGGAGTCACCAATTTAATGCCAGAATTAAGACATCAGAACAGAAGGGGGGGAGAACTGATTAGCAGGGCTGACACTGAACCCACAGGCACACCTCAGGTCTGTCCCTTTAAATCAAATGGGCTTTGAATTAATCAACCCATCTGAATTAATGGGTTTCCTCAACTAGGAAGCATCTCCATGCTTGTTACCAGAGGGATTTGCCAATATTCCTATGGAAAGCACCAGTCAGTGGGTGCACTGGGTGTGAGGGACAAGGTTTGGGCAGTGGGGGCTCTGGCAGGGTCTGCCCCGTGCTGGCTCCCCCTGAGCCCACCCGGGGAGCTCGTGGCACCTCCTAACTAAGCTGCAAAGTTGTTGGTGCCTCTGTGAGATATTAAAACCCACAGAGGCAGGTTAAAAAAAAAGCAAACAAAACCAAAGACAAACTGTGAAAAGAGCAGTGCAAGTGTCAGAGGAGAGGGAGGTGCTCCAGGCACTGGAGCAGGGAATGAACAGAGGAGGAAGGAGTGGCAGACAGGAACTGCTGCAGATCCTGTGACTTTGCCAGTTCATGTTGAAACTCAGCTCTTTCTTCACACAATCTGTGGTTTCTCACCGTACCTGAGTGTCTTTTCTGCCCTTGTGATTTTGAAATGGGCAGCCTTGGAGAGCAGATCTCTTGGGAAGTGTCCACTTTGACAGGCTGCTTCCCAGGATAATCCAGGATCAAATCCAGGTCGTCGTCATCAGCAAGCAAGGAAGCTTTCATGATCTGAGGACGTGGGAAGCCAAGGCAGCACATCAGCAATCCCTCTCACTGCAGCAGTTCCCTGAGCTCATCAAAATAGCTCTTCCCACCCAGAATAACTCCCACATGCAGCACATGACCAAACAACACACTCATGGATGCAAATATTCCAAGAAACAGTGGAGGCACAGCTCAGGATGTCACCTGATGACAGGGTTTTACAACTACTAGTTAAACTACTGTGGACTTGTTAGGGAAGGGAGTGACATCCCAAAATCATCCTGATTTCTTAGATCTTAGCTCTGTCTGCTTGTTTTTCAGCTTAAGGAAGAACTTCAGGACTATTTGTTATCATAGGTAGAAGCCCAAGAGTGTTCACAGTACTCTCCTTCCAGGAAATTACAAAGGCCTGGA
>NW_021938894.1:359672-363718 GCF_001715985.3 Manacus vitellinus
CCAGAGTTAAATTGGAGTTCTGGCTTTAAGGTGAGTGTTCCTTCAGCACTGAGCTTTCCCTGTCTCCGAGGTTTCCCACAGAACAGAGCCCTGGTAAGTTCAGTCCCACTCCAGGAGTGAGGCACAGTTCATTACAAGCTGACACACAGACACACTGGGGGAGGCAAATGCAGGCCTGGAGAAGGGCTGGCTCTCCCAGCTCCCGCCCTGGAGGGGCTGGCAGGACACTGACCTGCAGGACGTAGGGGTTGATGCCGTGGGTGGAGGCGATGTGGGTGGAGCTGGGCACGGCCTCCTGCTCCTCCAGGCTGTCCTCCCCAAAGGGCTCCTGGGGCTGCTCCTGGGGCTGCTCCTGGGTGATGTCTGCCATGTCGCTGTCCAGCTCCACCACCCTGCCCAGCTGCTCCAGCTCCAGGGGCTGTGGATACAGAGGCCACGTCACACACCCTGGCTCACAGCCCTGCCAGGACAGAGCACCTCAGAGTCCCAGGAATCACCTGCAAGTGCAGCCGAGCGTTCCCTGGGGGTGCCAAGGCTCCACACCAAGGTCAGGGGACACACAGAACCTCCAGGGTGTGCCAGTGACACGGAAGAAGCAGTCTCAGCTTAGAGGTGCCCTCCTGGAGTTTACCCAGTTCTGCCATTCAGTTTTGGAAACTGTTCTTCAGCCTTCCAGTTCTCATGTTCCCAGCGAAGGGAGAGCTCTGTTTGTCCTGCCTTCCTCCTTTTCTCCCCCAGAGCCCATCCCATGCAGCACAAATTCAAATCAAGGAGTCTGCATTCCACAAAGAACTCAACTTTCAGTCGTTACTGTGAGGGTGGGGAGGCCCTGGCAGAGGTTGTGGCTGCCCCTGGGTCCCTGGAAGTGTCCAAGGCCAGGCTGGATGAGACTTGGAGCAGCCTGGGATAGTGGCAGGGGGTGGGACTGGATGAGCTTTAAGGTCCCTCCAACCCAAACCACTCCATGATTCCATGGCTAACTCTGACCACTGTCATGCCTGTACCTCTGCCCAGCGCACTGACTGGGGCCTGAGCTCCAGAGTACTGGTTTGGCTCCTGTTTAACCATCCCATGGCTCAGCTACATGTCCTGGGAAAGCCTCATGCTTCCAGCTTCCTCAGTTCTCAGGAAAAAACACAGTACAGACCACTGAAGTGATGCAAACAGAGGAGTGGAGAAACCGAGGCAGGGAGTGCCCTGGAATCCTGCTCAGGAATTAAGGAGCATATTCACGAGGCTGTGCTTAGCTCAGTAGGATTAGGCAGGAAATGGGATGGAGGGCCTGAGCTGAGGCAGATAAAATCAGACTGGGGGGGGCTGTAAAGACAAAAGTGAGTGGCAGACCTGGAATGTGAGCATGGCCCAGCACGTGGGACAGATTTACAAGTCAAAATATGGTTACAAACACCCAAGTTTCACTGCTCCCTTCATTGGGCTTTAATGCAGTAGGTCCCTGTGTAACCACTCCCTTGCAACATTAATCAATTCATTAATATTCAAGTTAGTGAGGGAAGACAAGAAAAACCTCAAGCCTGGATCCTAAATGCTTCCTACAGCCCAAATAGTATTTTTTTCAGACATGTTCTACACCAAGAGTTTGGCAAGTTTCAAGCCATGCTGTGTTGTTTCTCAGGGGTTTGGGAAACAAAATGACATTTTTCTTATTTTCAGAAATTAAAACCTGAGTTAATGGTATGCAAGTCAGAGAGGTTAATGAACCAAGAGGGGTTTTTAAGTACACTGGAATGTGTAAGACAGGTTTGAACGTATCAGAGATACTCCCAGTATTTCTGAGAGTTTAAAAGCTCTGCTCTGGTGCCATCAGTGTGACCAGGAAGCAGGAAGGGGAGCTGCAGTGAGGCTGTGGGACAGCCCTGAGTGCAGCTCAGAACACAAGTCATGAAGGATCTATCCAGCAGCACGATGATCAAGGTGTTAATTAGCCCAGGGCCCAGAGGAGGGTTAGAACAGCAGCTGGACACTGCTCTGGGATTCTCCACTGCAGGTCCAGAGCAGAGGTGGCAGCTCACCTGGTCTGTCCCAGCAGCAGGAGGTCCTGCCCAGGGGGCAGAGCTGCTGGCACTGCTGGACAGTGACCAGGAGCCCCAGGGCCCTTCCAACCTGCCTGGAGACCTGTGTCCTCCTACCACACAAGTGGCCAGCAGAGGTTCAGGAATATCAGGAAAAAAATTCTATGTTACAAACGCAAAATCCTGGAGGTTGGAAAAGCTTCTGAGCCCATCTGTTCCCCAGCACTGCCAAGGCCACCCTTAACCCATGTCCCCAAGTGCCACATCCACATGGCTGTTAAATCCTTCCAGGAATGTGAGTCATCACTGTGCCAGGGCTGCACAGGCCTTTCCACGAGGAATTTTCCCAATATCCAACCTGAGCCTCCCCTGGCACAGCTGGAGGCCGTTCCCTCTCCTCCTGTCCCTTGTTCCCTGGCAGCAGAGCCCGACCCCCCCCGGCTCCCCCCTCCTGTCAGGGGGTTGCAGAGCCAGAAGGTCCCCCCTGAGCCTCCTTTTCTCCAGGCTGAGCCCCCCCAGCTCCCTCAGCCCCTCCTGCTGCTCCAGCCCCTTCCCAGCTCCCTTCCCTTCCCTGCACACGCTCCAGCCCCTCAGTGTCTCTCTTGTGAGGTTTCAGAACTGGACACAGCTCTGGAGGTCCCTCAGCAGTGCCAGCACAGGGGGACAGTCCCTGCCCTGGGCTGTGCCCACACTGGGGCTGGCACAACCCAGGGGCCATTGGCCACCCAGGCACAGCCAGGCTCCTGTTCCCAGTGAACTGGATCAAACTCTGCCTGCTCTGTGTAAGAGGGGCCCAGCACTGAGGATGTTCTGCAAAGCTTTAGGAGCTGTCACATCCAACACAGAGACATTTACAAATCCAGCATGTAACCAGCCTTAAAAAAGCAGGTTTTTTAATAAAAATAGAGCACGTTCTTCAAATAAGAAGCAGAGAGTCTTGCACACTAATGATGGCAGAAGCAACTGAATGCACAGCATCACTCTCCAGGCAGGCAGCAGGCGTTGGCATTACAGAGCGTGTGTTTAATAGTCACAAAAACAAAGGTTCTTCCAGAAGTGGTGCAAAGCTGCCAAACTCACACTAGAATCTGAACAAGAAACAAGGGTTGAAAGCCTCCCCACGCCCATTCTCAGTATGAAACGTCAAGTACTCCATGAAAAACAACATGCAAACACTCAGCCAGAGTTCAGAAGAGTTTGTGTAAGGTTTCACTCTCTGGATTCCAGGATACTCCAACCACCCCTTCCCAGGCACCAGCTACTCTCCAAATGCCACGTTTCCAACCCCCTTTAGTCACTGTCCTCCTTCTACCTGAGCCGGGGGTGCTGGTTTGCCGTTCAGGGCCATCTGCTGGGGCGGCAGGTGCCCTGGGGGTGGCACAGGGGTGGTCTTTAACTTCTTTGTGTCCACTTTGGAAGGATGATCTTCTTCTTCCTCATCTGAATCTTGCAAGCCATACTTGGAAAAGTGTGCTACCTGTGTTAAGGAGAAGGACAAACGTGTCACAGCTTGGAACAGAGGTTTCAGGCACCCATTTCTGGAAGGCCTGGACAACGAGCAGGTGTAACTGTCCCCTGCCCATGCAGGGGTCCCAACATATACAGCTGTGACACCTGCAACAAGTTCGGCCTCTGTATAGACCAAAACCACCTGTAGGCAGGTCTGAGGCCACAGTTGTGATCACAGAACCCCAGGCTCGTTTGGGTTCAGAGGGACCTTAAAGCTCATCTTGTTCCAAGGGCAGGGAAACCTTCCACTAGCCCAGGCTGCTCCAAGCCCTGTCCAACCCGGTCCTGGACACCTCCAGGGATGGGGAGACAGCTGGTGAGGACTGTTCTCCCCACGGCTGAGGGACCTGAGAGAGCTGTCAGAAGTTCAGCCAGTGTGAATTATAAACCCTCAGGACAGCCCATCGTCAGCCTCCTTTGGTGCTGCCCTCACCTTGAACACCCAGGAGCCGGTCTCGGGGCGGTACTCCTTGAAGCGGGCGCCCTGCTTGCGGGACACGGCCTCCA
>NW_021938894.1:365098-366248 GCF_001715985.3 Manacus vitellinus
GGGCTTTAAGGTCCCTTCCAACCCAAACCAGTCTTTGATTCTGTGATTTATTCTCCCCTAAAATCCCACACCACTTCCATGTCAACTGCTCCCAAAGCCAAGGGCCCTGGTTACAATCAGCCTGAGGGTTTGGCACTTGGGTTCTGCAGCTTTAGGACTCCCTGGATGAAGGAGGAGCCCCTGGGCAGGCTGGGGGGTCTCACCTTTGCGGCCTATGGTGAAGTCTGTCACGATACATTCGTTCCTGTCGTTGGTGAACCTGGCCAGCTCCTCCATGGAGGGGATGGTGTAGTAGCCAGCTCGTGTCAGAACAATCCCTGCAAGAGAACATTCCCTTGAGAACAAGGTTGGCAGCAAGTTACCAACATTCCCAGAGTCTCATCCAGTTTCTTTTGCCAGCCTGAACAACTGGAAGCCTCAGAGGAACTGATATTAAGTGCACCAAAAGCCAACAGGCACTAGAACACCTTCATTCCAAGGCTTCAGAGCACATTTGAGCCAAGTGCTCTGGCAGGTCCTCCCAGTCCAGCCACCTGTCAGAGAGCAGGAGTGCAAAGAAAGGGGAAAAGGTGGGCAGGGAGAAAGATGCAAGTGCAGCTTTAACAGCCTGGGGGCTTGAGCACCTGCTGACCAAGCTGCAGCTTCTTTTACGTTTAAGAGGCTCCAGCTGTTCTTCTATTAATTTGTCCAACGATCTTTAAATTTCTCAAAAGCATTTGGCACCTACAAAATGTCTGAAGACATCTCTTTTGAGCACATCACCTGCCAGTCTCATTACATGCCACGTGTTACTTGAAAGGATGAACAAATCTTTTCCCTTCCCGTGAGTTTAAAAAAGCCCCAACATGCGTGACATAAAACCGGGGGATAAAATTTAAACGTTCATTGACTCAGCAGGTTAGATTTCTGCACTAGGCAGGAGAGTGGAGAGCAGGATTTGTGCTCTGGAGAAAAGAGGAGGGAAACCAGAGAAAGCTGAGGGTGCGAGGGAGCAGAGAAGCGGCCGAGGACGCTGCCCTGCCCTGGAGTGCCCACCTGCAGGGTGCAGGTGGTGCAGGGTCTCGGGCTCCTCGGGCTCGTCCTGCAGGGAGTCCTCCTGGCAGGAGGCGTCCTCGCTGCTGCCCTCCAGCCCGTTGCGCAGCGCCGCCCG
>NW_021938894.1:366383-373442 GCF_001715985.3 Manacus vitellinus
TGGTGTAGAACCGGGTCACCTCGTGCGCCTCCTCCTCCTCGCGCTCCCCGTCCGGCCGGTGGTTCTCCTCGGGGGGCACCGACAGGAAGAACCTGGGAAACGAAGGGCAACCTGGGATTACTGAGTCCCGAGGGGCCTGGGCCAACGTTCCTGCGGAGGGCCAGGAGTTGGACCTGGATGATCCCCGGGGGTTTGTTCCAGCTCAGGATATCCTATGATTAAACTTCTGCTGCCTAGCCACACAAAAAGCCAGCAGGATGACCTGAACTGCAGAATCAGGGATTGTTCCCCTTCCCTCCACCCCTGCTTAACAATCTCTGCCTTCTGTCACCTGGGGCTCCCAGCAGGACACTGGTGAGACCGGGAGAGGGGCCCACAGTGGTTGGGGACTGAAGCACATGCCCTGTGAGCAGAGCCTGGGTGACACGGGGCACTCAGTCTGGAACAGAGGCTACAAAGGGGCGTGTACAGCTCCCAACCCCTCTGCCCCCAAGGAACTGCCCAGTGCAGGGCCAGGGTGACCCCACTCCCACATCAGTTCTTACTTCTGGGAGCTTTCAATAAAATCAACATGCTGAGCTGCTTAGAAGTTTTTTTTTCAGCCTCTGATTAAAAGAACCCAAAGGAAAACCAGACTTCAGCTGAACTATGGCCAGAGGTTTTTAGAGGAAGTTGGAATTCTGGCTTTGGGGGAGCCTTAGAGGTTCCTCTCTTTAATCTGTACAAAATACATGTGCAGAAAATAGAAACATGAGATGTCAGGATCAGTGGAGCTTCCCTGCAATTCCCACATCACTGAGGACTAACCATAAAAGGTTCTTCTCCCCTCAGGGCAGAAGGGACCTTAAAGGTTTAGCACTTAGCTCAAGGAATGTCCTGGTTGTTCACTACAGGGAATGAAGAGAGACTCATCCAGAAAAACAAGTTGCTCCACTGCCCCTGATGTTGGGTAGGGTGACCTGGCAGTGCCACACAGCAGTGACACAGAGTTCATTCAGGAGGAAATGAATGTCCCAGCAGGTCAGTTGCTGCCAGTGACCAGCTAAGGTGACAGCCCTGAGAAGAACTCCCTGTTCTCCAGCGGTACCAGAGGCAGCACCAGGCTGACTCCTGCTGAGGACCAACCCCGAGGTGCTGACACACCTGTCCCCGTTCTCGGGGTACTCGGACGGGGACGCCAGGTCCTCGTTCTCGCGGCTCACGGGGGAGAACAGGCTGCTGCTGTTGAGGTTCTTCAGAACCAGCTTCTTGATGCTCTTCCTGAAAGCAAAACACACCAACACTTGGGCATTTGGATCTACCCACTGCATAAACACACATTTCATGCTTAATTCAGATGGACCAGAACCAGCTCTAGGACCTGTTCCCACACTCAGGACATATCAAGTGTCCTGTTGGAGATACCAAAACTCTTTCTGGAATTCCATTCAAGGCTTTGGTTTATGGGTAGGTGTAAAATGCACAAGTCAGTGAAAGTCTCAAAGCCCAAGCTCAGCAAACCACTGGGTTCCCCGTTTTTCAAATCAGTTTTTCCAGAGGCACAGAAGGTCTGCCCACAGGTGCAGGTTCATTTTACTGCAGGGTCAGTCTACTTTGTGCTCTTTGTTTTTACTAAACTACAAAGCTTTCCAAACCCCTTTTTTCTTTGATTGTCACTGATGCCCCAGAAGACTGAACCCAAAAGGCTCACTTGGGCGGATCCACAATTTATTCCTCACAGAAACATGTGTGGATCTGAAACAGAACCAGGGCTGGGATAAACCCACCAGAAATGTGCCTCCTTGCTGAGGGCAGCAGCAAACTTGGTGACACTCTTAGTGAAGGAGGAGGGAGTATTACCCTGTGCAAGCTTTCCTGGTAAGAATTCCTACTTGATTTCATAGGAGCTTTGCTCCCATTGTGGGTTGACCTCATTTTACAGCTTATTGGGCCTTAACAGTTTAAGCTGAACTTTTTCACCTCCTCTGCAGAACACAGTTCTATTCAAGTCTTACAGAAAACTCGCCATCCCTATTCCTATTTGCACCAGGGCACGAAATGACAGGATTTAGGAAGCTCCCCAGGAGTTACTCAGCCTGACGAGAAGATTCTCAGCCCTGCCCCAGACACTGACTTTGGCATGAAGGCCCCGTTGGACAGGGAGGGCTCGTCGTCGTCCAGCCCGTCGAAGAGCTTGGACTTGGCGGATCCCGACGACTGCAGGGCCTTGGGCCGCACCCGGGTCGCCGGCCGGGGGGTCAGCTTGTAGTGAGTGGGTGTTGTCAGGGCTTTCTGGGCTGCTGGGTTGGTTGGCTTCAGCCTCTGAAACAGAAACGGGGAGAGTTGGAACTGCCAGAGCACGTGCTGTGAAGGTTTGGGGACGGCTGGAAGGTGCTCCAGCCCAGGGCCTGGAAATGCAAAGGGGATGAGAAGTCACGGGGGAAGCAATAAACAAACTCAGGTAGGAGGCCTCCAGGAACAGCCCCATCCATCAGCCTGGATCTGTGTGCCCCCCAGGCCCTGTGCTGGGCTCCAGCTGCAGGGCAGGACCCATCTCCAGCCTCTGGAATCTGCCCTGGGGAAGCAGCCACTTACAACCTCCCCTAACACTTCAAAAACCTGAACAGTGTTTGGTTTGTTGTATTTTAAACAAGCCAGCAGGGAAAGGTTTGTCAGAGACTCTCAGAGATGTCCTAAGCAAAGCTCAAGCACATCTCTAGAATTATTCCAAGCATTAGCAACTACCCATCTTTATTCCCAACCAGCAGCAGTGAGCACAAGAACTCCAAAGGCAAGGCTCTGCTGCAGGCAAAAGCAGGAAGTCATGGAATGGTTTGGGTTGGAAGGAACCATAGAGATCATCCAGCTCCAACTCCCCTGCCACAGGAGGGAACCTTCCACCGGAGCAAGACAAAGCAGTTTGTGCCTTGGAGAGGGTCAAAAGCCACTGCACCACTGGGAGAACACAGAGAGCAACTTATTTCGCTGCTCCCTGTGCATTCAAGTGAGGACAGTGAACACAAACCAAAGTAACTTCAACTCTGCCCCACAAATGAGTTCAATGTGTTGTGCTCTTACCTCCTCTTTCTTCTTTGGGTCGGACATGGGGTTTCTGAAGAGCGGGGAGTCTCCGAAGGGGGAGTAGGTGAGGCTGTTGAGGTGCTGCTGCAGGACAGCCTGCTGGGCCGCCGAGGCGTTGGGGTCTGTCAGGGCTGCAAGACAACAGCACTGCAGCTTTACAGCCCTGCTGCTGAGCCAGGGCAGGCAGGGACAGCGTCTGCCACAGCACCTCCTCCTCCAGAGTGTGCAACCACGTTCCCTAAGCTCCCATGGCTGAAGAGCTGAGGGTATGGAGAGCTACAGGGCAGTGGAAGAGCCTGGCCTGCCAAAATACTCAGCTAGTCCAGCTGGCTTCTGAAAGGCTGGGCAGGGCAAATATTTCATGCAGAATTTCTGCATTGCTGCTACAGCAACCAAACTTACAGGTCCTCTCTACAGGGCACTCTTAATTTTGTCTCTCCATCTTCTAGTATCTAATTTTAACTCCCATTAAAATGCTCTAAGTGCTCACACTGAAGCATTCAAGCCACCAAGAGCAGCTTAATTCTAATTCCAAAAAACCCAGAGTGAATCTGTGCATTCCTAAAGAACAACAAAACCATTCTCAGGAACAACAGCTTACTATCAGGGTCTGCAACAAGTCAAGAGGAGAGCTGGAGACTAATGGATCTTATTTATGTTCCCAGTGGCCCAATAAAGTCCCTCCAGGTCCCTTCTATCTGGAATTACTGAAGAAGCCAATGCTGCATTTCCCTATTTTTTTGTAAGCACCTACTCTTGCTGCCCAAATCCAATGATAGGAAATGTCAGTAACCTTGAAAACAAAGCTTAAGCGACTTGGAATTACTTAAAAATATACATATAATTACAAAAAAAAAAAAAAACCAGGTCATTAACACAGTCTCCACTGCTCCTGAGGACAGAAGGGGCCTCCAAGATGTTCTGTCACCCCAAAGCCTTTGGTGAGGTGTGCTCCTGTGCTCAGGCACACGGGACACAAGGCAGGAAGCAGCAGCTGGGTTCAGGGACACTCACCTACAGCAGGCTGAGGGGCCCCAAAGCCCAGAGTGGCTGTGGAGGTGTTGAATCCCGGCGCTCCAAACGCTCCCGTTCCCAGCGTTCCCCCCAGCTTGGGCTGGGTGTTTCCAAACAAGGACGTCTGTCCTGCCCCCAGAGCTGTGACAGGAGAGGTGAATGTCACTGACTGTGACACTGTGGCAAGCTTACAAGCCCAGCAAAGAATCAGTTCCTTACTGAACTGCAGGAAACACTGCCCGTGTCCATGGATGCTACACGCAGGACTCACGGGATCAGACCAGAGGGTCTGAACACAGAGGACCTCACCAGTTCCACCAGTGCTGCCCAGTTTCTAATAGGTCATTAGCACTGAGTTAACAAGCTCTGAAACTGGGATCCCTGGCTTGAAGCCTTCACAGCCTTTCCTACCTCAGTTACAGGCAATCCCCAGGCTGGATCAGCACTGCAGTCCGATGACTGGGCTTAGGCTGGGAAGAGGTGAGCTGGGAAACTCTTACCTGTTCCAAACCCTGTTCCAAGTCCAGTTCCTAGAGTCCCAGTTGCAGGTTTATTTCCAAACAAACTATTTCCAGCAGTGTTGGCACCAAAACCTTCAAGAACAGAACGAGCAGCTGATTAGAAGTGAAACTAAACCCAAGTGTTTAAATTAAAAAAGCGAAGAGCCCTGCCACAGTCAAGGGCAAATCTCACACTCTTTCCAGCAGTGCAGGTTAACCTGACAAGCAGCAAAGAGCAATTTCAGTGGCAATAAACATATTAAAGTTATGAATATAACACTAAAAACGGCACAGAAAAATGCTGGTTTGCCTTCTAAAGCTTTTCAGTTTGTTACAAACTCCAAGGTTTTACTGAAAGCCAGAGCTGATGGGATGGTACTGATCTGGCAACAGAGTAAACTGTATTTTCTTCAACTGCCCGGAAGGAACAAACCCTACTTGACACTGTTCATACCACACACCCATTTCTGTGACTCCCACCACAGAGCAGGTGGGAATTCTGATTTGCACAAGCACAGCTCAAGGACACAGTTCAAACTCCTGCGATGGGCACCACAAATCCAACATGGTATCATGTTCAGTGCTCTTCCTGATGTATCTCAGGATCCCATTGTCCCTCCTGGCCACCACAGACTGCACCTTCTCTTAGGGACTCACCAAACCGTGGTACTTAACCACTTAAGGTACTTAACCTTCTGCCTCAGGTTGTTCCACAAAAGCCAAGGTACAAACCAGCACCCACCACATTTCCCTGCACCTTTAACACTCTCGATCCCTGAGCACGTGCTGCTCACAGCCAGGGTGTGGCATAAGCAGGACAGGTTGAAATGACTGAAATGCCACTGTTTTTCCCTGCTCCCCAGGTGGCAGGGTCTGGAGGGGGGTTTGTTACCGAAGAGCCCACCGCCCGTGGTGGTTCCGAACGACGGCGCGCTGGTCGTGGTGGCTCCAAATCCAGCAGGCTTGTTCCCAAACAGGGTCTGAAGGGAGAAGAAAAGGAATTTAGAAACCTGGCAGGCTGATATTGCAGGAGTTGTATTGGTGTTTGGCTGCAGGCAAGGAGGCAGAACTAAGGCCAAGCACAACTGAGCCCACACAGCCTCCCACGAGCTGGGGGGTATCACAAGCCACAAGCACCTCCCAAAACCAACTCCCAGGGTTGGACTCGAGGGGCTTAAGGGTCTTTTCCAACCCCAGTGATTCTGTGATTTCACTCCACCAGAACCAAAATGACTGAATATCATGACTCAAGTTCATTTTTGGTTCAGGCATCACCACAACTTCCAAGCTGGATTTCCAGCCCTGCGCTGAGGAAGCCTTGGTGCCACCCAGGCACTGAGAGCCTCGGCCTCTCCTGCTGTTTTCATCCCTCCACACATCACTCGTTAAAAAAATGGCTCTGTTACACGTTTATCCTTCAGTTTACATCAAACCACCCTGTTCTTGCATCTCAGGCATCTTAACTCCTAAGCTAACACTCCTTTCATGGAGGTCACTGCCCCGGGACAGGACTGGGGTTGGTTTTCTCTCTTTCATTAGTAAGGCACAAACATACCGAACCACCAACACCAAATCCTGTGTTGGCTTGTCCAAAAAGGCCCGTTCCCGTTCCAAATCCAGTCCCAGCATTTGTATTGGCAGCTGTCCCAAAAAGGCCTCCGGGCTGCGAGGGCTGGGTGACCCCAAAGAGACCCTACGAACAGGAACCAGGTAAAGGTCACGCTCCAAGGCTTTTCCAAGTCCAGCACTGACAGTAACAGATCCAACACACAAAATCAGGCAGTAAAATGATGGTACATTAGCCCTTGTGCTGGGGGAAGAGGAGGGAGGAAGAGCATTCCAGAAGCTTTAGTCCTCCAAGAAATTAGTTACAAAAAGGAAATTAAAAAAAAACCAAAACAAAACCTGAAGAATTTATGCTCTTAGCTTTAAAGGATATTGGAATTTCCTCATGGCTGAGTGAAGGAGATGGAAAAGAAACAATTCACAGGGTTTTCTGGGAGAAGTCACAACAAATTCACAATGGATATAGGATTTTTGGAACCAAAGTCCCTAGTTATGCAACAGGCCACAGCTATGCAGCATCTTTGTGTCACAAGAGCCCAGGACTGCTGCTCATTAGTCACCATGAAGTCCAGAACAGTTAATGAATTCCCACAGGAGGTTAATCATGGAATTATATTATCTGTGTGAACAGGAATGGAAACACTAGAGTTGCTGGAGAGCAGTGTGCCTGGAGAAGGGAACGGGCACATTAGTGGTGCCCAGCTGAGTGCTGCCCGTTATCCTGACACAGCCTCACTGGCAGGAGGTTCTCCCTTGGCCACAGCATTCCCAGCTCAGCATCCTGCTTCCACCCAGCTGGGCTGCAATGGGAGGGAAGGCCCTGTCCCACGGGCTCCCCACCCCATGGGCTCTCTGCCCCACAGGCTCTCTGCCCCACGGGCTCCCCAGCCCACAGGCTCTCTGCCCCACAGGCTCCCTG
>NW_021938894.1:374599-375977 GCF_001715985.3 Manacus vitellinus
ATCAAAACTAATAAAATTCCAACTGGTGTTTGAATTTTCCCAAGGTAAGTAAGAAAACAGAGATTTCTATGGCCAAGAGCCCCATCAGTGAACTCTGAACAACCAGTGCAGTTCTGAGCTCACACCCCAGAGTTTTACAGCTGAACAGAATGTTTGCACATCCAGTCACAGCAATCCAGGGCTGGGCAGTACTTACTGGTTCCAAAGGCAGTTTTATTCTGCCCATAGGAAAAGCCTGTATTGGTGGTGGAAGAGCCAAAGAGTCCCGTGGCTGTGCTGGATGTGGCAGTGGAAGAGCCAAACAAGCTTGTGGCTGCTCCTGCTCCCACTGGATTCGAGGGCCCCTTCCGATTCGCCTGGTAATCTTCCAAACGGAGTTCCTGCAGGAAAATCCAGCTCTTTTTACCCAGGACAAGTGTCTTTGGCACATTCACACAGCACTCAACCCACACCAAGGTGAAGGTTCAAGAAAAGCTGCAACACCTACATTTTTAAAAATAAGGACCCCAAAACCAGGACCTGAACTGAGATCCACATTTGGGCTTCAATTTGGCTCCCAAGAGCTTTTTCAGATCTCTTCCATAGATCTGTTTCAAAGGATCAAATAAACCAACCCCAACGGGGAGGCTTCAGGTGCAACCCTTGGGAACTTCAGGTGCAACCCTTGGGAACAGTCTATAACAAACAGCTGAGTTTTGTCTGGGATCCTGCCGTTATCTCAGCAGGGCGGGACTGTTCCCAGCAGGATCCCGTGTCCTTCTGACGAGATGGAATTTCAGCTCTTCCAAACCTGCATTAAGCATTTAAACCCAACTGCAATTAACATGGGGTTGCATTAACTGTTTTACTTGAGGACACCTCTCCCGTGTGCCATGCAGATATTGAAGGTTCGTTAATACTCTCACATTAATGAGCACGGAAGACAACGACGGTCCAAAAAAGGCCAAGCTAAGCCAAGCTGACCAACAGCCAAGCAAGGCCAGGATGTGTGACCCCCCAGACTGACCTCAAGGGACTTGCTCTCATACTCCTTCATGGCAGTGATGCACTGGTGCTTGGTGTTGATGTTGGTGCTGACGCCGGATTTCACCATGGTGTCGGTGCCGTTGGGGGGCTGCGGGGAAGGAGGAGGGACCCGGGTTAACATCCAGCCACACTGGAGGTAACACAGTCAGCATTCCCTGCAGATCCTGGGAAATCCTACCCTCAGCACACACCTGAGGCTCTGTGTGACTTATCTGCTCTGCTCAGGTGAGACCCCACCTGCAGTGCTGCCTCCAGCTCTGGACTCCCAGGACAAAGACATGGAACTGCTGGAGCAGGTCCAGAGGAGGCTCCCAGGGCTGGAGCCCCTCTGCTCTGGAGCCAGGCTGGGAGA
>NW_021938894.1:376299-380559 GCF_001715985.3 Manacus vitellinus
CCTGGGCTGGTGGGAGGTGTCCCTGCCCATGGCAGGGGATGGACTTTGAGGCCTCTCCCAACCCAACCCAGTCTGTGACTCTGTTTTCTATTCCAGGTGTATCTGCACAGCTGAGGCCTCACCCAGGTGTGTTCAGTGACAATCAACAGTGGAATTTACCCCAGGAACACCCAAAACAACTCACAGCAATTCTGCTTTCGGTTTCACTGCAAAGCAGCTTATCTCTGTCTGTGACACCAGTCCTGGAGCTCTGCATGGATTTCACTGCCCCCTTTTTTACCAGTGCTCTGAAGGCACACAGCAACAGCACTGCAACTGCCCAGCCAGGCCAGCCAGCAACAGCTCTGCCCCAGGCAGCAGAGCTCAGCCTTACAGCAGCTCAGCCCCAAAACAAAGAGGGACAAGATCTGCACGAACAAATAACTGGGGGAAAAAAATCCCTCTTTCCAGCAGGCACCAGTCACCCCAGGTCCAGGAAGGCCTCTCTGCTGGGCCACCCTCCAGGTCCAACTGCCACAGAACTTCCCAGCAGTTACTGAATCCCGTCTTAAAGGGAACTCACCCAAAGGGGATGGGGCACCACTCCTCACATTCCAGGTCCCATTCCCAAAGCCAGGCTGGCTCAGGGAGAACTGCACTGATTCTGACCCATTCCAAGATGTCTTTTACCTTTATTTGCCATGGATCACCTGGAATTCTGTGGCACTTCCTGCGAAGGCTCAGCTTTAAGAGCTGCTTTACCCCTTTGGCATGAACACAGCTCTAAACCCAGCAAGTCTGGAATTTCACAGTGTTTGAGAACTTGGTGAAGCTCAGGAGAAAAACAAACCTAGTTTATGGAATTAATTACACCTCCTATTTCCACTCCAGCAGTTCCTCACCACTGCAGAACACTTGCATTTGAACTCCTCACTCCTTCACCTCAGTGACCGAGACACAACATCAATACCTGCAGCATGTAATGCTCCCCACACTGAACAGGCTGAGAAGAAAACCAGAACTTACATTGAACTTAATAGTCGTGCCAGTGGGAGCAGCAGTGAAGCTGGTGGGGCCGAAGAGGGAGCCAGAGGTGCTCCCAAAGGGGTTGGAGGTGGTGTTGGTGGTCCCAAAGAGCCCCCCACTGCTGGTGCTCGTACCGAAGTCTGAGGGAAACACAAGCAAATTAGAACATCTCCATTAAAACAAACCTGAAGCTTAAAACTTAGACCCAATAATTTATTAAAATTATGAAATACTTTGAAAGTGGAAAAAACAGCTGGAAAAAACAATGTGACAGCAGACCTGGAAACTGATTGTGCTGCTAATGCAGTTTTCTGCTGCAGAAGTGCCCCTAACTCAGCACCCCAGGAAACACCACAAAAACCACAGCAACCAGTTTCCTTGTGCTCCTGACAAGCAGGAAGAAAATTACACAATCGTTTTACAATAAAGAGAATCAGTGAGGTTCCATTTCTCTTCTCAGAAGGGGCAACTACAAGCAGCAGCTTTTGCTTTGTGGAATTACAGCAGATTTTAAAGGCATTTCATGCTGCAACTGCTCCACCACAGCAGGATAAAAACCTGAAATCAAACAGCCCCAGGAGATGTTTCAGAATAGAAAATCCCAGCCAAACACCTCTTGCAACTTATTTTGAAATTTACAGCTGGAATCACAGCTCCAGATGCAGGAGCATGTCAGGCTCGCCCTTGGCTGCTGTGGACACCAGGATGTCTCTGTACCCCTCAGGAGAAGACCCCCAGCCCCACAGAACAGCCAGGTCCCTGTGCTCTCCCCCAGTGGACAGGGGCAGTGTCACTCACTCCCAAAGCCAGCGGGTTTGTTCTGAGCAAAGGCGTTGTTCTGGGACGAGAAGAGGCCTCCACCAGTGCTGGTGGTTCCAAAGAGGCTGTTGGAGGTCCCCGTGGATGTCCCAAAGCCGAAGCCAGTGTTGGTGGAGGATGTGGCTGGCTGGCTGAAGGTCGTCGACCCAAACAAGCCTGAGGACAGAAAACACTGTAAAACACCCACACCCTCCTTCGCTTGGGGGCTCTGATGGGTTTTGCGTTTTGGGGCTGGGAGGGCGTTTGATCATGTTTCATCATGATCATGTTTTGTTGCTGGCTCCTCGGTTTGGGTTTCTTGCCCTTGCCCCCTCCAGGCCTGTCCCACTCTCCCCCTGCCCCACAGTACCTGGCTTTGTCTGGGTGCTCCCAAACAGGCCTCCCGTGTTGTTGTTGGAGCCGAAGGCCGACGTCCCGAAGGCCCCTCCGCTGGTCGTGCCAAAGCCGGCATCTGGAAGTACAGCCAGGTGAGCCCTGCCCTCCCCTGCACTGCCACTCCGGGGGGCTCTCCAAACACCCCCAGGAGACACGGCTCTGCCTTCCCAGCCTTCCCAACAACCCAGGCCTGACGGCTTCCATCCCAACCAACCCCAGCGCCACAGCCTCCGCTTGAGTTCTCCCTCTTTCTAGGAAAGGAAGTCTCAGCAGCAGCCATGGAATCCTGCTGTCTCCCCACATTAAAGGCTTGGGCTCCTGAACCCCACCCAAGTGAGCTGGAGAGCTCGGCAGCTCCCCAATCCCACCCCTCAAGGGATCAGCCCCTCCACAGGACCCTCTGAGCTGCACCCCAGGGAAGAACAGCTCACCAAAGAGCACCTTCGACTCAGCTGACACGTTTGACTTACTTTGCCCAAAAGTTGAAGTTGTCCCAAAGCCGGTGCTGCCTCCAAATGGAGTTCCAAAGGATTTGTTGAACATTTTCAGGATGGATCAGGTCTTCTCCCAAGACCTGAAAAGAAGAATTCAGGTTTTATTGAAAGCTTATCCTGCAAACTCCTTTTTCATCCCGCTCATGGCTGAGGGCAGCAATCCCTCTGGGATCCTTCAGCCATGGAACCCATGGCAGCGTGTTTAGGGCACACTGAGCAACTCCTACCCTGCCAGAACCCCAGGGGGACAAGGGCACCAACATTCCAGTGACAGCACAGGTAAGGAGGTGGCACTAACACTGAGGTGTCACCCCTGATCACAGCTCTGCTTTCCACACTGTGCTCCCACAACGTTCCCAGGCCTTTCCACGACTGATTTTCCTGTTCAACCCTATCTGGCAACTGCTTAAAACGTGACAAGTGGGAATGCACTGCAGGAGGATGACAGGAATGCACCTTCCCTCTGCTCCCCACTTCCCACAGCTTGCTGTTCCCAAGAGTTCTGCCCCATTCCCACAGGGCCAAGTTCCATTTCCAGCCCCCCAGTTCAGTGACTGCACATCCCTGGCTGCCCCTCTCCGACCTGTTCCCTGATCACAAACAAGAACAAACTCTGCTCCCAGTCCCTAAGTTTGTCAACAAATCCAGCACTATCCTGACAGGGAGTGTGTGGTGTTTTCCCACAGTGGGGCCAATGCCTGCAGCTCCTCCTCTGAGAATGACAGTATTCCCAAAAAAACGCCAGTACTGGGCAAAACAATGCCATATTAACAATAAAAAATTCCCATATTCACCAAAAAAATCCCAGTATCCACCAAAGAAAAATGCCAGTATTCCCTTCAAAGCTCAGGGAATATTCCCAAACCCCCTCTCAAGGCAGCGCTGTCCCAACACCAACAACTGCAGCTAAAGCCAAACGTGCCCCTTTCCCTGTGCCCAGGTTTAGCAGCTCCCCAGTCCCAGCTCAGGAATCACACAGGCTGTGCCCAGCACAGCCTCCTGCAGGGAAAGCACTAAATCCATCTGCTCAGCCTTGGAATTACAAGGATTTGTTTCCCCAAACTCAATAGCACCTTCTGGGAACAGTCAAATGCAGAGTGGGAGCAGCTGCAGCCTCCCCCCATCTCAGAACCTCCAGAGACCAAACCAGTATCCCACACTTCCTGGTGGGATGGCTAGGGTGTCCTGGGCAGGGCCAGGACTTGGAAAATCCTTGGGAGTCCCCTCCTGCTCAGGAGAGTCTGTGACTGTTCCACAAACAGTAACTGAGGGATGATTTCTGTAAACTCCAACTGCTCCCGGCAGCCTCCCCTCACAGTTTGGGGTGTTAAGAGTGTCCCCAACCCCACAAGCAAGTCCTCACAGACTCCCTCAGGCACAGGGAGGAGAATTTCAGTAAAAGCCTGGAAAAGCTGCTCTGACAAACACTCAGAGCCCCCCAAGCCAAGAGCTGCTCCTGGGAGAGCACTGCAGCCCCAGAGTAACACTGCACCCACACTGAGCCCTCCTCACCCTCTCCCATGGGATTATTGGGGTTGGAAAAGCCCTCCCAGCCCATGGATCCCCC
>NW_021938894.1:383524-385280 GCF_001715985.3 Manacus vitellinus
ACCACCCTCTGGGGGAAGAACCTTTCCCTGAGATCCATCCCAACCCTCCCTGGCGCTGGATATGGACAGTGCTGTCCATGCAGGTGCCGGGAGCAGGGAAGTGCAGCAGGGTGAGGGTGGGCTGTGGCTGTTTGGGATGTGCTGGAGGAGCTGCAGCTCCCGGCAGTGGCCTCACAATGTCAGCTGTGCCCCGTGCTCCGAGCCAGGGAACGGTCTGGATGGATCCCGCGGGAAAGGGCTCACGTGTCCTTCAGCCAGATCAGCCTGGAGGGCTGCAGGGACATCCCACTGCCTGCAGGTCCCTCTGCCCCTGCTCCATGTTAGCTGTGAGTCTTGGGGTTCCTGTGTCCCCACAATGGGATTTTCTTTGGCTGCCCATCTGTTCTGCCCGTCCTGGGGCTGAGTGGGGTCAGCCAGGGTGTGAGGGGCTGATCTGTGTGTCCATCCCTGCCCTGTCTGTGTGGGTCCCCCAGGGTGAGGGGCTGATCTGTGTGTCCATCCCTGCTCTGTTTGTGTGGGTCCCCCAGGCTGTGAGGGGCTGATCTGTGTGTCCATCCCTGTTTGTGTGGGTCCCCCAGGGTGTGAGGGGCTCATCAGTGTGTCCGTCCCTGCCCTGGGATATGTGAGGGGCTGATCCCTGTGTCCATCCATGCCCCTGTGGGACTGGACAGAATCCCAGAGTCACTGAAATTGGAAAAGCCCTCCCAGGCCGTGGAGGCCAATCCCCACGTTGTCAGCCAGAGCAGGAGGACAGAGAATCCCCATCAAGGGTTTGTTTGTTTGCTCTCAGGTTCCCCAAGATGCTGCAGATCCCGCTGCCCCTGGACCGGGATGGGATCCTGTTCCGGCTGCGTTTCACCACGCTGGCCCTGGGCACTGTGTTCTGCCCCCTCTTTGGGTTCCTCTTCTGTGTGATCTGGTCCCTGCTCTTCCATTTCCGTGAGACGACCGCGACCCACTGTGGGGTGAGAGATTCCCATCAGAAAAACCCAGATTCCTCTGGGGCTGGGGCACCCAGAGGGGAGACAGAGCTCCTGTGTCCTCCTGGGCTTCCCTCTCCTCCTGGGCTCCTCCCTCTCTTTCCCTCCTCCTGGGCTGCTCCTCCCATCTCTGTCCTGGGCTCCCCGGTCTCTCCCTGCCCTCCTGGGCTCCTTTCCTCCTCCTGGGCTCCTTTCCTCCTCCTGGGTTTTCCCACCAGCAATGTTGCAGAACCCAGAACAAGCCACTTTATTTCACTGTCCTTATGATCCCTCGGGACTGGGTTTGCCTTTGTAATGGGACCAAGGGAAGTACAGACTGGTCAGGCTGGTGTCTGTGCTGGGCTCGTTGGGGTGGTTGTGGTGATGAAAACGGTGGGGAAGCTGCAGGGGAGTCCATTGTCCTGTAGAAGGGCTGGTCCAGAACTGCTGTCCCCCAGATGTACTGGAGTTCAGAGGAGTCACAGGCTCGTGCCTGGGGAGGCATGGCCTGGAGTTCCAAATGGGATGAGGTTGGGTTCCTCCCCAGAGCTTTCAAGCTGCTGGATGAGCAGCTGGATCTGAGCTGGGAACCGAGGGCAGGAGTCACCTCACTCCAGCAGAGAACTTTAGCAGGGCCTGTTGCAATAGGACAACGGGGAGTGGCTTCCCATGGAGACAGGGCAGGGTTAGATGACATATGGAGAAGGAATTCTTCCCTGTGAGGGTGGGGAGGCCCTGGCCCAGGTTGCCCAGAGAAGCTGTGGCTGCCCCTGGATCCCTGGAAGTGTCCAAGGCCA
>NW_021938894.1:387343-390143 GCF_001715985.3 Manacus vitellinus
GGCACTGGATGATCTCTATGGTCCCTCCCAGCCCAAACCAGTCTGGGATTCAGGGCTATGGTGTTGTGAAGAGTCCCAGGACCAACCCCAGCCCTTGGAGAACTCCCTGTGCCTCACAATGAGTTATCCCATTCCCACCCTTCCTGCAGTGTCCCCCCATGGCAGGGTCTGCAGCCTGACCTGCTGCTGGGGCTTCTCTCACTTGTCTGGGGTGGGCACCTGCTCTTAGAAAACCTCCTTTGGGGTTTGGATAACCCCTCATGCCTGGGACAGCCACGTCTGCACCTCGTGCACAGCTCTGGGAGGGGGAGGCCAAGGTGTCCCTGGACAGAGCCACTCTGGGAGCTGAGCCTGACCCAGTTTCTCAGATCCTCAGCTCAGACTAATCCCAGGTTTGTGGGGAAAGTTCCAGCCCTGAGCTGCCTGCTGGGATGAAAAGGGGCTCAGGTTAATCCTCCCTGTGGGACATGGCTCAGATCTCACCTCACACCTCGTGTGCTTCCCTTCCCTTGGGATCAGGAGGGGAAACAGGGACAGTCATTCCTGGTATTCTGCTGGTCAGGAACTCAGCCCGAGGTTCCTGGAGAAGGGGCTGAGAACCTCTTTGACACAGCAGCACTTTTGTGCAATTCTCTCACCTGAGGGGCAGGGGCTGAAGGTGGTTTGGGGCCTCAGGAGCTGCTCCAGCTGCATTTCCAGCCTGATCCTGTACCTGGGATGCACGAGGCATCCCCAGTGCTGGGGATGAGGCTGCTGGGGGGTGGGTAATGCAGGAGGCCAGAGGATGGACTTCCCTGGATTTTGGACTGGCCCAGTCTGTACCCCCTGCCCTCTGTGCTGTGGTTTCCTCATCCCTAAAACCAGTGGTGATGCCGAGCTGCTCCCGAGGGTCCCTGAGGTTACAGCCATGTGAGCACACAGACACCCTCCTGGCCCTTTGGGATAAGTGCTCCAGCAGCCTGTGTCCCCTTCCAGGGGGCCACGAGGCACCACAGGCAGGTTATGGGGCTGGGCTGTGCCTGTCCCCTGCAAAGACCCCACTGGGGGCTCAGCATCACCTGGGCACTGGGGCTGCCAGCAGCACCACCTCCTGCCCAGAGCAGTCCTGCACCCTCCCAAATGCTGCCCCGTGTCCCCCTTGTGCTCTTGGCTCGGGTTGAGCAGGAAAACTGTTGTCTTGTCGATCCAGCAATCCATGAAAATGCCTTCATTGTGTTCATCTCGTCGGCCCTGGGCCACATGCTGCTCACCTGCATCCTCTGGAGAATGACTAAGAAACACACAGTAAGTCCCGAGGTACAGACACTTTCCTTTCTTTTCTCTCTGCTGGGAGCTGGGACTGGGGTCTGGTGCTGTGCTGGGAAGGGGCTCTGGTGCAGATCTGGGAGCTAGGAGGGGGCTCTGGGCTGGCTGTGGGGGGCTTTGGCTGCCCTTGCTTGTGAAATGACCCTCAGCAGGTGAAACTGGGAAACAGTCTCCAAAATCCGTGGTTTACCACAGCAAGGTGGGGAGGAATCTTTTCATTTCCTATTTTGTGGTTTTATCATAGAATCACAGAATCCCAGAGTGGTTGAGGTTGGAAGGGACATTAAAGCCCATCCAGTGCCACCTCTGCCATGGGCAGGGACACCTTCCACCAGCCCAGGTTGCTCCAAGCCCCGTCCAACCTGGCCTTGGACACTTCCAGGGATCCAGGGGCAGCCACAGCTTCTCTGGGCAACCTGGGCCAGGGCCTCCCACCCTCACAGGGAAGAATTTCTTCCCAGTGTCTAAGTTTTCCTTTAAAGCTGATATAGAAAACCACCATTAGCATCCCAGTGGGTCAGGGTTGCTGATCCCTTCTCCATGCCTGTTTCCAAGCTGACATTGCCTCCCCTGTGCTGGGAATTTCTGGTCCTGCAAGCTGGGAGCAGCAGGCAGCAGGATTTGTTTTCCCTTTCCTCCTGGAATGGCTGTGTGGAGCAGGCTGGCTCTGGCTCTTGTCCTCGGAGAGGGGACTGGGGAGTGCAGGATGGGCTGGGTGGGCAGTGGGTCTGGTGGAGGATCCAGCCAGGGGCTCTTGGATCCAGGGCCTGGATGCAGCTTCTGTGCTGTGCTGGTGTGTGACACGTGTGCTGAGCTGTGGGCACTGGCACAGCCATGGGCAGGACATCCAGGTTTGTCCTGGACCCTGGACAGCACTTCAGGTTTGAAGCTGTGTGGGAGCTGCTTCTGTGCCCATGTGGCTCCTGCACCCTTGGCTTCCCCTGCAGCTCTGGGCTCCCTGGATCCCCCCGTCCTTTCCCCTCAGGCTGTGTCTCTCCAGCAGATCCCAGTGCAGTCCTGGTGGTCCCCAGTGCTAACTGGGGAGGGTCCCCAGGGCTGTGTTGCCCTGGGAATGTGATCCTTTGCAGAGCAGAGCCCTTGGGAGCTGTGTGCCCAGACCCCGGGGCTGGAGCAAGCCTCTCCAAAGGGAGTGTGTGTGGGATGCAGGGGGTGCTGTGCTCGGGGTCTGCTCAGCCCCCTGTCCCAGCAGGATGAGCCCTGGGAGGGCTCTGCTCTGGCAGAGCTCCCACTCCTTCCCTGTTCATCCTCCCTTCCACCCCTTCACCGAGCCTGTCCCTGGGCTGCCTCTCTCCACAGACCTGGAAAAGAAGCTTCCAGCAGTTGTTTGGCTGTAAGGTTCCCTAGGAAAGGGAGTGTTGGAGGTGCTGGGGTTCCCCTTGCTCACTGGGAAGTGATGTGGGAATATCAGGAGCTCACAGTCATTCCTTGGCAGCTTTCCCATGGCTTCCTTTATTTATGTCACTCTTTTTGGCCT
>NW_021938894.1:391923-393304 GCF_001715985.3 Manacus vitellinus
TCAGGGGCACTTACTGTCACTCTGCAGGTCTGCCCTGCCCCGTGACTGAGTTGGGCTCCTGCTGGGAATCACTCCCATGGATCCTCCAGCCTGAGTGGGGTCTCCTGGAGCTTGTCCCACTCGCTGTCTGGGTTCCTCGGGCCCCAAGCCCACGGCTGGTGGCCCCCAGTGGGCTTGGCCCAGCTCCTGTGACCCCCGTGGCTGCCTTGACTCAGCAGGCAGGGCCAGCAGGGCCCCAGGAGGTGCCACTGCCACATCCTCCTCCCTGATCCGAGTGTCACCGCCAGCTCGGGGAGCAGGGACAGGCTGGGCAGTGCCAGCTGAGCTCCCTGGGCTGAGGTTCGTGGGGCTGCTTTAGGCCAGGGCACAGGGGATCCCTCCGTGTGGGTCACAGCACCCTGGGGACAGATTCTGCCGCCGTTTGTGTCCCTTGGGGGGGCTTTTTGTTCACCTTTGCTGCCCCCAGCCCCGGAGGGACAGGAGGGGACAGGGAGGGGACAGCTCCAGTCCTGCGGTGTCCTGTCCTTCAGCAGAGGAAGCCACCAAGAGTCCCCACGGGGTTCCTCCAGGGCCAAACCTGGGACTGTGTCCAGGACAAGCTCCATGTGAAGAGCTGGAAGGCTGGGTCTGTGTGGAGGGGGGAGCAGGGGGTCCGTGTCCCTGCCAGCCCCGAGTCTGGCACTGCTTTTAACCCTGTCGGACAGGGCACAGCTCCCCAGGGCTGTCAGGGTTTAGTGTGTGAGGGACAGGAATTGGCCGTGAGGAACAGGAATTCGTCTTGCAAAAGCTGCTCTTCCGTCGGGGCTCGTGTTGCAACTGCAGTTGTGCCAGGGCAGGAAGGGGGGGAGGAACCGGCTCCTGATGGGGAAGTGCCGGCGGCTTCCAGTCACAGGGGGCACATGGGGAGGGAGAGAAAATGGAGCTCTGCAGGAGGGGAGAAGAGAGAAAGCAGGAGAGAGGACGAGGGGAACGGGCAGAGCAGAGGAGGGAGCTCCTGGGGAGAAGAGGAATGGAGCCTGGGAGCCTCCAGCTGTGGCTGATCACAGCCCCCCGTCCTTGGGGTTGGCTGTGGTGTGGCAGTGCCCGCCCTGCCTGGCAGCCCTGCTGGTCCTGCCTGGCAGCCCTGCTGTTCCGGGCCAGCTGATCACCCTTAAACCCTCCTTCCCCCGGCCCTGCCGCCTGAGCGGGACAGCAGAGCAGAGCAGTTTCACTTCTTGTTTGCAGACACGTTTCCTCCCCGGCCCAGGGCTGGTGGCACCAGTGCAGACACTGTGGGGTGTGTGGTGGCCACGGGGCCGGCTGGCTCACACCCAGCAGAGGAGGCCACAGAGCTGCTCCCAGGGCTGGAGCCCCTCTGCTCTGGAGCCAGGCTGGGAGACCT
>NW_021938894.1:398059-400183 GCF_001715985.3 Manacus vitellinus
AGGTTGGAAAAGACCTCTGAGATCATCAAGTCCAACCTGTGACTGATCACCACCATTTCAACTAGACCATGGCACTAGTCCTCCTAATTCCTCACACTTATTCCTGGTGTCCAATGCCCTCCTAACGTGATGCCTCACTTTCCAAATCCCAGCCGAGGGGGGCTCCTCTGGGAGGGCTGGTGTCTGACTGCCCTTCTCCTCCCGTGGGGCTCGAGCCCCCCAGCCCTCCCGTCCCAGGGAGGTGCCCTCCAGACCCCCCAGCCCTGGGGGCAGATCCAGCCGTGTGTTGCCCTCACCTGCTGTGTTCCCTCCTGCAGTGTACACCGTCTTCGCCTTCCTGGAGTACCTGGTCGTCCTCTCCAACATGGCCTTCCACATGACTGCCTTCTGGGACTTCGGCAACAAGGAGCTGGTGGTGAGCTCGCTGCTGGAGGACAAGCACTTCTAGCCAGCCCTGCTGCTGGGGGAGGCAGGGAGCCCCTTCCCTCTCCTGCCAGGGCAGGGTGTTTGCTGTGGAGCTGCTGCAAGGATCCTCCCGGGATCCTGGGCCCCCCAGGGATCCTCCCGGGCCCCCCGAGTGTCTGTGCATGGTCCCTGGCTGTGCCTGCAGCCCTCGTACAGTGGAGCTGGGGGCTCTTCCCGGGGACCCCCTGCTCTGGCTCCCTGCCAGCTGTGGGAGGGCAGGACAGAGCAGGGACAGGGACCTGCTGCCTGTTTCTTTGGAGGATGCTCCGGGCAGAGCAGGATTCTGCTCCTGGCATTGGGGCGTGGGGGGCCAGCCCTGCTCTGCTTGGCCTGGGGTGTCTCGTGGTTCCTCCCCCAGGCTGGGGGTCCGGGGACAAGCCCTCAGAAAGGGCTGGTGGCCTTTTGGGCTGGCTCTGGGTGCTGCTCTCCCCTGAGACTGGGGCAGGATCCTGGCCCATCCTGCCTGAGTTCCCGGGAGGGGAGCGGGGAGGTGCCGGCCCATGCACGGACTGCAGGGAGTGGGGCACGTGTGGGAGCATCCACACTCTCCTTCCTGCCTTTCCCAGAAACCCCCCAGCAGCACAGGCTGCTCCCAGGGGGGCTGTGCCCCAGTTCCAGCCCAGTTTGGGGAGGAAGGGCAGGGGGGCTGGTGCTGGAGGTCCCCTCTCCAATATCCACGTGGATTCCCCTGGGCTGTGGGGCTGGAGCTGGGAACTGCTGGGGTCCAGCAGTGTCCCCCGTGTGTGGGCTCTGGCCTCAAGGGCACCGTGGGCACGGCAGGGTGGGAGCTGGGGGCTGGCAGCATCCCCAGGCTCCTCCTGGCAGTGCTGCTGGAAGGGGCACCTGGAGCTGACATGTTTTTGGAGAGCTCTGTGCTTGTCAGGGCTCATCCCACCCCACACCCGGCCGGGAAGGACCGGCGTGGGTCCCTCCCTGCCTTTCCCCACCAAGAGTCCCCTGGGATGTCCCGGTGCACATCCCTGTGCTCCCGGGGCTGGGCTGAGCCTCCTCCAGCAGGAGCTGTGGGGCCCTGGCTGAGTGGGGCCAGGCTGGCTCCAGGTGCTGCCCTGTGTGCGTCGTCGGTGTCCCCACCCATGGGCCCCATCCATGCCCCATCCATGGGCCCATCCGTGGCCCCATCCATGCCCCATCCATGGCCCATCCATGGCCCCCCCGTGTCCCTGCATGCGTGTGACGCGCTGCCCCGTCAGCGCCGTGGCTTTGGGTGGAAATAAAGCACTGAGTATTTTTGTGAGCTCTTGGCAAACTCCACATCCACGCCGCTCCCAGCGGCACGGCCAGCGCGTCCCAGCCCGTCCCAGGACCCCAGGCCAGGGTGGGAGCTGGAGTGGGATGCAGGACATGGACCCTGGGAACTGGGACTGGGATGTGGGATGTGTATCCCAGATGTTGAAGCTGGGGTGTGGGATGTAAATCCCTGGGGTTGGGGCTGGGATGTGGGATGTGGATCCTGGGTGTTGAAGCCCCAGATCCCTGGGACTGGGATGTGGGATGTGGATCCCCGGTGTTGAAGCTGGAATGCGAATCCTGGATGCAGGATGTGATCGCTGGGGTGTGGATTCCGGCTCCTGGCTGGGCTGGGGCTGGGATGTGGGACATGGCTCCGGGGTGCTGGATGACGCCAGGGAAGGCTCAGCC
>NW_021938894.1:402867-404410 GCF_001715985.3 Manacus vitellinus
CAAGAGGACACAGGGCTTCTTGGGCTTGGCCGGGGCGGGGTTGAGCACGGCCCGCACGGCCTCGGTGAACACATCCTTGATGCCCTCCTGGTTGAGCGCCGAGCACTCCAGGTACTTGACGGCGCGGATCTGCTTGCAGAGGCTGATGCCCTGCTGGGTGGTGATGGGCGCCTGGTTCTGCTCCTTGAGCCGCTTCATGGTCTCGGGGTTGTTCCTCAGATCCTTCTTGGTGCCGACGAGCAGGATGGGCACGCTGGGGCAGTGGTGGCACACCTCGGGGTACCACTTGTGCTTGACGTTCTCGTAGGAGGGCGGGCTGGCGATGGAGAAGCAGATGATGAAGACGTTGGTCTGGGGGTAGGAAAGCGTCCGCAGGCGGTCGTACTCCTCCTGGCCGGCCGTGTCCCACAGGTTTAAGTTTATAGTCCTGCCGTCCACCGTGTTCTGGGCGCTGTAGTTGTCGAACACGGTGGGGATGTACTCCTTGGGGAAGGCGTTGGTGGTGTAGCAGATGAGCAGGCAGGTCTTCCCCACCGCCCCGTCGCCCACCACCACGCACTTGATGCTCTGCATCCCGGCGTCCTGGCGTCCCTCACGTCCCCCTCAGCAGCCTGCGGGGAGGGAGAGGGTCAGGGATGGCTGGGGCTGGATCACTGTGGTCCCCCCCGGGGCCAGAGGGTGCAGAGGAGTCACACTCAGCTCACCCTTGGTTCCCCCTCCAACCCACAGCCCAGATGAGCTTCCTGGCCCGGCACATCCCTCCAGCAGCCCCTGAGGTGTGCAGAGACCCCACAGTGGGGACCCGCCTGCCCTGACCCAGGGACAGCGCCTGTGCCACCGTGGCTGGTGTGCACAGGGACCACACTGACCCCAGGGCAGTGTGTCCACGCCAGCCAGGCTGTGGCAGCATCCTGTGCCCTGCCATGCCGTGACCCTGGCCTGGACCGGGACAGCAGGGGCCAGGCAGGGAGCAGGGACAGGGCTGGGCTGTGGCAGCGTGTGGGACATCACTGTGTGAGACATCACCCTGTGGGACATCACTGTGTGAGACATCACCCTGTGGGACATCAATCACCATGTGGGACATCACCGTGTGGGACATCACCGCGTGTCCCAGCCCCAGTCCTGCCCACACTGAGTGGGGCCAGGGCGGGTCCTGGCGGGGCAGAGGCCGATGTCCGCTCCAGCAGCTCCAGCAGCTGTGTTTATCCCCGATCCCTTCCTCAGGTTCCCTCTGCAATTCCCATCAAGGGCTGCATCCTGCTCTCCTTCCTGCTGCAGAGCCCAGCCCAGCTGAGGTGGGGACACCACACGGAGCTGGGCAGGAGGGTGCCCACTCCTGGGGCTGGCAGCCCCTTTCCCACTGGGATCTGGCACTGGCAGCTGGTGCCCACCGGGGGGATTCCGGAGGGATTCCGGTGGGAAGGCAGGAGCCCCGGCTCATGGGGCACCACGATGGGATGGAGCAGAGGTCCAGGGCAGAGAAGCCGCAGTCCCAGAGCCCCGGGCTGGGGTTCCCCTTCCCCAGAGCCCCCCGGGGCTG
>NW_021938894.1:407040-408267 GCF_001715985.3 Manacus vitellinus
AACCTCCCTGCTGAGTCGGAGGGTTTTGATTTCCCTCATTTTCCAGCTGTCATGACTAATTTCCTCATTTTATTTCCCTCCCAGGCTGGGTCCTGCTCTGTCTCTCAGCCTCTGCCCCGGGCACTGCCAAAGCTCTGCAGCTCTGGGACTGGAACTGGGGCAGAGACCCCCCAGGGGAATGTGGGGACCCCAAGGGTCCCCAACCTGGCCACTGCTCCTGGCTGCCAGTGGGGGGATCCTGGGATGGATGGATGGATGGATGGGTGGATGGGTGCATGGATGGATGGATGGATGATGGATGATGGATGCATAGATGGGGGTTGGATGGACAGATGGATAGAGGATGGGGAGAGGATGGATAGAGGACTGATGATGGACATGATGAATGATGGAGGAGTTGGATGGATGCAGGATGGGTGGATGGAGGGGTGGATGGATAGTGAGGGTTGGATGAGATGGATGATGGATGAGATGGGTGGATGGAGGATGCATGGAGGATGGATGGAGGGATGGATGAAGGATGGAGGCAATGGATTATGGACAGGATGGATGATGCAAGGATGGAGGATGGATAATGGACAGATGGGGTGGATAGATGGATGGATGATGGATGGATGGATAATGGATGCACAGATGGAAGGATGGATGGATGGAAGGACAGATGGATGGATGGAAAGAGGGATGGATGGAGGGGTGGGTGGATGGATGGGTGGGCGGATGGATGGAAGGATGGGTCCAGCCAGGCCAGGCTCCATGGCCTCAGGCTGGGAGAAGAGCCTGGCACTGCTCCCAGGGCCGGTGGAGCCGCAGGTGGGGCCCAGAGCAGGGCCCAGAGCAGGGCCCAGAGCAGGGCCCAGAGCAGGACCCAGAGCAGGGTAGGCAGCACCAGCACCAGAGCTCTCCATGGCACAGCCAAACCCCACACAGGGCACAGCCCACACCTGCCTCCTGGCACCACCAGGACCATCCAGGGGTGCTCCGGGTGCCCCGAGCCCTCAGGGTGCCAGGGGTGTCCCTGCTCTGACTGTCACAGGGCTGTGGCACTGACTCAGTGCCTGCTGGGGGGCACCACGGAGACCCCGGGGTGGCCCCGGGGTGGCCCCACAACGAGCACCCACGGCAGGGGCTGCACCCACCCCGTCCCCCCAGGGACAGCCCCGGCTGGGCCGTGGGAGCTGCACACGTGGGACAGGGGAGCAGGGCACGGGGGTGTGGGGTCTGTGGGGT
>NW_021938894.1:412122-425542 GCF_001715985.3 Manacus vitellinus
AGTTTTACATTCCAGTCCTTTGGACCGTCGGGCTCGTCCGGGCGCAGTCGCATCACCGGGAGCGGGCGGTGGGTTTGGGGTGTTGGCGTTGTTTCATCTGTTTGCGGGTCTGGCAGGGGGCCGTTCCGAAATCCCGGTGTTTTAAGTTCTGTCTAAGCACGTTCCCAGGTGTGGGACATTCCCGGGTTCGTGTCCCCCCGCCCCAGGGACGGAGCGGTTCCCACCTGAGGAGCGCAGGTAGCAGAGCCCTGACTCCCAGCTGTTCTGTATCCCCCTATTCCCATCCCCTCCGCCCCAAAAACCACCCCCATTCCAGCCAAAAAGGCCGGAGAGCCGAGCCCCTGGGGATTTTCCCCCTGGAGCCCGGCTCTGGCTGGGAGCCGGGGACACCTCCGTGGGCTCTGCGTCCTTGTGACAGTCCCGAGGTCAGCGCTGGAGCCCGGTCCGTAAATCCTGCTGGGAACTGTGGGAGCAGGACGGGGATCCGCGGGGGTCCTGCACCCCCCCGAGCCGCGTCCCTGCAGGTGAGGGGGCCGGGAAGGGTTCTGGAGAGGGATTCTGGAATGGGATTCGGCTCCCAGGAAGCCAAAACACCGAGCGCCACGTGCTGCTCAGCCCCCGGGAGGCTCCGAGCCCCCGCCGCCGGCATCCAGCGGAGCCCACCTGGGTGTTCGGGCAGGAGAAGAGGTGCTGAGCAATTCCAGACCCCCGTTTCGGTGCTGTGTTGGGCGAGGCAGCAGCTCTCCAGGCTGGAGCTCAGGGAGGGGTTTGGGGTGCAGGGGAAGGGGCGGGTGTTTGGATGAAAGACCCCGGGAAGGGTTTGGCTTTGCGAGCAAAACTGGGTGGTGGGAGCAGGGCAGGGAGCAGGCCCTGGAGCCGTGGTGGCAGCAGGAGGACCGGGATCGGTGCGTGATCCCTGGGCAGGGGGGTTGTTCCGGGATGGGCTCTGTGACTGTTCTCTGTCCCCGTGAGAAGGGGGCTCCTTGTCCCCTCTCCGTGTGCTCCGAGACGCTCGGGCCGGTTCACATCCAGTCTGCTCCACTAAGGAAACTGGATCTCTGCAGTCCCTTCTGAAGCGAGGTTTGTGCCTCCAAGGAATTTCCAGCGGAGTTATTTTTGGAGGCCCTGCAGAAGTGTGGCAGCCCGGGTGATTCAGCTGCTGGCTCTGCCTGGGCTGCGAGCGGAGGCAGCGCCGGGCCGGTCCTGGGCCGGGCACAGCCCCGAGTGCTCGCCCGGGAGCAGCCCCGGTGCAGAGCTCCGGTAAATCCCCGGGACGGGCTGTTCCCGCAGGACAGGTGCCTTTGGTCACTCCTGGTTTTCCCGGCCGCGTTCTGTGGTCGCTGCTGGGTCTCCAGACCTGCAAGGGGATGGTACCGGGTTTGGAGCCCCAGGCGTGCAGAGGAGGGGTTTGTGTCCCCTGCTCCGTGTCCCCTCCCGGGGCAGGTCCGAGGGGCTCCTTCCCTCTGCTCCCCCAGCTCGCCGTGTCCTCTGGGGCCTCTCGGCCCTTGGCTCTGGAGCGTTTGGAGCTGGGAGCGGGGGATGCCCTCGGCTGGCCCAGCAGCCGCTTTTCCCCGTGTGTTCCCTGGAAGCAGAACGAGCCGGGGCGAGAGGCAGAGGTGGGTGTCGGACGGCGTTTTGAAAGCGAAAGTGCTCGTTTTTGACACACTTTCTGAGGTCCTGGTTTTTTTTTTCTTTAACTGGAGTTGCATGATCGTAATGATAAAATATCGGCAGCGGCTGCTTTTCCCTGGAAGCAGGGAAGTGTTTGCAGAGGGCGGGAGCCTGAGCAGCAGCGGGTTTTATGGAGGGTCAGGGGATGATCCCGGTCCCTCAGATACTCTTTTATAAGCAGGAGTTTGACACGGGCAGTTTTATCCCTGCGGGAGAATCAGAGTTGGTGACTGAACCCCGGGGAAAATCAGGTTTTTCTCTTGGCTTTGACTCACTCAGAGGCGAGTCGAGGGCTTTAATCTTTCATCTCTAATCTTTTCCTGCCGAGATCAGATTGAAGTTTGGTTCCACTCGGCAGCACAGGAGCCATTTCACAAGCAGAGACGCTGAGACAGAGGAGGAGGGGGTTGGAGCCAAGAGCAGCCAAAAGGGCTCCCAGCGGGCAGGTTTTGCCCCAGTCCCAGGTTTGGGAAGTTCCCGGTGCTCTCACAGGATGTGTGACCGTCCCACACCTCATTGTTTTCACCCGCCCCTGGTTATTTTTAGCCAGAATTTGTCAGGCCACAGCCCGGCCCGGGATCTTTTCACGCCCCCTAAAAGGGGCAAACGAGGTTCCTGGGGGACAAACTGGACTTTCAGGGATCTTTTTTTCCTCCTTCCACTCACTGTAGTGGGGCTGCTGCCCAAGCCAGCCAGGTTTTGTTTGTTTTTCTGGTCGTTGTCAGAACATCCTCGAGGATTGTGTCAAACACTTTGCACAAGTTTTAGGTGGGTTTGGGTCAAAAGTTTTAAATTCCATCTCATTTAAGATATTAAGGTGCTCAGAGGCCTCTTCCTCATTAAGTCATATCAGCTGTGAGCAGTTCCTGGGATTTAAGGTGATTCTTGTTTTCCTTGTTTGCCCTCTGTGCAGCCCAGCACAGGTGGGCACCTTCAGGTGTGTTTGTAGGAGAGCCAAGGAAAACTGGCTGTGAAGGGGCAGGGATCTGCATGACTGGGATCCTGGTTCCTTTAGTGGTGACACCTTCCACCTGCAGACAGATCCAGACCCATCTCCAAGCAATCATATGGAAGTGGTGCCCTGAGCCTTATATCACTTTCTGTGGAATTCCTCCCTGTGGTCTTGCATCCCTATGGATGAAGGGCTGTGTCTCCACGCTCTGCCTGTGCTGGGGGAGGTCTGGGCTCTCAGATCAGGGATCTTAGTGTGGATTTTTCCTGCCTCTGTCTCCTGCAAGTTAAGGGATGGGCTTTGGACAGTGTGTTGGGATTGAGGCGTTTTTGGGGAGATGTGGAGCTCGTGTGCCAGGGGCTGGTGGGGGCTGGACCCTCTGGTACAGGGATGGGACAGGCTTTGGTGGCTTTTCCTTATGCCAAGCAGCTCTTCTTTCCCTTCCTTTCTCCTCCCTGCCCTGTTTGCTGCTCCCCTGTGTTGATTCCTCAATCACATTTGCTCTTGTTCAAGTGGTTTGGAACACAGGTTATAAAAATAACCAGTGTATCCAAAGAAAACCTGGAGAGCTGTGCCCAGGGCTATTTCTGTGTTTGCCTGGAGCACCTGGAGCTGCACTTAAACCCACAGAACATCCCACTGGACACAGTCCAGCATGAGGAGGGGGGCCTGCAACCACAGCCTTTGAACTGGGCATTGACTCCCGAGGGGAAGACACTCATTTCTGGGGGAGGACACTGTGCCCAGGCACTGTGGCCGAGCACTCCTGTCCTTGCCATCCCAGGCCCCGGGGGTTAATTGGAGGTGAATCCTTCACTGCTGAACCTTGGAAAGTGATGGGTTTGGACTTGTGGCACCTGAGCAGGACGTGGCCTCAGCAGAGCCTTTGGAAGCTCCGTGATGCATCATCCTGCGGGGTGGGAGCAGGGCTGGTTCTCCTCCCTCTCCCGATTTAAATGCTCCCGTCACGGAGGGAACCGTGACGCCGGGGCGGCTCCTCCGTGGTGCTGGTGTGCGTCACCTGTCCCCGTGCCAGAGCCAGGGCTGTGCCAGAGCCAGGGCTGTGCCCCGTGCCAGAGCCAGGGCTGTGCTCCGTCCCCGTGCCAGAGCCAGGGCTGTGCCCCGTCCCCGTGCCAGAGCCAGGGCTGTGCCCCGTCCCCGTGCCAGAGCCAGGGCTGTGCCCCGTCCCCGTGCCAGAGCCACTCGCTCCATGGGCTGCAGGGAGCAGGATGCTGGAGAGGCAGCCTCTGGAAAGGGGCTGCTTGTTGGAGGCAGGAGGTTGGATGAAGTCCGTGGTGTTTGCTGAGACGCCACTGTCGGTGGGAGGTTGGGCTGGACACTCTTGGAGGTCTCTTCCAACCTCCAGCATTCCAGGATTCTGTGATCCGGCTCCTCTCTGAGCTCAGTGCCCTCCCGGTGCTGTGGGAGCGGAACCAGGGTAGGATTTCATCCCGATATTCCTGTGCTGGGAACCTCCAAGCCCTGTCCTGGATCACAGCCCCGGGAGGTGCACAACGACCTGCCTTGTCTCAGCACACCCTCCCTGCAGCAGCTCCTGCAGCTCTCCCTGCTTTGATAGAACACTTCCTAAAGGAGCTTTTGCCTCCAGGACTGGAAGGATTGTGCAGTTTAATGAACCCTTTCAGGTGTGCAGGGTCACTGAGCAGGACTCACATCTGTGAGTGGCGGCTTCGGGCTGGGCAAGGGAGGAAGAGCAGTTGTGAGAATACTTGGAAAAGCCTGCCAGGAAACAGGCCCTGTTCTTCCCCAGCTCGGTTGGAAGCCACAGTGGATTGCACAGCCTTGGGAATGAAACTCATCTCGAGGAATTGCCATTCTGAGAGGTGCAGGAACTGTGTTTTGGCAGCAAACCGTGGCCTCGTGGAGGAGGAGGAGGAGCGGGGCTGGCTGGGCAGCACTGGGAGTGCTGGGCACCTCCTGCTCATTCCCTTCCCTGCTGGGCCCAGGAATGTGGAGCAGTGCTCAGCTGGATCACAGAGGGGGTTTTAATTGAATTTCTTGTTAGATTATTTATTTACTCCTTTGCACAGCAGCTCTCTGCAAGCCCCCAGTGCCCCTCGGGTGGTCCCTTCCAACAGGAGCGGTGCAGGTGGAGCTGGAGGGAGCTGGGCCTTTCCTTGGGGGGGCAGGGATACACCTACCCATGTGGGAAGTCCAAGGCAGCAACCCCCCTGTCTGCACTTTCCTCTCAGGAGGGGATGGAGCAGTAAATGTGTGATGGAGGAGCCTCCTGACATCGCTTAATCTGGGATGCCTTGATGATCTTGGAGCAGAACCTCGTCCCAAAGGGTGTAAGAAGGGAGAAGAATTTGCTTTTCTGTTGCCTGCACAGTTTCTTGTGGGCTGCCTGGGTATGTTGGTACACTGTGATTCCATGGGAGGGCTCTTCCCTTCTCCTCCTCCAGGCATGGGAAGGATCTCTGGTGACAGTGCAGGGGAGGTGTGTTACCCTTCAGAGAGTTGTGGTTCATGATCTGCCCAGTTTTTGGTGAGGGAAGGGAAGTAAAAGGCCCTCCTGGTGTTAATTCCATGTAGATTTAGCATTGGCAGGGGCTGCCCAGGGAGGTTTGGAGTGCCCAGCCCTGGAGGTGTCCCAGGAAGGCCTGGCCGTGGCACTCAGTGCTCTGGGCTGGGGGACAAGGTGGGGATGGGGCACAGGGGGGATCCATGGGCTGGGAGGGCTTTTCCAGCCTCAGGGATCCTGGGATTCTGTGATTTGTTAGTTTAAAGGCTGTTCCTGTGAGCAGGTGGTTGAAAAGCAGCCGTTTTCCCTGAGGTTATCCCTGTGCTCCTGGAAATCCTGCTGGGAGCTGTGCTGGTGGCTCCTGTCCCACGGTGGCTCTCCAGGGTCCGTGCCAGGCTTGGACACCTTCAGCTGCTGGACTGTGCCCAGCCTGGCATTCTGCTTCTCAGAGCCCTAATTACACACACCAATTAGTGTAGAAAAAGCTGTTTCCTTCATTAATTAGCTTTGCTTTCAATCCAGAGAAAGGGAAATGAACTTTTGGGCAGGTGGAACAAGCAGGAGAGCTGTGGCTCTTCCTGGGCAGCTCTGGGATTCCCACAGGACCTGCCTCTTTGGGAACTGGGGGGTTCATTTTCCTGGGTGGTCTGGCTGGCTGGAGCCCCGCTGTGGGTACCTGCAGGGGCAGTGTTGGAACGTGCTGGAAACGGGACACTGGAGTTACCTGATGTCAGGTGGAGGTCTGGCAATCCCCCCAGCCTCAGGACCTGCTGCTTCCCCCTCCTGCCCTCAGGCCTTTATTTGCTGCTGGAATTTGGGGATGTTTCATGTTCCTGAGCCATCTGCTCCCCTCCTGTGGCTGATCCAAGTGGGGCTCTCTGGAACACTCTAATTTTCCCTTGCCCTCCTTTCACCCAGTCCCTGCAGTCCTGCCTCACTCATTTCCTGGCACCTCCTTGGCTCTGTCAGGGCAGTTTTAGGAGACTCTTTGGTGATGCCATTCATTGCTCCATCACTCCTGCAGCACACAGGAGCCTTGAGCAGCTCCTGCCTCAAACTGAGCCTCTGCCAGGGCCTCCCCACCCTCACAGCCAACAATTCCTTCCCAATATCCATCTCTCCCTGCCCTCTGGCAGTGGGAAGTCATTCCCTGTGTCCTGTCCCCCCATCCCTTGTCCCCAGTCCCTCTCCAGCTCTCCTGGAGCCCCTTCAGGCCCTGCCAGGGGCTCCAGGGTCTCTGCAATAACAATTACAGCACTGTGAATGATAAGGGTGCAAGGCAGGACTGTGCCCAGCTGATATGTTTATTTTCCCTGGCAGTGCAGGCTGAAGTCCCCAGCCCTGCTCGGTGTCAGACCATCAGAGCAGCAGAAGGAAATCCTTGGGGAACCACACGAGTTTCTGCCCCTGAATTGTCCCTGTTTGTTTTCTCCCGTGAAACAGTACCGGGATGTTTGTTTGTTTGTTTGGATTATGGGCCTATTTTTAAGTAACCTATTTTTTCCACTTTGGAAAAAGTATTAACTGGCTGCATGTCATGGACATCTGTGGAGTCTGACTTTGGGAACCACCAAGTGCTCCTTGGAAGTCTCTCACCAGGCTGAGTTGTTGCCCCTTTGGTAAAAATGTACATATTTTTCTTTGTGTGTGTACACATTGCTGAGCTTTGCTGGAAGAGACGTTTTCAGGACCCACAGAGGCAAATCCAGGCAAATTCCCTTCTTGGGAAGTGCACTTTATCCCACCTGGGAGCTCTGCATCCCCTCAGTTCCACTGCCCCTTCACCTCCTCCAGGATTTGGGAATCCCTGGCCCCAGCAGTGCTCAGTGAGAGCAGCAGCCCTGCCCCTGGAAGGGAGGATGTCTGGAGGACACACACACACCTTCTGCAGGAAAAGCCTCTATTTCTGTAGCCCCGTGTTTGTTTTTCCCCGAAGGACAGAGTTTTGAGGTCAGTTCCTCCAGGTTTGGAGCTCTGGGGCCTGAAATTCTGGTAGGACACAAACACAATAAACAGGAGAACTTGAGGAATGTTCCTCTCCGAGTTCCAAAGGAACAGCTTGCTGGTTGGAACAGCCTGCCCCTTCCCAGGCAAGGGAGGCTTTGGATTGCAGGGAAGGGAGGAATAATTCAGGATCAAAGCTGCTCAGCAGTGCATTTGTTTAGATCTGTAAGAGTGCCAGGACATAATTAATGTGTGAGTAAGCCAAGGGGAAAGAAAGTTGTTTTTTAACTTGGTACAGAAGGATGGGGGATAAAAACTAAATTTTGAGGGGAGAGAACCAATTCTGGAAACGTCCCTTTCCAAACTGCTGCTGTTGTTAAGGGTGTGCCCAGTGGGTTTGTTCCTCCCACTTTGCAGCTGGGAAGCAAAAATTCAAGTTTGGCATCTTGTGCTGGTCAGGGAGGAGCTCCAGGACTTCAGGTGAGGTGTGGATGGATACCTGCAGGCCAGGCAGCCCCTGGAAGCAGCATTCCCTCAATCCTGTCTGTGATGGCTTTTCCCACCTGCTGGGGCTGTGGGTGAGCTCTGAGGGTCGGGAGGAAGGAAGGGATCCCATCCCAGGCTGTGCAGGTCCTCGTGGAGCCTTCCAGCTTTCTCCTCTGCTTGGCATTCCTGGAGCTGGATCCGGGTCTGGCCTGTCAGCAGCAGGATTAGGCTTGTGGGAAGTGAAAAGAAATAAATCAGGAATGAGGTGTTATGGGAAAATGGCTGATGGAAGAGCTGAGCATTTGGGAAGGGAGGCAGTGGCTCGATGTTCCCGGGATTTCATGGTGTGTCTGCTCTGGAAACTGCAAAATAAGGAGGAGATTTGGGTTTTTTTTCTTTTAAAACCTGTGGAAAGGATCAGTAAAGGACTTGTCCATGCCTGTGCTTTTAGCTGTGGGGTGTGTGGACCCTGAGGACTCTGCATGGGAGGCTCGGGTCGGTTCATCCCAGGGGCAATCCCAGCACCTTCCACTGGGATTGGGGCACAAACAGCAGCTGGTGACCCTCCAGAGGGGTTTGGGGTGTTGGATCGTGCCCAGCACTGCCAGAGCAGCCCCATCTCTGCTCTGTGGCTCATGCCCAGGGTCTCAGAGGGTTAAAAAGCCCCCCTGGAGCCCTGGGCTGGCTTTGGCTGTGGGTATCCGAGAGGGGGGAGCTGGGACCCTCTGCCACAGGGTTGGGAAGGGGAGGAGATTCCTGGGCCTCCCTCGGGCATGGCAGATGGAAGTGGCACCCCTGCAGCCTGGGCTGCTGTGGGGAGAGTGTTTCATTAAGCTCTGTCCTGGGGGCCCTCTGGATAAAGGAGGAGACACTGGGGAAGTGTGGAAACTCCCCTGGAGATGCTGCTGGTTTTGTGGGAGTGGTGACAGCAGCACTCCAGGCAGAGGGGCAGAGGTGAGGCAGTGCTGGGGGCTGTCCTGGTCCCACCCCAGGCTGTCCTTGTCTCATCCCAAGTGCTGTCCTGGCCTGGGGTCCTGCTGCTCTCAGAGGTTTCTGGTGGACCCGCCGTTTCCTGGAGATTTGCACTCTGTGTTTTGCAGATAAACAGGTTTTCCTGTCCCTCATTTCATTTGCTGCACCATTAACAAAAAAAGGCTGGAAAGGGACATTTGGGGTCATTCAGTGCTGCTCTCCCACTCTGCAGGATCACCCCTGGGGTTTTCCTCACAGCTTTTGGGGTGAGAAGTGAGAGGTGGGGGGTTGCTGGTGACTTTTCCTCCCATCTCTCTTATTTCTCTTCTTGGGAAAGGAGAAAAAAAATGTTTCGTGCATCAAAGGGTGAGGCTCAGCCCTTGGAGTTTGTCATCTGGGAGCTGCAATGGGAATGTCTGGCATTCCTGTGCCATCCTGGGAGATGGATATCTTCAAAGGGCTCTCAGATGGAGCATTGCTGTCTGTGTCTCCCCTCCCTTCCCGCGGGCTGTCCTGGGTGTGATGCCCCTTTGGCAGTGACAAGTGGCATTGTCTGTGTCCCCTCTGGAGCTCCAGGTGCAGGAGCTCTGGCTGGGATGGAGCTCTGGGGCTGCTCCTGCTGGCCAGAGCCCCTGGCTTTGGGGAACTTGTCCAACGGGTTTGTTTTTCATCCCGGGGCTATTTTCAGCCTCTCAGCCTAACGAGGTGAAATGGCTGGGATGCTTTCCTGCTCCCTGGGACTGTGCTGGGAGGAGGTATCCCGCTGTCCCCCACCTCTCCTTTGGCTCTGTGCTGTGTTTGTGCCACTCAGGGCTCTGGAAGAACAATTTGGGCTCTGCACAGGCACCCTGGGCACAGGGAGCCCCGAATCCCAGCGTCGTGATGGCCCTGGTGCCCTCCCTTGGGAACGTGGGGAGGGTCCAGCACCCTGGGCTCTGTGTGGGAGAAGTCCCAGGAAATCCAGGGAACAGCACAGCACGGCTGTGCCTGGGGGTTGGGCTGTGCTGCTCCTGGCTCCTGCCAAGAGCATCTGGACCAGGGTGGAGGTTGTCAGAGATGCAGGAAAAGGGGACGTTTCACCCCAGCTCATCCTTATTCCCATTGAAAATGTGTAATTGCTTCGTTCTCGTGATTCCTTGGGGAGAAACTCCAACTGCTGTTTGCTCAGGAGCAGCGGTTTTCAAACCAAACCCAACTCCTGCTCCTTGGATCAGGACCTGTGAGCAAAGGTGGCTTCTGCAGTGTGTGCCAAACACCTGCACTGGGAATGTTGCTTCCGGCTCCTCGGGGTTCCTCCGGTATATTCAACCTCGTGGTGCCGTAGGAGGTGGGAGCGCCAGTCTTCCTGTTCCAAAGGCAGGATTAAAGTGCAGGGATCTCATTGCTGGGCAGGAAGTCACCTGGCAGAACAGGGCACTGAAGCCCTCCCAGAGGTCAGCGTGGTGGCCCAGCCTGTGGCACATCCATCATTCCTGGGCAGCACCAGGACGGGGGGGGTTCACCGGACCCGCTTCGGCTTGGGAAGTAAATTTAGCCCCTGGATGTGTATCTGCTCCTGGGCTGGGCCAGAGTCCTCCCACAGCTCCAGAAATGGGTCCAGGTGGAGCAGCAGCGACTGGGATCACCGCTGGGATCTGTCACTGCTGGGATCCATCACCACCAGGATCAGGCACTTCTGGGATCCGGCACCGCCAGGATTGGGCACCTCGGACCTGCCATGTCTGCGTGGAGCAGGGATGGGATCAGGATCTGGGGTTTGAACCTCAGGAGCCAAAAAGGGGCATCTGTGAGAGTTCAGCAAATCAACACATCCCAACCCCACAGCACTGGGGCCCCGAAATCCCTGGTCCTGGCTGATCCCACGGCGTGGGCAGCAGGGCATGGGGGGATTCTGCCCCCTGAGTCAGGCCCCACCTGCAGAGCTGCCTCCAGCCCTGGGCTCCAGCAGCAGGAGGACATGGAGCTGCTGGAGCGAGGCTGGACAATGATACTGGAGGTCTTCTCCAACCTAAACTGGCTTTGTGGCTGAATTCCTCTGGAATGACCCAATCCCTAAGGAAGGTTTGCTCACCTGTGGCAAACCAGGAACTGCACATGCACTGATGGGGTTTCCTGAGTTACCTGGCTGCACCAGGACACAGCTGTCCCGGAAAATGAGGGAATTGGTGTTGGAAGGAAGGAGAGGAAGGGTTTTACTATTCAGTAGAGTCTTTGTGTGAGTGTTGGTAGAAATGCACGTGAAGGCTTTGGAGCAGAAGGTGAGAAAGGGCTGGTTTTAGTGGAGGGGATCATGGAATCCTTAAGGTTGGAAAAGCCCTTGGAGACCATCAAGTCCAAGCATTCCCTCAGTGCTGACATGTCCCCAAGTGCCACATCCTGTTAAATCCCTCCAGGGATGTGACTCCATCCCTGCCCTGGGCAGCCTGTGCCACTTGTAAGTGCTTTGGGCAAGAATTTTTAAGGAACTGCAAAGAAGTTCCCTGTTTTGCAGCAGAGGAGGGAGGAGAACTCCCAGCTCCTTTTCCCCTTGATGCTGCTGCTGGAAGGAATGTTTCCTCCTGCAGGGTTAGAGTCTATAGAGTGGGGTTTTTTCCTAGTTAATGAGGTGTTAAAAAAGATCCAGAGGAGTGTGGACTCCTCTGAGTGTACTCCTGCCTCACCTGTGTGTTTGTGTTAGGATTTGGCAGGGAATTTCCCTGGTAGCTGGAGTTCTCCCTTTGGTGAACACAGTCCCTTAACCTGCCTGTGGCCGGTGCTGAACGCTGAGTCAGCACAGCAGGACAGAGATAACCCAGGATTTTACACACTCACGGGGTTTTCTCTCAATCCAACGTGCCCAAGTGCTGCTGCTCAGATCCTGGTGCTGCTGTTCCTCCAGTCCTGGAGGAGCTGCAGAGAATCACCACCAAACAACGGGTGTAAAAACCCCGGTTTGGGTGAAAGTCGAGCTCTGTGAAGCTCCAGCCAGGGTGCCGTGGTTGGGTTGGCTGGTGCCTCCAGCCCAGCTGCTGGCTGTGCTGCTGGGCTCTGGGAGGTGAGGGCTTTAGGAGGGGTTTATCTGGGGCCCAATGATGGCTAAACTTAGCTCGGAGGGGCGGAAATGCTGCAGAGGTGACACTTTGCTCTGGGGAAGGAAACGCTGCCAGTGCAGCCAGGGCAGGGGCTGGGGCTGTGCTGGGCAGGAGCCTCGGCAGGGAGAAACACAGCTTCCTTTTTTTGGCTTCTGGGGTTTTTCTCAGATCAGCTGATGGAGCCTGAAAATATAAAACTGAAAAAATAACATGAATTTTTTTCCCACAAACTCTTTTCCCCCCCCCCCCCTGAGTGAAGTTGCCAAAACGCTTGGCAAGTGGAGCTTCCCAGTTCCAGCCCCAGCCAGGTGAGCTGGGGGTGGAATGAGATGGTTTTATCCATGTCTGCCTCAAGAAGAGACCAGATGCAGGTTTTTTTAGGGTTTAGCTTTTAAGCTGTCAATGACAACAATATTCTGTTGGTCTCTTCTTTTTTGTGCAGTAATGAGAATACTTTTCATTTTAATTTGCATGCTGAAAGCTGCTATTTTCTCAAGTTTGGTGGTTTATCTCATGCAGAAAGTCCTGGACCCTCCTACATGTGTTTTGGAATAAGAATTTTTTCAAATGAGGCCATCTTTTGTGGTTTGGAAGCACATCACTGAAGGAGCCTCAGCTCCACTGGAAGCTGTGCTGGTCTGTGATGAACCTGCACACAACCCAAGGGCTCTGTTTTCCACTGCAGGCCCTGGGCACTTCCACTGATTCCCATGTTGGTCCCAAACCCTCCCAGGCTGCTGTTTGATCCAGTGTGAACTTTCCATCCCGTGGTGTGTGTGTTCCACGCTCTGGGTGCTTTGCTGAGGGCTCTGAGCTCCACAGGCAGGTCCTGGGAGGGAGAGCTGTTCCAAGGGCACTGCTCCAACACAGGATACTCCCAGTACAGCATTCCCAGCCCTCAGGTGGGATGAGGATGCAGGGTGGGGATGAGCAGTGGGGTCCTGCTGCCCTGAGCCCCCCACTGTGGCATTGAGCCCCCAGTGACCTCACACAGCTCCTCCATGTGTGGTTTGGGGTCCAGGGCCCTGCTATGGGTGTGAGGGGAGGGAGAGCCACCCCTGTGACCCCAGCCCAGAGACGGAGCTCTGCTGGAGCTGCTCCGTGTCCTGAGCTCAGGGCTCAGCCTGCACTGGGCTCCCACCCTCCTACCTGAGCCCTGACCCTGCCTGCAGGATTTATGGAGTGCTGGGGAAGGAGCCTCAGGAATTTATTTGTTTGCCCTCCGTGTGCTGCCCAGGCACTCTCTGTGCCGTGGAAACCTGCCCGGCCCTGGCACGGAGCTGGGCCCTTCCCAAACCCGCCCCTGCCGCTCCCTTCCCGGGTCCAGCATGATTTATCCTTCCCATTGAAACTCTGGGGGGCCTTTTCTCACCCACTGAGTCGCTGTGGAAAGGATCAGTCTGTTCAGCTCAAGTAACAACGGGGGCAAACCCAACCCTGTCTGGCTCCGTGCCTTTGGATGGCACGTTCCCTCCTTGGGCACTTGGGAATAACGAGGGGACACGGATCTGTGGGGAGAGCTGGCTGGGAGGGTGGGAGCTGGGCATTCCAGGGGCTGTGGGGCAGGGTCAGAGAGCACCTGGAACCCACAGCCACGGGGGACACTTTGCCCAGGGGCAGGAAAAGGGGCAGGTGTGTGGTACCAGGGACAGAGGGCAGGGTTAGATCAGGAATTCTTGGGAAGGAATGTCTCCCTGGGAGGATGGGGAGGCTCTGGCCCAGGTTGCCCAGAGAAGCTGTGGCTGCCCCTGGATCCCTGGAAGTGTCCAAGGCCAGGTTGGATGGGGCTTGGAGCACCCTGGGCTGGTGGAAGGTGTCCCTGCCCATGGCAGGGGGTGG
>NW_021938894.1:429331-431464 GCF_001715985.3 Manacus vitellinus
CACCAGCCCAGGGTGCTCCAAGCCCCATCCAACCTGGCCTTGGACACTTCCAGGGATCCAGGGGCAGCCACAGCTTCTCTGGGCAACCTGGGCCAGGGCCTCCCCACCCTCCCAGCCAGGAATTCCTTCCCAGTATTTAATCTCAGTCTCTCCTCTCTCAGTTTAAAGCCATTCCCATGCCCCACCACTGCCTGCCCCTGTAAAAAGTCCCTCTCCCGTCGTTTTTGTGTGGCCTTGGCCGTGGGTACAGTTCAGCTCTGCAGTTCTGTTCCACACCAGGAGCAGGAATGTGTAAGCAGGCAGATTACCTCGGTTTTTGTTACAAAGTAAGCCAATCCCCAGTTATTTCAGCTCATAGGAGGGGTCCTGCCCATGGGGTGTTTTGGCTTGGCTGCTCCTCCAGGGAAGGCCCTGCCCTGGGATTTTCTCACTGACCCTGGAGGTGCCCAGCAGGGTGGTACCCAAACAACTCCTGTTATCTTATTTATTCAGCCCAAGAGAAATATCCCCCAGCCCTTGGGCCCGAGGGAAGCAGACAAGGATCCCCAGGGCACTTTGAGGCCGGAGCACCCAAGGAAAGGGTGCCCAGATCTGCTCTGGGGAGGCTGGAGAGCCACAGGGAGGGTGGAATCGTCCCAAAAACCCTGCTGGAGGTGGGGTGGTCCCTCGTGGGTAGAGTGGGCCCTGTGTTGGGACAGCCCAGCAGGAGCAGGGGTGGGTACTGCCAGCACAGGCAGGTCCAGGTGTGGGTTTGTGGCTGGTGCTTCCCCCTCCAGTGGGAATAGCCTTGGGTTTGGGAGGGTGTCTGAATTTGGGGAGGTGTGGGGTTTTAATGGGCTGGAAAAAGTGGAGCATTTGAACAGTGGAATGACAAAGGTTCTGGTGGAGGGGCTTGGGTGGAAGCCTGGGAGGAAAGGGGAAGGGGGAGGATGTTTGGAAGAAATGGGCTGGTATTAAATCAGTAAATGGTTGCATTGAGGGGATGAAAAAGGCTGATTGCACTGCATTAGGAGGGAATTGGTGGTAGTAAATAAATGCTGAGGGTGTGCCAAGGAGAGGAGCCCGTTTGTGGAAGGAATTTTGAGGTTTTAAATTGAATGTAAGCTCATGACTGTACAACAACCTCACTTTGCTGCTTCATTCCTTCCCATCCCTGTCTTCAGCTGCTGGTGGTGCCAGGAGGCTCCATGGATCACTGAGGGCTTCCTTCTGCATCTGTCTCACCCTGTGTGGCCTTGTCATCCTGATCCTGAGAGACCAGGGCATCTCCAGAGCAGGGGAGACAGATTTGGGCCCCAGGAATTCAGCAGGGCCTGTTTCCCTGGGCACTGTCATCAGATGGTTTGTGAACATTTTGGGTTGGACCTTCCAGCAGAGACACCCGAGGGTGTAGTTTCTCTCTTTAAAAGCCTCTCAGAGATCAAACAGCCCAATCTCTTCTTGGATTTACATTTTTTCTAGACTGTTTAATCTGAGTTGGGTTCAAGGGGATGGTTTCTTGCATCCTGAAAGCTGCTTCCTCAGAGGGGAAGAAGTCTGTCTTTGAACTCCTGCTGAAACTTCCGTAGTCACCGAAGGCTGGACGGGGCTTGGAGCAGTCTGGGCTACTGGAAGGTGTCCCTGGGCTAGTGGAAGGTGTCCCTGGGCTAGTGGAAGGTGTCCCTGCCGGTGCAGGGGGTGGAATGAGCTGAGCTTTAAGGTTCCACCCAACCCAAACCATTCTGGGATTCTGTGAAGTGGAAACATGAGTGAGTGCAGTGAATTCCTGCTGAGCTCCAGCCCCTGCTGTCCCAGGGGGATGGGGACACCAGGGAACATCCCAAGGGTGATGGGGACACCAGGGAACATCCCAGGTGTGATGGGGACACCAGGGAACATCCCAGGGGTGATGGGGACACGCAAGAGCATGGGAATAATTCAGTGTCTTAAGGGAGCTGATTCCTTGAATGCTCTGCTTTGTCTGCTGGGAGGAAACTCCCCTCAGCTGCCTGTTTTACCTCCCAGAACTGCTGGGAAAATCACCTTTGGAGTTTCCAGGCTCTGAGGGAGGTGGAAACATGGATAAGGTCCATGTTGATCACAGAATTCCAGGCTGGTTTGGGTTGGAAGGGACCTTAAAGCCCATCCAGTGCC
>NW_021938894.1:431512-438545 GCF_001715985.3 Manacus vitellinus
ACTCAGTGCTCTGGGCTGGGGGACAAGGTGGGGATGGGGCACAGGGGGATCCATGGGCTGGGTGGGCTTTTCCAACCCCAGGGATCCTGGGGTTCTCTTGTGATTTTGGCAGCACCAGCTCCTGCACCCCCAGGTTTCATGGCCTAGAGGTGGCACCTCCTGTGATGTGTCACCTCCTGTGATGTGTCACCTCCTGCTGCCCCAGCACTGCCAGGACCCCTCTGGGATGAGGAGCCCCAGAGTTTCAGTGCTGCTGAGTCAGCATCTGTTCTGGAAAGTTCCTCTTTCCCTGGTCAGCTCCAGAGCAGTCACTTCAGGGGAGGTGTTACTTGTGCCAGGGGTGACTGTCCCCCCTCTCTCCTCCCAGAGGAGCCTTTCCATCCCCAGTGGAGCAGAGCAGAGACACCCAGAGTAACCACTGCTCACAGTGAGTCACTGCAAGACTTTCTTCTTCCATTTCTTTTTTAGTAACAACCTTTTGCAGGGAGGCAGCGTGGAAAGGGAGCTGCACACGGGGTGTTCCTGTGGCTGAGCCTGGGGAAGTGGAGGGATAATGGGGTGGCTGGGAAGGGTTTTTGTTCCTGAAGAGGTCCAGCTGATGGTGGCAGACTGTTGTTGAGGTCAGACAAGGAAGGTGTGTTTTCCCACGTGGCATTTTCCAGCTGGCTCTGCCCGTGGATGCCGTAGGGATGGGCAGCATCTGGCCTTGGCAGGACCTTGTCCTCTTGGAGTTGTGTCCTTCAGTGGGATGGAAAGGCTTTGCTGGGAGGGCCACGAGCTGGCTGCAGCAGGGCCATGATCCCATGGGATGGGGGTTTGGGAGCAGCAGGTTGGTCCTTCTCATGCAGGAACAGCAGAGAGCAGAGCAGGTGCCACGGCCAGGGCTGTTGTCACCCTGTTTCCTGCTCTCCAGGGTTTCTGTGGCAGTGGAAATCATCAATTCTTGGGGAGCCACATGAGGGGTAAAGAAGGCTGAAGCTGGGAGAAGCTGTCCTGGTACAGCAGCGTGGAAATGGGGTTGCTTTGCTGGATTAATTATGAAGCAACACAGCTGGGAAGGGACCAGGGGAGTGCTTGGAGCCTGGGCTGGTGGGGAGGAGGAGGAAGAGGCCAGGCAATGCAGGGAAGAGCCCTTCTGGATGTCCACATTGGAGCTCTGGAGCTCTTCCTGGGGTGCTGGACTCCCTCAGCAACCTGTGAGGCTGAGAAGATGAATCAGAGCCAGGCTGTGAGCCTTGCCTTTGGATCAGCTCTGTGCTTTCCATCCTGGGCCTCCAGCACAGCATGGACATGGAGCTGCTGGAGAGAGTCCAGAGGAGGCCCTGGAGCTGGTCCCAGGGCTGGAGCCCCTCAGCTCTGGAGCCAGGCTGGGAGAGCTGGGGGGGTTCATCTGGAGAAGAGAAGGCTCCAGGGAGAGCTGAAAGCCCCTTGCAGGGCCTAAAGGGGCTCCAGGAGAGCTGGAGAGGGACTGGGGACAAGGGATGGAGGGACAGGACAAGGGGAATGGCTTCCACTGCCAGAGGGCAGGGTTAGTTAGGATATTGGGAAGGAATTCCCGGCTGGGAGGGTGGGGAGGCCCTGGCAGAGGTTGCCCAGAGAAGCTGTGGCTGCCCCTGGATCCCTGGAAGTGTCCAAGGCCAGGTTTGAGCACCCTGGGCTGGTGGAAGGTGTCCCTGCCCTTGGCAGGGAGTGGAATGGGATGAGCTTTAAGGTCCCTCCCAACCCAATCCATTCTGACATTCCATGATTTGTCAATAACTAGTGAGTGCAAGAGGGGAATTCTTTATTCCTCTGCCACCTGGTGAGACCTACCAATATTTCTGCTTCTGTTCCTAGAGCTGTTCCTGCCCCTGCTGTTTTGTCCCAGGTGTATCCCTGAGTTCCAGGTGGGCACTGGCAGCCCCTGGCTCTGGACAGGAACAGCTCGTGTGGCTCGGGGATGAGGGGATGGAACAGCAGAAACCTCGTGGGTTTGTCTTTGATTTCTTCTGAGCTTTCTTTGGAGTCTCCAGTTTTTCAGGCAGGGATGACTCACTCGTCCATTATGTGGTTTCCTGACTTTTAGCAATTTCTCCCTCAGTTAAAAGCTCCCAGTGATGTGTTTGGCATCCCGGGGTGCCGTGGGCTGGGGCAGCGCTGACTCACGGCTGTCAGGGGGCTCACATCGGCCCTCATTCCTTCCCACCCCTCACTGGGAGTCTGGCAAAGCACGTCAGACAGAACCTGGGGCTGCCCCTGCATCCCTGGGAGTGTCCAAGGCCAGGTTGGACGGGGCTTGGAGCACCCTGGGCTGGTGGAAGGTGTCCCTGCCCATGGCAGGGGGTGGCACTGGAGGGGCTTTGAGGTCCCTCCCAGCCCAAACCACTGTGGGATTCTGGGAAAACCACTCTAAGGCTGGTTTGGGCAGTGGGATGATCTTCCTGTCTCTTTGCAGAGCAGGAGGGCTGATCCTGGGCCCTTGAGCAGCAGGGTGTTGCCACGGGGTCGTCCTGGACTCCTGCAGTGCAGAGACCACAGGTCCTTGTTCACAGCCCTGCCCGTGTCCCCCACCTGCCCCCAGCACGGGGTGGGTCTGCACAGCATTCCCAAAACAGGGAATATCAGAGTCCTACAGTGGTTTGGGTTGGGAGGGACCCTAAAACCATCCAGTGCCACCCCTGCCATGGGCAGGGACACCTTCCACCAGCCCAGGTTGCTCCAAGCCCCGTCCAACCTGGCCTTGGACACTTCCAGGGATCCAGGGGCAGCCACAGCTTCTCTGGGAACCTGGGCCAGGGCCTCCCCACCCTCCCAGCCAGGAATTCCTTCCCAATATCCCATCTAACCCTGCCCTCTGGCAGTGGGAAGCCAAGAGCCACATGTTGCTGCCCTCTGGAGCAAGACTTGGTGCCCTGGCCCTGCACCTCCCAGGGAAGGAGTGGGAGTGCCAAGGGAACCAGGGAAAGGGGAGCAGGGAAATGGGCATGTGCTAAAATCCCAGTCCTGTTTGATAACCCCCCCTTCCTTTAAAGCCAGGATTTCTCTGTGCATCTCCCAGGGTTAAACCTGGAGGAGCAGGGACAGTTCTCTCTGCAGTGAACAATTCCAGCTGTGCAGTGTCTGACAGCGGGAATAGCTGGATACCCTCAGAGACAGTGGGAATAGCTGGATACCCTGGGAGACAGTGGGAATAGCTGGATACCCTCAGAGACAGTGGGAATAGCTGGATACCCTGGGAGACAGTGGGAATAGCTGGATACCCTGGGAGACAGCAGGAAAAGCTGGATACCCTGGGAGACAGTGGGAATAGCTGGATACCCTCAGAGACAGTGGGAATAGCTGGATACCCTCAGAGACAGTGGGAATAGCTGGATACCCTCAGAGACAGTGGGAATAGCTGGATACCCTCGGAGCTCTGTCAGGCTCTGCTGGTTGGGAATTGGAGCTGGAAACCCTGGATTGTTCCCAGGCCCTTTTTGCTTCACTGTGCTGCTGCTCTGCAGCCTCCTTGCAAGATATCAGGATTCCCTTTCACTCTCCTTGCCCCTCCAGAGGGATGGAAATCTCTGGATACATCCCTTACAAACCAGTTTAATGCCTCCATTGAAATTCCTGAAGTTGTCTGTGATTAAAGCCCAGATTTGGGGGGGAGGAGCCCTGAGTGAGGGAGTTCAGCTGAGCCCTTGTTTACACGGGTGAAATATGTAAACACTCCTTTTTCCCCAAATATAGGGCTTTTTTCCTTGGCTGCCGGCCCGGTGTTTATAAAAGCCAGTTATGTAAATGACAATCCCAGTAATTAAGCTGCTGTTTGCTGCTGTCCTGGGGCTGCTCCTGCTGCAGGGCCTGGTGCTACCGGGGCCCCAAAGAGCTCTGGGGGTCATTACAGATAAGGAAGTTAAGGGAACCCGAAATTAAACACAGTTCTCATTAGAGAGAATCTCCCACGAGAAAGGCAAGACTTGGCATGAAATGGTTTGATGTTCCAGGGGACCTCTGGAGATGGTCCCCTTGTAGGGGCAGAGCCTCCCAGAGCTGCTTGTCCAGGGCTGTGTCCCGTGGAGTGTGACTGTCCCCAGGGCTGGAGCCTCCACAGCCTCTCTGGGCAAAGAAAAAAGAGGCTTTGTAAGCTGTTTGTAAACCAAACCCAACCCAAACTGCTTTCCATGGTGCATGAAAATGGCTTCAGGTTGCACCAGGGGAGGTTTAGGCTGGGTATTGGGGGAAATCTTCCATGGGAAGGGCTGTCCAGCCCTGGCACAGCTGCCCAGGGCAGGGTGGGAGTCACATCCCCGGGGGCATTGAAAAGCCACGTGGATGTGGCACTTGGGGACAGGGGTTAGTGGTGGCCTTGGCAGTGCTGGGGGATGGTGGTGTCTGAGGGCTTTTCCAGCCTCAGTGATTCTGGGATTCTGTGACATTCCAGCTCTTCCTCTCCTGTAGCACTTTGGCCTCTGTCTGCTGATGGTCTGGGGTGGGTGTGAGTGGGGGGCACTGGCCAGAGGAGGGGTGCCAGGCTGGGAGGAGGGTGCAGAGCTGGCCCCTGTTGATGTGCCCACATTAGTTTGCCATCAAGGACACCCCCGGGAGGGACAAGGCACTCTTTGTTCTGCCTGCTGAGAGTGATAGTGGGGAGATAAAACCAAGCCTGGAGGCACCAAGCAGCAGCCTGGAGACAAAAGCCTGGCATGACTCAGAGAGGGGGGTGGGAGGGCAGGCAGTGCTCTCAGTTCCCAAGGGCTGCAAGTGTCTCTTGTGGAAACTGCTGTGCCAAAAATCAGGGCTGGGCCTTCTGGGAGAAGAAGATTTACTTAAAGCCAATTTCAGACTCATTTTGAGGCTTTTGCTGAAGGTGCCATAGGGTGTGTCAAAATGACCTGGTGTTAGTGTCCTAGGGGAGGCTGGATGGGGCTTGGAGCACCCTGGGGTAGTGGAAAGTCCCTGCCCATGGCAGGGTGGGACTGGGGGAGATTTAAGGTCCCTTCCCACTCAAACCATTGGATGATTTTGTAGTGTGATCTTTAGGCTTAATCTTTTATCAGTCTGAGGAAGGGTCATGGTTCTTCATTTTGGGTATTTCTGTGGCTGCAGCCCAGAGCAAAAACAGGGAAGGGGAATGGAGGTAACCGGGAGGGGAATGGGATAACAGGGAGGGGAATGGAGATAACAGGGAGGGGAATGGCCCATCCTCCCTGCTGAAACCTCAGGACCATTCTGTTATCAGTGCAGGGTCTTCTGCTGATTAAATCACCCTGCTCCATATTCAGGCTCTTTGTCACTGTGATGAAAACACCAAATTCCTCCCTGTTTTTGATTTGATCACCTTTGATGGTGTACTTTGTTATCAGCCCCTGGCAGCCATTGTTTTATTGCCCTTTCTGCTGCTTTCAGTCAATCCTCACTCCTGGCATTTGTGCTCCAAGTACCCCGGGGTTGTTCTTGTGGTGGCAAGAAATCTGGGAGAGATCCCCCTCAATCCCCCTCAGATCCTGTTCCCTGAATGCTGGATGAGCCCCTGGGGCACACATGGTTCAGTTCTGTGGTCAGGAGGGTGTTAATCTGCACAAACCCTCTTGGTTTCACAGTGACATGACCTTGCCTTCCACGATCTGAACTTTGCCACGGTGCTGCCACGTTCTGCACTGCAATAACAAGCACAGCCTTGGAACAAGATAATCTTGTAATATTTTGGGAGATATCTTTTAGCCTGGCTTCGTTTTTCCTTCAGGAGTCCTGTCCAAGGGCAGCAGGAATACAATGCCCATCCTGTGTTCCTGCTCCATGCCCCTGGGACGAAGGGCAGGAACCAGTGCAGAGGGGCCCAGCCCAAAGCTCTGAGCTTGTTCTGCAGTGGCTGTGGGGAAAACTTGGAGGGTGGGAGAGGAAACCCAGCTCTGTTCAGACCAACCTCAGGGCACCCAAGTGTTTCCCAGGTGCAGCTCAGGCTCCACGAGTCCACTTGTTGGCACCAGCAGCTGACCCAGAGTGCTGTGGAGGAGAGGACAGCCTTGCCAGGCTGGGAGAGGGAGGGTGTTCCCAGTGCACTCACTGGTTTGGTCACCAGTTCCTGGGCCTGCTGGACTCCCCCAGCCACACAGACAGTGTGGGATAAACCTCCCAAGGTTTGGGAAGCAGCAGGACACCAGCCCTGCCTCTACAGGAGGCTCCATCGTTGTCCAGGGCGTCTCACCAGTGGGAAGCCATTCCCTGTGTCCTGTCCCTCCATCCCTTGTCCCCAGTCCCTCTCCAGCTCTCCTGGAGCCCCTTTAGGCCCTGCAAGGGGCTCTCAGCTCTCCCTGGAGCCTTCTCTTCTCCAGGTGAACCCCCCCAGCTCTCCCAGCCTGGCTCCAGAGCAGAGGGGCTCCAGTCTGGCAGCATCTCCGTGGTCTCTCTGGATGCCCCGTCTCTTCCCTCCAGTGCAGGTCACATGTTCCCTCCCAGCAGTGCCAGAGAAGGGCTGGATCAGCCACATTTGGTGCTGACACGGACTCGGGACTGCAGCAAAATTTAGGCTGTTAGTCTTGAAAAGTAGAAAAATATGTGAAAGCCAGCCAGAAGAGCCCATTCCATAATCAGGAAGGAGGGAACTGTTCTAATTGATGTGTTTTATAAACACACAACTCTTCCTCCCAGAGCGTCCCAGCTGGACCTGGTGCCAACACTAACAAGCTCTGAGTGAGAAATGGAGCTCGGGAGGCTCTTCCCCTGCGGGCAGGAGCCAGCCCCTGCTGGGAGAGCTGCCCCGGGAGCGCCGGGAATGCCGGAGGGGCTGGTGTGGAGGGAACGGCCTCGCCCTGCCCTGTGCTGGCAGGGTGTTTGTAGGGCTGTGGTGGCTGCACAGGGCCTGCTGTGGGTGCCAGCAGTGCCAGGTTCCCCTGTGGGTGCCTGCAGTGCTGGTCCCTGCTGTGAGTGCCAGCTCCCAGCCCCAGGGTGGGGGGTTTGCTCTCCAGACCCAGGGTGGAGGGTTTGCTGTGCCAGCCCCAGGATGATGAGTTTGCTCTCCCAACCCCAGGGTGGTGGGTTTGCTGGCCCAGCCCCAGGGTGGTGGGTTTGC
>NW_021938894.1:439490-452812 GCF_001715985.3 Manacus vitellinus
GGGTTGGAGCCTCTCTCCTCCCTGCCCAGGAATCCCTGCCAGCCCCAGCTGATCCAGGTTGGAGCCTCTCTCCTCCCTGCCCAGGAAACTCTGCCAGCCCCAGCTGATCCAGGCAGTCTCACCACCATCAGTGGGGTGTCTGGGGCTGCTCCTCCCTGCTGGCACTTTCTAACCATTGTGTCCTTGCCCAGAGAAGCTGTGGCTGCCCCTGGATGCCTGGAAGTGTCCCATTCCAGGTTGGATGGGGCTTGGAGCAACCTGGGCTAGTGGAAGGTGTCCCTGCCCATGGCAGGGGTGGCACTGGATGGGGTTTAGGGTCCCTCCCAACTCAAACCTTCTGTGATTCCATGATGTTCTACACACAAGGTATTATCCATTTATTCCAACACAGAGAGACAAGGAGATTGGTTCACGTGATCGTTATTATTTAATTCCCTTTTCCATTTTGGGGTTGGGAAACAGCTCTGGATTCCGATGGAGCCTCTGTGTCTCTGGGGGCAAACAAACTGCCTGCTGCCTGTTTCAGATTGCCACATTTAGGCCAGGCTGGATGGGGCTCTGAGCAACCTGGTCTAGTGGAAGGTGTCCCTGTCCATCACCTTTGAGGTCCCTTCCAACCCAGACCATTCCATGATTCCATGGTGACTGTGCTCTTCCACCACCCAGCCCCAACAGCTCCAGTCCATGTGCTCATTGCTGAAAAAGAAGCAGCTTTTAGTTGTTTACCAAGAACTTCCTTGCAGAGAAATGAAGTTGTTCTTTGTTTACATAAGCACCCAGTAGAGAGGAGCCTGCTGGAAAAGGGGAGGTGTTTGTTTGTGGTGTTGCTTCAGTTGCTGTGGGGGTTCATTCACAGGGCTCTGTTGGAGGTGAGGAATTCTGTCTTCCAAGGAAAACTGGCATCTAAACAGGAAAGTGTTGGAAGCAGAAAGCAAGCACGTGGGGGAAGGGATCTGCTGCCACTCACAGGCAGTTCTGCACTCCCAGGTCACAGAATCCCACAGTGGTTTGGGTTGGGAGGGACCTCAAAGCCCATCCAGTGCCACCCCTGCCATGGGCAGGGACACCTTCCACTATTCCAGGTGGCTCCAAGCCCCATCCAACCTGGCCTTGGACACATCCAGGGGCAGCCACAGCTTCTCTGGGCAACCTGGGCCAGGGCCTCCCCACCCTCCCAGCCAGGAATTCCTTCCCAATATCCCATCTAACCCTTCCCTCTGGCAGTGGGCAGCCATTCCCTGTGTCCTGTCCCTCCATCCCTTGTCCTCAGTCCCTGTCCAGCTCTCCTGGAGCCCCCTTAGGCACTGGGAGTTCCTCACATAAAGAATTTATCCTCATGGAGGTTAAATCTCCCTCCAAACTCACAGCTCAGTTTGTTGGGCAAATCCAGCCATCCCGAGGGCCCCTGGGAGTGATGACATTCCCCAGGGACACAGCCCTCGTGTGGCAGGAGCTGGTGGAGCTGGGGGGCTGTTCCCAAGCTGCAGTGCCATTCCTTCTCCCTCAGTCCCACTTAACAGAGCAATTAAAACAAGTGAGAAGCTCCCAGTTGCGGTTCCAGTTGCGGTTCCAGTTGCGGTTCCTCCATGAGGTGTTTTCCCTGGGGGCAGTTCCCTGCTCTGCTGGAGCTGCAGCTTGGCCTCTCCCACCGACTCCTGGGGCAGCTTTGGAGTTCACTCCTTGTGTCCTGCTCCCCTGGCACTAAATTAATTAGCAATAGGCCTCCTGTTCTTAGGGTTGGGCACAGCTGGCACTCTTTGTCCCTCTGAGCCAGTTTTGCCCTCGGCGGAGTCGTGGAGCTCCTGGTACCAACCCTGCCAGGAGTGCCTGCTCAGAGCCTGGGCACAGGGGCACTGCCAGGGTGTGAGCAGTGAAAGGGGCTTTTCCAAAGGGCTCCAGAATCGCTGCCCTGGTGCTGTTACAGCCACTCTTCCAACCCCTCGGGCTGGGTCCCAGCAGTGCTGAGCCCTGGAGTGCTGATCCTGCTCCAGCAGCTCCTCTGCTTGTAGGAGGGGCTGGGAAGGAGCTGGAGCAGCAGGAGGGGCTGAGGGAGCTGGGGGGGCTCAGCCTGGAGAAAAGGAGGCTCAGGGGGGACCTTCTGGCTCTGCAACCCCCTGACAGGAGGGGGGAGCCGGGGGGGGTCAGGCTCTGCTGCCAGGGAACAAGGGACAGGAGGAGAGGGAACGGCCTCAGGCTGTGCCAGGGGAGGCTCCATGGGATACTGGGAAAATTGTTCATGGAAAGAGTTGTCCAGGCCTGGCACAGCTGCCCAGGGCAGTGCTGGAGTCACATCCAGCCTCAGTGATTCCATGTCCCTGTGATTCCATACTGCTTTAAAGTTGCTGCTTTACCTCTGCTAAGCTTGAAACTTTGATAAAAGTTGCATTAAATTCCCCTGTCAATGGGCTCTGCAGCCACTGAGTGAGGGATTTCAGGAGTCTCCCTCCCTGAGCTGGCTCCTGTCGGGTTCTCCCTGTCAAGGTTATGTCTCTCCCCCCACATGGACCCTGCAATCAGGTTTAACTCCGTGTCTGTGCAGCGGGACAGCTGCCGGGGGATTATTGGGAAGAATGCAGGAGGCTCAAATTGAAACCTTTTATGGGGTTCATGGAATCCTAAGATGGTTTGAGTTGGAAGGGACCTTCAAACTCATCCAGTGCCACCCCCTGCCATGGGCAGGGACACCTTCCACTAGCCCAGGTTGCCCCAAGCCTCGTCCAACCTGGCCTTGGACACTTCCAGGGATGGGCATCTCCCTGGTTGGTTGAGAACTTTGTATTTTCATTTATTAATTTGGCCCCTTCTCTTTGGGGTTTAGTTATGGGAGTGCTTTGTTTGGATTGAAAGCCCTGACTGGGCAGAAGTGGAGATACAGACAACTGTGGTTTTAAAATATCCAAATTCTAGGTGGAATTTTGTCCCACAACTTTCACACCGTCCATAAGTCATCATTACTGTCTTCCTTTCGGGAAGTGAATTTTCAATGAAGTTTCAGGTGACATCACTGGCCTCGATTATAAATGAAAGAACTTTCCCTCTCGGGGAACTCTTCTAAATAGGGATCTATCTCTGCCCTCCTGCTCACTCCAAAGGCAGCTCCAGCTCTTTGGGATGCGGGTTCCCAGTGGCTCTCGGATGTTCTGCCCTGACTCCTCTCAAGCCCTGATGCAGAGCCCGGGTTCCCTGGACAGCAGGAGGCTCTGGGGGCAGGAGCTGTCTGTGTTTCAGTGGGATTGATGGCCCAGGACAGCTGTTGGAACCGGGAGCACAGGGAGCTCTGCCGGCACACGGCAGCTCCGGCCCCTGGCACCGGCACAGCCGGGAGCTGGTGCTGGGGAGGAGGGTGGGCACGGATCCAGGGACGTGGGAGGGATGGGAAGGGTTGAAAAATCATTTCAGTAGTTGCAGTTTCTGCAGATAGAAAAACACAGAAGACAGAGCTCAAGGAGAGATTGGACAGCGCTCTCAGGGACAGGAGGGATTGTTGGGGTGTCCTGGGCAGGGCCAGGGGTTGGACTGGGTGATCCTTGAGGGTCCTTTCCAACTCAGGATATTCTGTGATTCTATGAAAAAAACCCTCCAGAAAATCCCATTTCATGGATCCATGCATTTCTGAGTGTGCCTTCAGCCAAAATGTCTGTCCCCAGTCCCTCTCCAGCTCTCCTGGAGCCCCTTCAGGCCCTGCCAGGGGCTCTCAGCTCTCCCTGGAGCCTTCTCTTCTCCAGGGGAACCCCCCCAGCTCTCCCAGCCTGGCTCCAGAGCAGAGGGGCTCCAGCCCTTGGAGCATCTCCATGGCCTCCTCTGGACTCCCTCCAGCATCTCCACGCCTTCCTGATGCTGGAGGCCCCAGAGCATCAGCAGCAGCATTCCCAAGCCGAGCCTTCCCGCTGGGATCTCGGCTCATCCACGTTGTGTTTTGTAGCTGTGGTGCTGTTCCCGTTGCTTTTGGCTGCTCTGCCCGTGGTTTGTCGTTCCCTGTGCTTGGTGGGAGACTTGGGGTTGGCTCAGTTTCCTTCTGTTCTTGCAGATTTGCAGCCCTGCCAAGGCTGGGGGTGGTTTCCAGAGGATCTCTGGAGATGGTCCATGTGGGAGCTTGGATAGGTCCAATCCCTTCCCGGGACTCGGAATTTTGGGTGTCTCCAGGGCTGGGATCAGTGGGATCTTTGAAAGTGCTGCTTTTTAGTGGTTTGCAGGCAGGTCAGGATTTCGTGCAGTGGTTCTCGTGCCTGGGGTTTGGAACATCTGGGTGTCTTGGAGCAACCTGGGATAGTGGAAGGTGTCTCTGGAAGGTGTCCCTGCCCATGGCAGGGGTGGAACTGGGTGGTCTTGAAGGTCCCTCCCAACCCAAACCATTCTGGAATTCTTTCCCCCAGAAGGCACACATGGAAAATCTGCTTTGAGGTCTCCTTGGGCTTTGGTGGGAGCAGCCCAGCTCCTGCAGCCCCTCAGGCAGCTCCATCCCCATCCTGCACCCTCCTTCCCACCCGTTTTCTGGATGTTCTCCCCACCCCCAGCTCCGTCCCCTGGGAGTTTGTTTTGGGACCGTGCTCCGAAGGGAAGCTGAAGGGATCACTTTTCCTTTCTGTGCTCCCCGAGCTAAATATACCGAGCAGCAGCTGATCCTGCTCCAGCAGCTGATCCCGCTCCAGCAGCTGATCCTGCTCCAGCAGCTGATCCTGCTGCGGCGGTGACACGGTGACGGTGACACGGTGACATTGCTGCAGTCACGAGGGACCCACCGGGAGGGGACCCCAGGGGCAGGGGCTGCCCTGCTGGAAGGGCCCTCTTCCCAAACGTTCCCACTGTCCATGTTCCTGCCCCGGCTCTGGGCAGCCAAAGGCAGGGGAGCAGAGGGGCCCCAGGCCGGAGCTGACAGGACCTTGGGCAGCACCTGCAGTGGATTTGCAGGAGCCTGGAATGTTGAAGCTGTCCTGGAGCTGGTCCTGGCCCTGTCTGATGTTAGAGCTGCAGATCTCAGAGGACTCTCCTGTGGGTGGGATCCCACTGCACACAGAGGGGCCCGGGGGCAAAGGGTCGTGCCCTGGGTGACGTGGGAGGGATGGGAATGGGAAGTTATCCTGGGAATGGGAAGTTATCCCTTCATTTGGTTCCACCTGTTGGGCACTGCAGTGTGAGTGGTTCTCCTGCTGGTGGTGATTTCACAGACTGCTTTGGGTGGGAAGGGACCTCAAAGCCCATCCAGTGCCACCCCTGCCATGGGCAGGGACACCTTCCACCAGCCCAGGGTGCTCCAAGCCCCATCCAACCTGGCCTTGGGCACTTCCAGGGATCCAGGGGCAGCCACAACTGGGATATATTTATTTATACATATTTCTCAGTGGTATTCCCTCCTTCCCTGCTGGAACATTTGTTCCAGCTTGGCTTTGAAAGGTGCAGGTCAAACCCAGTAATGATGGTTTGAATTCTTATTCCAGTGACATAAAGCTGGTTCCCTTGTGCTACTTAGGTGAATTTTTGGTGAGAGTATAATTCAAAGAAAAGTCTGGAATCCCAGAAAATGAGGTTATAATTATTTATTATGCCTACTCTGTATTAAAATTAATTGAACGTATTTACTGAATATTTCCTAGCTGGTCTTCCCAGGAACTGAAATCTCCAAGGGTACTGCAGGGAATGTTCATACCCAGTTTGGTTTGTCAGTTTAGGCCAGCAGCTAAAAATATTTGACTAATGATTTTATTAGAGAGAAGTACAAGTTTATGTCTATTATTATAATATATTTATATAATAGCTTACATATATAATAATACTTTATATTTATTCATTGGGATTTCCCTTCTTCTTTTTCTTCTTCTTCTTCTTCTTAAGATTTTTTTAATGCTCCTCATGCCTCTACAAGATGAACCAAAGCCTAATCCTGCTGTTTATTCCTCTCCTAGTTCTTGAGGGAGGACTTGAATTACCACGACCCAGCAGTCAAGCACAGCACCTTCCATGGAGAGGACAAGCTCATCAGTGTGGAAGATCTTTGGAAGGCCTGGAAAACATCTGAAGGTAAAAAAAGGCAAACAAGCAAAGAAACCCTTTTCCAACAGGGCCAAAGAGTTTGGATTTTGGATACTCTCGGAAGAGCTTCCAGAAGGAATGTGCTGCTGCTCTTCCTGCCCTGCACCAGTGCTCTCCTGGCTTTTTTTTTTTTTGGGGTGGATTTTCAGGATTTTCTCACTTGCAGACTCTTAATGCTGCACCTGAGCATGGCCACAAAAGTAGAAATTGTTTTGTTTCTCCACCCTAAAATGTGTGTGAAATAGGGCCAAATGCTGTCCAGTTCCAGGTTCTCTGTTAAGCTCCCAGTTTCAGCTGGAATGTTAATGGAATAATTACACCCTAAATATTCAGTGGAGCTGCGTGGGAGTTCTCCTGCAGGTTGTGTTTTCCTGCAGGTCGTGTTTTCCTTCGCAGAAATTTTCTGAACCTGAAAAGCTCCTTCCTATAGTGAAGGGAAAGCAGAATAAAGTCCTGGAAGTGGAAGTGTCCTAAGTCCAGTCCACGTGGAAATGACTTCAGGCTGTTCCCAAATGGTGTCATTCATCCCTGGGGAGGTGGTGGAAATCCCTGGGGGGTGTAACAGCCCTGGGGATGTGGCACCTGGGGATGTGGGTGAGTGGTGGCCTCGGCAGTGCTGGGGGATGGTTGGACTCGGTGCTCTCTGAGGGCTTTTCCCCCTCCAGGACCCTGTGACCCCACAGCTCCCCTGGGCCGCCGTGTCCTCTGTGTCCCAGGAACACCTCCTGTAAGGAATATTTATCCCATTACCCGGCTGTTTACACAGGGCTTTGCCTGGAGTGTATTTTAGTGTCGGCTGGCAGAGGGCAGAAATCATTAAGGGATGGAGGAGAACATCCCACGATGCTCCCCAGGTCCCTTAATTGCTGAGCTGCTCTGCTCTCCCTGCTCCTGGCACACACGGACCTGCCACGGCCTTGGCAGGGCTGCTCTGGCATCACAGTTTCCCAGGGCTGGGCTTAGTTCCTGCTCTTGTTTTCCCATTCATCATCCCGTAGGTCTGGCTGATAAAATAAATATCCAAAGGATGGTTTGATATCCTGGAATCACAGAAGGTTTGGGTTGGAAGAGACCTTAAAGCCCTTCCTGTTCCACCCCCTGCCATAGGCCACCCCCTCCACTAGACCAGGTTGCTCCAAGCCCCATCCAGCCTGGCCTGGAACACTTCCAGGGATATATCCAGCCTAATCTTGGAGCTTGAACTTCAGTCATAAAACCGGAATCAGGCTTGTAGGAAAGGTCTGCTCCTCCCTGTGGGTGTGAGAAGGTGCTGTGAAGGGACAGGGCAGCTGTGCTCATTGCAGCTGTTTCCAAGCCTTTGCTTTTCCTCCCTTCCATTGATCTTGTTCCTGGGCACCTGTGGAAAATAAAAAGTTATTTCTGCCCCTTAATGATCAAAAAATATAAAGGCTGTGATGCTCTTACAAGTGTTGTATCTGACAGATGAAGCCCTGGGTGAGCCACAGAAGTACCAGATCAGCCCTTTTTGGCAGGGCAGGGACCTGCTCATCTTGGCAAGTGTGCATGCTTCCAGCTTGGTTCTCAGGGATTTCTTCCCAAGATAAACACCTCTGGGGATGGCACCTTCCTTTGGAGCCTTGCTGTCTTTGCTCAGTGCTGGGCTCAGTCTGTCATCTCTCCCAGCTCCCTCAGCTTCCTCAGCTCCTTCATCCCTCAGCTTTCCCTCCCAGCTCCCTCACATCTCTCCCAGCTCCCTCAGCTCTCCCTCCTCTCCCCCAGCTCCCTCAGCTCTCCCTCACATCTCTCCCAGCTCCCTCAGCTCTCTCCTCTCTCCCAACTCTCTCAGCTTCCTCATCTCCTTCATCCCTCAGCTCTCTCACATCTCCCCCAGCTCCCTCAGCTCTCACATCTCTCCCAGCTCCCTCATCTCCCTCACATCTCCCTCATATCCCTCACATCTCTCCCAGCTCCCTCACCTCTCCCTCTCCTCTCTCCCACTCCCTGAGCTCCCAGTCGGAGGCGTTGGGCTCTCTGGAGCTGGCAGGGAGATGTTTCTCATACTTGTGGGCCAAGTCACTGTTGACATTTGGGCAGAGGCCCTGGAGCTCTGCTGCCCTGGGAGCCAGAGGAAATGGGCCTTTTCCTGCCTTGGCTGCTGGAGAGGGTGTGAAGGAGATGGATGGGGGATGTCAGGGCGTGTGAGGAGCTGACTGTCAGCAGGAGGGGATTCCCAGCCCAGCCTTGCTGCAGCCTGGGAAGGTGCTGCAGGAGCTCAGCCTGTCTGAGCAAGGACAGAGGTTGATAAATTATTAAAAAGGCCCCTCTGTCCTAAAAAAACATGTGTTGCATGATGTGCCCCAGGCCAGGTTGGACGGGGCTTGGAGCAACCTAGGCTGGAGAAAGGTGTCCTTGCCCATGGCAGGGGCTGGCTCTAAGATCCCTCCCAACCCAAACCATTGTGTCATTCCATGGTTCTGTGATCCCAGGGGATCCTTCCTCACTGCAGGGGGTTGTCTGTGAACTCTGCAGGGATTTTTCCCTCGCAGAGGGTGGCGGGTTGGGGAGTGTGTGGTGAAGCTCTGCTGTTGCTGGTGGGTGATTTTGGGGGCTGAGGACCCCTGATAAGCTGTTTGCCTGCCTGTGCCTCTCCTCAGTGTATAACTGGACGGTGGACGAGGTGGTTCAGTGGCTCATCACCTACGTGGAGCTGCCCCAGTACGAGGAGACCTTCCGAAAGCTGCAGCTGAGCGGCCACGCCATGCCCAGGTCAGTGCCCTCCGTGTCCCCGGGAGCCTCTGGGACGTGTGCCAGGGGCAAAACACATCCCAGGCAGCTCCTGACTTCACATGTAATTCCTTGGCATGGGCAGAGCAAAGTCTCATTCCTGTTCTGCTCCATTTTTGAGAGAAATCTGGGTTAGATATTGGGAAGAAATTCTCCCCTGTGAGGGTGGGGAGGCCCTGGCCCAGGTTTCCCAGAGAAGCTGTGGCTGCCCCTGGATCCCAAAAGTGTCCAAGGCCAGATTGGACGGGGCTTGGAGCAACCTGGGCTGGTGGAAGGTGTCCCTGCCCATGGCAGGGGGTGGCACTGGGTGGGCTTTAAGGTCTCTTCCAACCCAAATCATTCCATAATGCCAGGATAAGAGAAACACTGGCTGTGAGTTGGCCTAAACTTGCAACAGTTTTGAAAAACCTCAGTGCAGCTTTCTGGGAAAGGTTCTTGTCACTGAAAAAGGGGCTTTTAAACTGACTGGGGAGGAGGGATTAACTGAGAATAAATCCCAGTTAACTGGGAATAAAACAAGGAGGTTTTTGAGGCAGCACATGGTGTGTCCACACTTCTTCTGAGTGAGAAGTGTAGTTTGTGGTGTGTGACACAGGATGGCAAAGGCAGTGGAGACTTGGTGAAAAAACAACTATTACTGATTGGTAGGACACCAGAAGATGGGTTTTGGTGGGAAATCAGTCCCTCAGGCTGTCAAGATTAATGAAATAGGCTTGGCCTTGGTTTTCCTTGCTCTCTCCATTCCCAAAGATGCTGCTGTAAACCTTGTCCTAGAGACACCCTGGGTCAGAGACACCAACACTGAGGGATTTCCTTTGTGCTGATAGCAGGGAGCTCTCATGTCCTGCTCCCCTGGTGTCCCTGTGCCTGCTCCTGGTCCGCTGTGAACCCCAGTGAGTGCTGCTCTGCTCTCCCCGCAGGCTGGCAGTGAACAATGCCACCATGATGGGCACTGTGCTCAAGATGACCGACCGCAGCCACCGGCAGAAGCTGCAGCTCAAGGCCCTGGACACGGTGCTCTTCGGGCCCCCCCTCCGTGAGTACCCCGGTTCCAGGGCATGGCATCTTGGAGGTTGGAAAAGACCCCCCAGGTCATCAGGTGCTGGGGCTGTCGATCCCAGGGATCTGTGTCTGCTCGGATGAAACAGGCCTGGGTGACCCAAACTGCCTCACCCGGGAAATCGTCCCGGTGCGGCTCCCTGGAACAGGAGCAGGTTGTCTCTGGATTTGTGGGAGCAGCTCTGCAGCTCAGAGGCATCCTGGGCTGGCATTCCCATCTCTGGGAGCTGCTCCCAGGGGTGCAGACCTACCTTCTTGCTGGGATCTCCTGTGTCTGTAGGGTGAAACCTTCCCGTCTGTCCTTCCTGTGGTGCTGATGGGGGGGTTTGAGGGGCTGGAGAGCAGCGGCCCTGCCTGTTCCCAGGGGAGCTGCTGCCATTCCTGGGTATCCTGGGGCTCTGTCAGTGACTCAGGCTGTGGATGAGCTGCCTCTGGAGCAGGGAGGGAGCAGCAGGCTGGGTTCAGGATGGCTGACACGAGCAGCTCCTTTGAAGCTCATTCCAGGCTCAGTTGGATCTCAAGCCCTCTGATGCCTATCTGGATGTGCTCAAGGTGCTCCCTTTGCATCCCTTCCCTTTGGCTCTTGTCTGCTCCCAGTTCAAGGTGCTTTTGTCTCCCTCCCTCCCTGTCATTGCTTTCCCATGGGCGTTGGGTGCTCTGGGGAGGTGCTCGGGGCCCAGCTCTGTGCAGGCAAGGGGGATTTTAGGGCAGGCTGTGCTGCCTGTGCATGATTTGAGTTCTCCCTACACAGAATTCCTCTTCCCCTTTTACTTGTCGTGTGTCCCCAGTGCAGGAGGTGTAAAATGAGGGTGACAGGGTGCAAATGGGGTGAAATGGCCCAGGAACTCCCTGAGCTGGGGTTGCTGAGGGCTGGAGTTTGTACTGCTGAAAACACCACTTGGTGCTTCCTCTGTTCTTTAAGTGGCTTTTTAAGCATCAATTAAAGAATCCCAGACTGGTGTGGGTGGGAAGGGACCTCAAAGCCCATCCAGTGCCACCCCTGCCATGGGCAGGGACACCTTCCACCAGCCCAGGGTGCTCCAAGCCCTGTCCAACAGCAGCTCCAGCCCAGCGACTCCTGTGGGGTGGAATTTCCCTGGCAGTTGCTGGTGCCCTGTAAATGGCCAAGTGAATGGCTTGTAATGGGTTGAGATTAATGGCTGTTCTCCCTGCTGGAGCTGTTCGTTCCGCCCTGGCTCCCTTGGCTCTGGAATGAGCCTCCCTGGGTCACGGGGATGAAAGTGTGCAGTGACCTGTCCCAGTGTCCTGGTCAGGCTGGAACAGCCTGGGCTGGGACAGACTTGGGAGCCCTGGGCCTGGAAGTGTTCCAGGCCAGCTTGGAGCACCCTGGGCTGGTGGAAGGTGTCCCTGCCCATGGCAGGGGTGGCACTGGGTGGGCTTTGAGGTCCCTCCCAGTCCAGAGCAGTGTGGGATTCTGTGGCTCTGTGTGGATCAGGTGTGTGTATTTCAGGGGAAATACACCTGAAATCTGCAGCTGAAGTAGAGATTTAACCCTTTCTAGAAGGTAAAATTTCCTGGTTTCTGGTCACCTGAGTGGCTTGGTCTCCAGTCACAGCTCGAGGCTGTTTACCTAGAGCAGTTCCTTCAGGAAGGGATTGCAAAACTCCTTTCACCAGCCACCAGCAGCCTCGGGAAGGGCTGGGTGACCTTTTGGGCTGCAGGAGCTGCAATCCCTGGGGATTGGGATTACAGCACACAGACACAGGGTGTCCTGCATTGTCCCTGGGGATTGGGATTGGAGCACAGGGACACACACAGGGTGTCCTGCATTGTCCCTGGGGATTGGGATTGGAGCACAGGGACACACACAGGGTGTCCTGCATTGTCCCTGGGGATTGGGATTGGAGCACAGGGACACACACAGGGTGTCCTGCATTGTCCCTGGGGATTGGGATTGCAGCACAGGGACACAGGGTGTCCTGCTGCTGGGGGAAGCCTTTCCCACCCCAGGGCTGCAGAGTTTCTACTCTGGTGTCTCCTGTGGCTCGTGGCAGAGGTTCAGCCAGCAGCAGTTTTCCATCCTGGCCCATTTCCATGTGGATCCAGAGGCTCCTGGGTTCTGCTGCCAGACTCCAGGCATGCCCTTTCCTAAGGCAAACAGGTCTGACCACTCCAGCTCTGTAATTAAGCCAGGTGCAGGGAGTGTGGTGCAATTATGATCTGAGCAAGATGAAGTGATTGCTCCTTCTGTGTCTGTCCCTTTGGTGTCCTGTTCCTGTGCTTCAGGAATTCATCCAGCACAAAATAGGACAACTTCAGGTGAAATATGGAATCCCAGACTGGTTTGGATTGGGAGGAACCATAAAGATCATCCAGTGCCACCCCTGCCATGGGCAGGGACACCTTCCACCAGCCCAGGTTGCTCCAAGCCCCGTCCAACCTGGCCTTGGACACTTGCAGGGATGGGAGAGGGGAGGGAAAACAGGAGAAACAGGGGAATAGGAGAGGGGAATTTCAGAAAACAAGCAGTAAAATTCAGAACAATGGATATTTTTGGTGAAAAGTGAAGTTTAATTTTGGTTTTTTCTAACCCTGAAGTGATGGAGACCGAGACATTTGTCTCCTCACAGATGGCTCAAGGCACCTTGGTGGCAGAGTTTGAGGTTCAGAGACAAACAGGATGTTGTGCACTGGGTTATCCATCCAGGATAGCATCCATCCATCCCTCCATCCATCCAGGGACTTGTCCTGGCCACCTCTCCGAAGGCCAGTGAGTGGGGTTTCAGGAGAGGTTTCCATGGACATCCCAGGACAGGGGTCCCCCAGGTGGGGTTTGTTCCACAGCTGGGCACAAGCCATGGATGCTTGTCCATATTCTATGATATGATTCTGTTTAGGAACTGGGGAGAAGTTCCTGGCTGTGAGGGTGGTGAGGCCTTGGCACAGGTTGCCCAGATAAGTTATGGATACCCCATCCCTGGAAGTGTCCAAGGCCAGCATGGACAGGACTTGGAGCAACTGCTGGAACCAATTCCTTTCCCTGCACTGTACTACACGTGTTTTTGACAAGTCATTTGAGCCCAGCTGAATCATTATTTGTTTAAAGCAGGAGGATTTCCTAAGCAAACAGCAGCTGAATTTATTGCCTTGAGATTCACCATCCATCCCAAATATTTACAGTTCCCTGGATGGGGTTTGGAGTACCTGCACCTCGGCTGGAAGGCAGCCCTGGCCCTTCCATGGGCTCCCCAGGGTCTGGCACTGTTATCCCATGGTTTGTTCACTCTGTGTGCCAGGGGTGCCTGGGCATTCATATGGAGCTTCAGGGCTGGGATCTCTGAGAGGAGGGACAGCTGTGACCCTACAAAGGCAGGAGCAGGGAATCTGAGCAGCCTGGCTGCTCTTATGGCCAGGGGAAATCAGGACAGCTCTTTCTTTCCACAGTTACCTTGGGGGTTCACTGGCAAATAAAAGAGTTTTAAGGACTCAAGAAAGGGCTGGGGCTGCATATCAACAGGCAATCCCAGACT
>NW_021938894.1:454143-458307 GCF_001715985.3 Manacus vitellinus
GGCTTGGAGCAACCTGGGCTGGTGGAAGGTGCCCCTGTCCATGGCAGGGGGTGGAATGGGATGAGCTTTAAGGTCCCTCCCAACCCAAACCAGTCTGGGATTCCGTGGTTCTACATTTACATCCCAGCTGAGTTTTCCTTGGTTTCCTTACTCACTCCCCTCGAGCCAGAGCTGGTGCAGGGGAGGGATGTCCCGAGTGCTGTCAGGCAGGATCCAAGCGTGGTTGGTGCTGGCACTGGGAGCAGGAGGTGACTCAGGGTGGGTGGGGCTGGCAGGGGCTGCTCTGGGCAGCCCTGGGCGAGCTGAGCCGGGGCTGGGGCGGCTGTGCCGGCAGGGAAGGGGACACAAAGCACCTGGACACGTCACCCCCACGGGCCTCCAGAGGGGAAGGGAAAGCATTCAGGATCTCAGACCTCCAGCGACTTGCCAGGATGTGCTGCTTAGGAAGAGGATGTTGTGATAATCCATCCGGGGTGGGCCGCGGGCCCGGCGCTCTCCGTGTTTATTTCTCCGGGGTTGGATTTACCTTGGAATGGGGTCACAGTGATGGGACTCTCAGGTGATGGGTCACACCTGGTGTCCACCACGAGGGAGATGGTGCTTGGGTATCTGCTGGGCACCTGGGACAGGTCCTGTCCCTCTCCCCCCGCAGGGAAAGCCCCTCCATCCCAGGCACCCTGTCCCCTCGGGGGTCAATCCAGTGTGGGGCTGCTGGGCAGCCCCTGAGCCCTGGAGTTCCATGGTGTGCTTTACATCCCTCTTCAGGTTTCCACCTCCCAGGGCCCCTTCCCTGTTCCCCCAGCTCTGCCAGTGTGACACATATTTTAGTGATCAGAGAAGGGTTTGGCTCTGGAGGGACCTTAAAGTCCATTTGATCCAATCTCCCTGCCATGGGCAGGGACACCTTCCACCAGCCCAGGGTGCTCCAAGCCCCGTCCAACCTGGCCTTGGACACTTGCAGGGATCCAGGAGCAGCCACAGCTTCTCTGGGCAACCTGGGCCAGGGCCTCCCCACCCTCCCAGCCAGGAATTCCTTCCCAATATCTGGAGTGAGTCTCCCCTCGTTGGGTTTAAAACCAGCAAATACTGAACGTTGAGTCAGAGCTCACGTGACTGAGCTGCTCTTTGCTTTGTGGCCTTCTCAGCACACACTTGGGTGAGGATTCGACAAAGAGTTACAGGGAAAAAAAGTCTGCTTGTCTCTGTCGAGCTCTGTGTGGCACTTAAGCCCCCTCTTATTTCCTCTCCTTCCCTCACGTGTCCACACCTTTTTTTTTGAAGCAGCTGTTGAAAAGGGGATTTTCCACACTGAGTTGTGACTCTGTAGAAAGTTTGGCAACTTGGCAGTTTGATACTTGTGCTGCCCCAGCAGCTCTGGGATCACAGCTGTGTTCCTTCAGTTTATTCTTTCAAATTATTTCCTTCTTGGCTCTTGCTGATCTTGCTTATCCTCGTACTCAGTGTTGCCTGTGCTGCCCCAGGAGAGCACAGCTCTTCAGGGGGTTCCTGTGTGGAGTCCCTGCTGTACCACCTATTGCCAGGCAAATCAGAGCTGTAAGACTTGGAATCTCAGCTTCTTTTCTTTGTGTGTGTCTCCAAATTGAATGAATGGTGTGAAGCCTCTGGTGTTCCCCTTAGACACCAAAGTAGCTCCTTCCCTTTCCGAGTCCTGAATTCTTTCCAGAGCTGTCCCGAGTTCTCCTGTCCCGCTCCGGTGCAGTCGAAGGATTTGGGAGTTAGTCCTGGGGTTCAGGGGTGTCTCTGGTCTCTTCCAGTGACCCGACACAACCACCTGAAGGATTTCATGCTGGTGGTGTCCATCGTCATCGGGGTGGGCGGCTGCTGGTTCGCCTACATCCAGAACCGCTACTCCAAGGAGCACATGAAGAAGATGATGAAGGACCTGGAGGGTCTCCACAGAGCTGAGCAGTCTCTCCACGACCTTCAGGAGCGGTAGGTTCTGTGTGTCCACCCAGCTGGAGCTCTCAGCTGTCACTTCTCCCCGCAAGGTCCTTGTTCCTTTAGATTCCAGAGAATACTGGTTTTAGCTGTTGTGGTGCCTCACACCAGAGTCAGTCCATTCCTGAGGGACCTGCAGAAGCTGCCAGCAGCCTCCAGAGCTCGGATGGGTGCTGGGCTCCTGCAGGGGTTCACTTCCTAGGCTGTGTTTGAAGGTGTGTGCGTGCTCACCTGGCCTGTTCCTCCAGAGTTAGAGAACCATGGAATGGTTTGGGTTGGGAAGGACCTACCTTAAAGCTCATCCAGTCCATGGGCAGAGACACCTTCCAGTAGCCCAGCTTGCTCCAAGCCCTGTTCAACCTGGCCTTGGACTCTTCAGGGATGGGGCAGCCACAGCTTCCCTGGGCTGTCTGTACCAGGGCCTCCCCACCCTCCCAGGGAAGGATTCCTTCCCAATATCCCATCTCATCCTGCCCTCTGGTGGTTCCCCCTTGTCCTGTCCCTCCATCCCTTGTCCCCAGTCCCTCTCCAGCTCTCCTGGAGCCCCTTTAGGCCCGGAAGGGGCTCTGAGGTCTCCTCAGCTGGAGGCAGCTCTGCAGGGGGGTCTCACCTGGGCAGGGCAGAGGGGCAGAATCCCCCCAGATGCTCCCCCCTGAGTGAGCAGGAGGGACCTGCAGGGGCTCCTCTCCCGTCCCTGTCACTCCTTGGTTTGGATCATCCTCCCGTTTCTGGGACAGAGAAGAGCCTTCATCCCTGGGGATGACAAACCTGGGGGTCTTTTGGCAGCAAGATATTTTAGGGCAGATTTAGCAAATAGCAGAGTGACAGTCTGGGGCTGGAGCTGCTTCCCAGGAGGTTTGAGTGTAGTTTTGGAGGATAAACCTTGATTTGACTGCCACATAAGGTGATGGTCATGTTCCCAGTGGAACATGGAGCCTGATCCCAGATACCCATCCTGGCCAGTCATGGGGGGGCAATGAGTGACCTGTGCAAGCCCCAGGATCCCAGGGATGTCCAGCTGGAGCCTGCAGACAGCCCAGTGTTTGGAATGTGTACCCCCAGCCTGGGTCCTTGCCCGTGTGCTCAGGACATCCTCAGGGAATTGTCCCACCCGTGAGTGCTGCTGGAAAGGCTCCTCCTCCTCCAGTGGGGTGGCACCAGCTGTGTGTGTGAGGAGAGCAGACACCTGAGAGCACCCAGGGGGTGATGCCACGCTGGGGTGGTGCCACCACAGGGTGTGACCTGATTTTCAGCCTGGAGACAAAGTGCATTTCCCCTCTGCCGGCTCCAATCCACAGCTGGTTCCACGGGGACTCCAGGAGCTACAGGTTGGAAACACTCCCAGAGAAAGGTTGGTTTATTTTTCCTGCATCCAGAAGGCCACAGGGACGCCTTTTCCACGTCCATGTCCCGCAGCAGCAGCGCTGTGTCCAGGCCAGGAGGCCTCAGAGGGGTCACCTCAGAGCTCCAGACTCCGAGGGGCTGCGGGGAATGTGCCCGTGGGAACGACCTTGGGAGCCTGGTAAACAAGGAGCTGTTCCTGGGGAGTTCTGAACTTCCGACAGGAGGAAACACAAAACCACTTGTGCCCGGCTTAGCTGGAGCCTGCAGCCTTAAGCCAGAGCAGCTGGGAGGGCTCGTCCTCCACCCAGGGCACCCAGCTCAAGGGCTGGGAGGTGAACTGGGGACCTGCTGAGGCCCCTTGAGGGGAAATACTTCAAATACTCCTTCAGTTCCTCACTCCTTGGCCCCAGCAAGGTTCAGTTGTGGTCCTCAGCTGCTGTGGGAACGTCAGACTCTGGGCAGCACCAGTTCTGCTGGACCTGTGGATAAATTGTGCTGAAGTTCTGCTCAGAAGCTTCTTTTCCAGAGCCTGAAGGCCCCTCCTTCCCTGGCTGAGTGAAGCTCGGTGCTGAGCAGAGCTCAGGAAGGCTCAGGGTGCTGAGCCTGGTGCTGTGATTTGCTGAACTGCTCAGAAATGGTCCTGAGGAGATGGGAATGTTGATACAAAAGCCTGTTTTTTATTCGTCTTCCAAATACCTTTGAGAACATCCTTCAGCAGTGACACTTCCCAGTCCATTAAATGACTCATGGTGTCTTGGCACATCCCACTGATGCCTGAACGTGTGGGAAGGGCTGTGTTGAAGATGTGTGGATTGTATGGAAAACCAGCACCTGGATTGTGAGCCCCCAAGGGACCCAGAG
>NW_021938894.1:459182-461342 GCF_001715985.3 Manacus vitellinus
CTGAGGGCCTGGGCCTCCAGCTGGGGAGGGGCAGGTCAGGTTTGGGCAGGGGCTGGCAGGGCTGGTGTGAGGAAAAATCAGAACTTCAGGCAAGATTAAGATGTGTCCGAGTTTGAAGGCCTTTGGGAGGGGAACAGGGAGCAACCCCCTCTGGGTGGTCAGACCTGCTCAGGCAGATCTGCCCCTCCTCTGCTTTATTGAAGTTTTTACTTCTGGAAAACGCCAAAAACTCAACTTAATTTGAGGCTTATTAAAGGAAATTTGGATGCGCTCTGGAAAATGAAGGAAATGCATCCTGAGCATTCAATAAATGAGCAAAGCTGAGCAGCTGACAATTTATTTCTTCCCAAACACTTTGTCCTTGCCCCTCCAGGTGTGTGTTGCCGTGAGCACGGGGCAGATGAGGGCAGGGCTGGGCAGAGATGAGGGCAGGGCAGGGCTGTGGGGGCAGCCCCTGCCCCGGGGGCTCCTTGCCCGTGGCCACAGAGCCCAGCCCAGCCCAGCCCTGTCCCTGCGTGTGTTCCAGGCTGCAGAAGGCACAGGAGGAGCATCGCTCCGTGGAGGTGGAGAAGGTGCACCTGGAGAAGAAGCTGCAGGACGAGATCAGCATGGCCAAGCAGGAGGCCCACCGGCTGCGGGAGCTGCGCGAGGGCACCGAGAACGAGCTCAGCCGGCAGAAATACGCCGAGCAGGAGCTGGAGCAGGTGAGGGACACGGGGGATGTGCTGCCACTGGGGGGGTGTCAGCCAGGCCAGCTGGGCCTTCTTCCCTCGAGAAATCAGGGGACTGAATGCTCACGTTGGCACCACGTGGCGTCCCTTGCCCTGGAGCTGCACCCTCTGGGAATTCCCCCTCTCCAAACCATAAGGTCTTTCTCTTTTTGTATCCGTGGTTTTAGGAGAGATTTAGGAGGAGTTTGGTTGTGCTTTCCGTGCTTTCTTGTGCATCAGGGAAGTGTATAAAGTTTGAGTTGGGAAAGCCCTTGGAGACTGTGGAGTCCAACCATCCCCAGCCCTGCCAAGGCCACCACTGACCATGTCCCCAAGTGCCACGTGGACATGGCTGTTAAATCCCCACAGGGATGGGGACTCCACCACCTCCCTGGACAGCCCTCTCCATGGAGAAATTTTCCCAATATCCAACCTAAACCTCCCCAAACCTACAAGAAAGTCCAAACCCACAGTTCCAGGAGCTGTTTCCTGTCTCACCTGAGGGACAGTTCCTACCTGCCTTTAAGCTCCAGATCAGTGTAAAGTGAAGCTGCATGAGCCAGGACTGCAGGAGCCAGGCAAGGTCCTTGGCTATTCCAAGGCAGTTGGCACATCCTCCTGACTGTGCCCAAGCTTTTTTGCTACCATGGAGGATGGGGAAGAAAACGAGGCAAGAATCCAGGGTTTCCACTGGCAAGGGAGGACCAAGTGTCCTGGGAGCCATGGGGCAGCACAACCAGGTGTGCCAACAGCAAATTCCTTCCTACCTGGAGCAGCAACAGCCCAGAGACCTGAAGGTGACTGTTTCCAGCCTTGCTCTCCTGATCCAACATCCTTCCTCCCTCCTAAGTGACTGTCCAGCCTCTCCACGAGGTCACTGAGCTCCATTTCAGGACAGGCACTGGGACGTCCGTCCTGACACGAACAGGAACTGGGTCCCTGTGTTTTGGGCCATCAGACAGGGCTGGGTGGGCTCAGGTGCCCCCAGCCCTCGTTCCCAGCCAGCTCCCAGCTCTGGAGCAGCCCAGGTGCCCCTGCCAGCTCCCCTCATTCCCAGTGCAGGAGCTGACGTGCCTCTGTTGTTCCGCAGTGTCCGTCGGGAGGGCGGCGGGGTGAGTACGGAGTGTCCCCCTGACCCACCGTGTGATGTAACCCCAGCACCACCCAGCAGCCCCAGGACACACCTGGCATTAACCAGCCACCCCCACTGACCCCACAGCTCCTCCCAGGTCTCCGTATTCCCTGATCCCAGGGAATATCAGCCAGGACCTTCCACTGCCCCAGGTGGTTCCTGTCACTGAAGTGAAACATCCCACACACCCTGCTGGAGTTGTGTTCCTGGGATGTCCATCCAACCCTCTCCTTGCTGGGTCACCCTCCCCCAGACCACAACCCCAGTGGGGCTGCAGACCTGGAGGACATTGAGAGCATCACAGAATGGAATCCCAGA
>NW_021938894.1:462556-464010 GCF_001715985.3 Manacus vitellinus
ACCAGGTTGGACAGTGTAAAACCAGGTTGCACAGTGTAAAACCAGGTTGGACAGTGTAAAACCAGGCAACCCCCCGAGCCTCGGGGGCCTTGGGGGCAGGGGAGTCCCAGCCGTGGATGGGGCTGTCCCGGGATCACATTCCCATCCTTGCATCCCTCCAGTGTTCACTTCCTGCAGGGCTTGTGTCGGGCTCCAGGTGTGCCAAAGCCTCTCCACACGGTGGGCAGGGGAAGGGAAGAGTTAATCCTTGATGGTCTCCAGCACTAAAGGCTTTTCTGTGACGTTTGGGTGTCCTCAACTGGCTTCTCACCCACTTCCTTCTAATCTTGTACCCTCTCCCTTCTCTGGGATGAGTCAGGGTGTGGGAGCCTGGGCTGGGGGGGAATGAGAGACCCCAGGAAAGGCTGATTCCAGCCGTGCTGTTCCTTTCCTGACCAGCAGCACATGCTTTGTGTCTAAATATTGCTTCACTTGCTCCAGCCTGGAAGTGTCTCCTGACGAGCTCCCTGGGCTTGGCTGGGAGCTGGGTGAGACAGGGATCCTGTCAGGGATGCTGCCTCCAGGGGAGGATCCGTGGGATTTACACACAGGCAGGGAGCTCTGCAGGGGTGTCTGGAGGCTGCAGTAAACACCCTGAGCGTCCTCCCCTCCAGCCCAGTTCTCCTTTAACTCCCTCGTGCCCTGTGCTGTCTGTCAGCTCTGCAGGGTTTTCCTGGGGTTGGTGGCAGAGCAGCTGACATGGAGGGGTCGTGCTGGCTGGGAATTTCTGAGGCAGGAGCTCAGCTGTAGGATGAAAGGAATTGCCTGTAGGTGGTTCTGGTGCTCAGAGCAGCAGCCTGGTCTGTGGGTGGCTGTGCTCCCTCCCGTGCCCGCGGTCCAGGATGGCACCGCTCCTCCCGAGGGCCTCTGCTGAGGACCTCTGCTGCTGCCCTGCCAGGGATGGGGCTGTGTGGGCACCTCTGTCTTGCTCTGGTGCCTTGGAAGGGGCGGGTTGGCAGGAGGGGTGGGCTGAGCTGTGGGAGGGCAGCGTGTCCATCCCGGCGCTCCCCTGCAGGTCCGCATGGCGCTGAAGAACGCGGAGAAGGAGCTGGAGTCCCACTGCAGCTGGGCTGCCCCCGAGGCCCTGCAGAAGTGGCTCCAGCTGACCCACGAGGTGGAGGTCCAGTACTACAACATCAAGAAGCAGAACGCGGAGAAGCAGCTGCTGGTGGCCAAGGAAGGGGTGAGAGTTGCACCGTCCTCGTCCCGGGCCCACGGCAGGGCTGGGGGTGGAACCTGCACAGTTTGGTTTCTCTGCACCTTCTTTGTTTCATGGAATCACAGAATCCCACAATGGATTGACTCGGGAGGGACCTTAAAGCCCATCCAGTGCCACCCCCTGCCATGGGGTTGTTGAGCCCAGGGTGCTCCAAGCCCCGTCCAACCTGGCCTTGGACACTTCCAGGGATCCAGGG
>NW_021938894.1:464530-465942 GCF_001715985.3 Manacus vitellinus
ATTCCCATTCCCTGGGCTCTGTGTGCCATCCATGGGGTGGATCCCTGCTGCATTCCCATTCCCTGGGCTCTGTGTGCCATCCATGGGGTGGATCCCTGCTGCATTCCCATTCCCTGGGCTCTGTGTGCCATCCATGGGGTGGATCCCTGCTGCATTCCCATTCCCTGGGCTCTGTGTACCAGCCCTGTGGGATGAGCTCAGGGAGGCTGTTGTAACATGTCCTTGTCTCCATGGCCATACACAGCCTGCAGGGCTGGCAGGGAGGGAAATCTGTCTGCCTTAATCTTCCTTTATTGGGAGCATTCTAGCATTTCAACAGCTTTCCTTGGGCTGTGTCAGTTCTCACATCCACATCCTTGGCTTCCCCAAGTCCCAAAGCTTCCCCTGGAGCTGGGAACTGAAGAGCTGTGGGTTGAGGCTTTTTTTTTTTTATACAGTGGCACAAAACCAACCTCAAACCAAAACCTTGCCCAAGCCAACAGCCCCTGGGCATCACTGGGGTGTGTTGGGTGGTTGCTCATTGGAAAGACAAGCCAAGGTTTTATGAGGGCCCTTCACTGAGTGAGGTGCCTGGTTCATGGAGTCATGGAATGCTTTGGGTTTGGAAAGCCCTCAGGGACCTTCAAGTGCACCCATTCCCCCAGCACTGCCACAGCCACCACTGACCCATGTCCCCAGGTGCCACATCCACAGGACTGTTAAATCCCTCCAGGGATGGGGACTCCACCCCTGCCCTCAAAGTTCTCTCTTCAGTTCAGTTCCCTCTGATTTTTGGGAAGCTGGGAGAAGGGAGCATGAAACCTCCAGCTGGTACTTGCTGCTGGTGAACTGCTCACCCCCGTGCCAGGGAATGACATCCCTCAGTCCCAACACCATTCCCGCTGTTCCCACACGTGCAGGCAGCTGCAGGGACTGTTCCTGTCCCAGCCCATCCAGGATGTTCATGTCCTGGAGGAGACAGCAGGTCATCTTCATCCTGTGACCCTGCTCTGTTGATGTTCCAGGCTGAGAAGATCAAGAAGAAGCGGAACACGCTGTTTGGGACGTTCCACGTCGCTCACAGCTCCTCCCTGGACGACGTGGATCACAAGATCTTAACTGCAAAGTGAGTGTGTGGTGACCCCTCCTGTGCCATGGGCTGGGCTGTCCTGGCACCTGGGCAGGGCTTTGGGCTCACTTGGCTGAACTTCTCCTGACTTTGGTGGCCTGGGATTGGACTTGCTCCTTGTTATCCATAACCTTTTACCTGTGAGAAACAAGGGATCACAGTTATGTGGAGCAATTAAGAGTCCTATTAAAATGAGGGTTTGGGAGGCTGCAGGATGTTTGATCATGGAATCATGGAATGGGTTGGGTTGGGGGGGATTTTAAGGATCATCTTGTTCCACCCCCTGCCATGGGCAGGGACACCT
>NW_021938894.1:467971-468783 GCF_001715985.3 Manacus vitellinus
GAGCTGGGGCTGAGTCTGTGGGGTCCCTCTGAGCTGGGGGGCTGTGTCTGGGTCTGGGTGGTCTCTGTGATCAGGAGGACTGTGCCTCAGTGGTCCCTCTGAGCTGGGGGGCTGTGCCTGCTGGGGGCTGCGACACGGGCCAGACCTGGATCCGTAGGTCACACCCATGAGGAGTTATTGGTTGATTCCAGCTGGGTTTTAAATGCCCAAAGGCCAAAGTTGGTTGTTCAGGGTCAGGAAGGTCCATTCAGGCCAGACCCCAGGTTTTTTGGAGCCTCTTAATTCCATCATAACTGGTAATTTGTAGATTATTGAACTGGTAATGCAGAGGTTGTTAATCATTGTTCCATCCTCTCTGTGCTGTTTTGGTCAACTCACTGAATTTAAGCATTTACCATAAAACCCACCCAAAGGCTTGGGCTGACAGGGCAGTGAGACAGGAAAAGGGATTGTCCCCATGTCCCCTTGGCCTGATCATTTCTGGGGATTTAGAGGACTCAGGGCCACCCTCTCCTCAGGCACAGCTGGACCTGCATCCCACAGCATCCTGCCACCCTCAGGGACCTGCTAAATGTTTCCTGGAGCAGAGGCTGAACCCCCAGTTCCCACCTCTTGTGGTCATGAAGGGGGACATCCTGTCCCTCTTTGTCACTTCCACAGAATCATGGAATCACAGAAGGTTTGGGAGGGACCTTAAAGCCCCCCCAGCCTCAACCCCTGCCATGGGCAGGGACACCTTCCCATCCAACCTGGCCTTGGGCACTTCCAGGGATGGGGCAGTCACAGCTTCTCTGGGCAGCCCTGGAGGATTT
>NW_021938894.1:469603-479420 GCF_001715985.3 Manacus vitellinus
TGGGCACCCGAATTCCCAAGTGAGGGAGCCTGTCCCTGGAGGCTTTTCCTTTCTCTGGGTGCCAGCCCTGCTTCAGGAGAGCAGTGCCGAGTTCCCCCTGCCCAGAAGTGTTGTGACCCCCTGTGGTGCCTGTCCCAGTAAATCCCATGTCTGTCTCTCCTGCCCCCCTGGCTGCCCCCCCAGACGCAGCCTGGCTTTTCGGGCGCCGCTTCAGCGACCGCTCCTCGCTGTCCTCGGAGGATCAGTCCCTCTGGAAATACCCTGGTTTGGTTCTCTTCAGTTTTATTGTCATTTTTTCATCTGCCCTCTGGCCTTTTTCTGGACTAAAATACATCCACCGATTTTCCACCTTTCTGGCACGGGGCACTAATGAATTAATGTCTCCTCACTGAGCCGGCGGCTCCTGTACTAACCCCGGGAGGAGTCTGGTGGGATGAAGAAGAATCCCAGCTCAGCTCTCACGTGTCCTGAGTGCAGTTAGGGATTCTGGAGGGTTGGGGTCATGGTTCTACCCCTCAAGTGGAGATGCAGGATCCAGGTGAGGCCAGGAGGAGGTGACAATGCTCCCTTTCCCATCCCACCTCCCTCCCGGCTGCCGGCAGGGCTCCCCCATCCCCTGTGCCCTGTGCCCTTGGAATCCTTCAGTGGACTGAGCAGTGCCACCTCTTAGGGCAACCTGTGCCCCGGTGCCCTGATGCCATGGGGATGGCACACAGCCTCCTGGCTTGGGCTGCAGCCTTTCCTTCAGGATGGAGCAGGAGGGTGTGCACCAGCCCCGGCCAGGGCCGTGCCATTGGGGGTTTTCCTTGGAATGCTGGGCAGGTTATTTGGGGAATGTTGGCAAAATGTGTGTCTGGAGGGAAATGGTGGTTTTGGGAGCGAGGTCCCAGCCTGTGCTCAGGAGCTCATCCCAGGATAAGTGATGGCAAGGAGAGGTGCAGAGGGGGAAGGTGTCAGGTCAGTAAATGAGGAGTGGAACACCAGGAAAAAAATAGGGAATCCTCAGGAAAAAAAAATGTGACCCAAGGGAAAGAGAAATCTGCAGAAGAAACCCGTCACCCCAGTTAGTTCCTCTGCAGGGGGATCCCTGTGGGCCCCCACAGTGAGGTTCCCAGACTGGAATTGCAGCTCTGGAGCTGAAGAAGAAATGTCTTGAAGTAGCAAGTGGATGGTGTAAAACTGTGCAGGGACAGGGTCATGGATGGAGCGTAGGATCCAAGGAGCAGCAAACCTGAGCAGTGGGAGAGACTGGAATTCACCCTGGGCATGTGGAAACAGCCAAATTACCAGAATTATTCCTTCTTATTCCTTCTTCCACTTGAAATATGTCCCTGTGGATCCTTCAGAAGGAGTTGCTCTGTCAGAAGAGCCCTGTGTGTCCCAGTTGGGAGTTTTCAGAGCAGGGATTGCTGGTTCTTCATTCCCAAAGGAGCTCTCCTTCTCTTCCTCCATTTCTGAGCTTTCCTGTCTCTTCACCTTTTTAACCCATTTGTACATTTATTTCTTATGCACATAAGAAATCCTGGGCAACCCTGGACAATCCTGAACACCTTATCTCCTGCAAAAGGAGGAACATCTTGTATGGGTGACAGCCAGGGGCTGGAGCACAGCCAGCCTGCTGGGCTGGGGGTGGGGGTGCAGGCCTGGGATCCCCAGTTTTCCATGAAATGCTCGGTCTGATGGAGGGGATGGTGCCCAAGGCTCCGAGCAGGGGAAGGGGCCGCCCTTGGCTCTGGGTCCAGGGGCTCAGGGAGTGCAGGGGCTGAGGAACTGTGTCATGGAACAGGCTGGGAGCAGGTGAGGCCACTCTGGGCCCAGAGCCACCATTGCAGGCGTGGAGGAATGAGGCACGAGTTCCAGAAGGTTTGGGTTGGGAGGGACCTCAAAGCCCATCCAGTGCCACCCCTGCCATGGGCAGGGACACCTTCCACCAGCCCAGGGTGCTCCAAGCCCCGTCCAACCTGGCCTTGGACACTCCCAGGGATCCAGGGGCAGCCACAGCTTCTCTGGGCAACCTGGGCCAGGGCCTCCCCACCCTCACAGGCATCAATTCCTTCCCAACTCTTCTATGATTCCATGATTTCAGTGCTTTACTCTGGCACTCCACTGGCATGATGATGCTGTAACTGGGAGCAGAGCTGAGCTCTGGAAGTGACAGCTTTGGGTGCCAACACGGACCTGCTCTGCTCACCCAAGGGTCCTGTTTTGGGCTGTGTAGGTCCCACCTGAGCCACGTGGTGTCCACGAGGGTGGGATGGCTCATGGCCTGGAGGTGCCCAGTTCTTGGCTCCCTGGGAGCCGGGTGGGATTGATTAGGTGGGATGAATCCCACAGCCAGGTTCTGCTTCAAGCAAGATGCTCAGATAAGGTGTTCAGAGGCACCTCCATCAGCCATGTCAGAGTTCTCCACGGGCTGGGCATTAATCCAGCATGTTCAGCACCAGCTTAAAGCTGCTTCTGCATTAAACGGGCGTAACCGCTGGTTTGTGGTGGGGCAGCGCCAGTGCCACGGGTGGCAGCTCTGGCACAGCATTCCTGGGGGTGGTGGCTCTGGCACAGCATTCCTGGGGGGTGGTGGCTCTGGCACAGCATTCCTGGGGGGTGGCGGCTCTGGCACCAGCGTTCTGGGGGTGGTGGCTCTAGGCAACAAAGCTGTTACCTAGGGAGGCTGGGTGGCTCCTTGGGCACAGCGTTTCCTGGGGGTGGCAGCTCTGGCACAGCGTTCCTGGGGGTGGCAGCTCTGGCGTTCCTGGCCCGCAGGACGTGCCCTCAGCCTGTCCTTTGTCTCCGCAGCTCCTGCCCTGCCCAGCACGGTCCGGCAGCGCCTGGTGGACGCCCAGCACGGCCACGGATCGCAGAGGTTGGTAGAGGGTTCCGTGCCCGGGCAGCCCGAGCCGGGCCCCGCGGCGCCGTTCCGGGCGGGCCGAGCGTCCCTGCGCCGAATGCCGAGCCTCTCCTCCGGACAGTCCTTCAGCTGCGACCTGCCCGGCGCCGGCCCATCGCCTGCCTCCACCTCCTCCACCTCCTGCTCCTCATCCACCACCACCGCTGCTCCTGCTTGCCATGTCCACCCTGTCTATTACCATCACACCACCTCTTATTTCCTCCAGATGGACTCTACCCCCGACCTGCCCCCTCCTGATGTCACCTCTGGAGTTCGCTGTCGCACTGGGAGCTTTGGGTATATTTGCTGTTTCTTTTCTAGCTGCCTCCTGCCTGCTGGGCCTCGGAGCTGCCGCTTGCCCGGGTGCTCTTTCTGCCACATTCCTCCCGCCCTTTCCCTCTGGGCCTTTATTTCATGGTTTATCCGCCTGTTTGTTCCTCCCACCGCTCTCCCGAGCCCCTGGAGCCTCCGAGGAGTGTTCCATGGGCCATCCCCACGCCCAGGAGCTCAGTGGGGGCGTTCCCAAGGCGCTGTGCTGTTGTTCCACTGTAGCTGAGCAAATGAGAATTCCCGGGCACTGGGTTATCCCAAAACGAGTGAGGTTCCACCTCTGAGGAGGCACCACAACTGAGCATCAAACCCCGGCCTGGTTTGAAGCCTGGACTTGTTTGGGGTCTTCACAAGCAAATTGCAAAGGGAACATGGCAGGTGGGACCGTGAGGTTGTGTTTGTGAAATTGGGGATGGTTGTAGGAGGTGGTGAAGCAGCAGCTCAGGAATGTGTTCCAGAGTGACTCTGGCTTGGCAGGGAAGAGGAATGGGTGTGTTTTGGCCAAGGAATGTCTGAGGAGGCAGTTGGAGCTTCTGTTGCTGGATCACTGGCTTAGCTTGGTCCCTCTGAGTTGGCTCTTTGGAGACCTGGAGGATGCCAGGGACTGGTTGTCCTGCACACCCCTGAACCCCTGAGCTCTCCTGATTCACCTGCTGGTGTGAGGGAGGTGCAGGAGTCCTGTCTGATTGAACTGGGCTGCTCCAACAGCCAGGTCAGGAATGTTCTGGGCCCCAAGCAGAGGGTCCCGTTCCTCGGGTGGCTTTGGTCTGAGCAGGGCCCAGGAGCTCCTTGTCCCACAGGGTCATGGATGCAGCAGCTCCAGGTGCTGTGCCTGCAGTGCTGGATCCCCAGCTCAGGAGCAGTGGGATGTGTGCTCGTGTCTCAGGGTGTCCCAGCACTCAGGGCAGGCGGTGGGAGGGCTGTGATGGACCATCAGGGGATTGTCCTGTCCTGTCCTCCTGCCCTCCAGGGGCTGCCTGTGACCCTGGACAGGCCATTCCAATTCCATTCCAGGCTTTCTCCTTGGCAAACTTAAAAACAGTCTCCTAATCCTCAGTGGGGAGCAGAGTGCTGGGAGAAGGCTGGAATTCTCTGGGTGAGGCAGTGGGCAGAGGAAATGTCCATCCACATTATTTATCCAGGCAGGACAACATTCCCAGTCATCAGATCTTCGTCCATCCCAGCACGTTGTCCCCTTATCTCCCTCTGCCCTCAGGTGCTGGGATCTCTCCTGACCTTGTTCACACAGTCTCTGCTCTGGATGTTCCACCTGCTCCCTGAGTTGTGTCTCAAAGCTGAGGAGCCCCAGGCAGATGCTGGAGTCTGGAATACTGAGGGGGAAACTCCTGCACCCACTCCACGATGGAGAGTTAAAGAGCAGCATCAGTTAATTCATAAATGTTTGTTTGGGGAGGATGAGAAGCAGCATAATTAAACTCTGGATTAATCCCTGCTGGTGGGAGCTCAGTCACAGTGTCCGAGTTAGACTGGTAAGAGCTGGGAATGCTGCTGGTCCCTGTTGCCATCAGCTCCCTGGCTCTGCAGAAGGGAGGGCTCATCCCAGCAGCCTTGGGGCTGATGACCTGTCCAAAAGAGGTGTTTAGTTTCCACCTGAGGCCTGTAATACACAGAATTCCTGCCCAGGTGAAAGACCCTGCAGACCCCCCAGAGTGGCAGAGGGAAATGGGATCTGGTCTGGGGATCCCGGAGAGGGAAAGGGATGGTGCTGAGAGGTCATTTGGAGGGAATAACTGGGGGCCTAACCTTGGTCCTCATCAGCAGCTGGAATGTCCCCTCCCTGTTCCCAAGGCAAAGTCTGTCCCCTGAGGCAGGATAATTAATGACAATTAATGACAGTCGGACCCTTTCACCCGGGATTTGCTCCAGCTACACAATAGCAGCGACTCCCTCCACCTCATCCATGCCTGCTCATTCCAGACAGCGGAAACCAGGAGCTGGGTGCCCAAAGATGTTGTTTTGTCGCTGTTAATTGTTTTATCCAAGTGCATCATCAGCAGATCCTGCTTTGATGCATCCCTAAAAACGCCGCCGCAGCCGACGGATCTCTCCTCCTCCTTGATATCCCCGGTGCTGGGGCCTTCCCAGACATCCCTGGAGCTCCACAGCCTCCCGGGCAGCCAGGCAGGACAGCGGGGGAGGCTGAGAAAGGCCTTCCAGGGAGTCACTCCAAGGACCAGAGCGCGACCCCACAAACCCCTGGCTCCCTTGGTAGCAGGAAGGTGCCCCCGAGTGTTGGGGCTGCTGGGGCGCGTTGGCCTCTCCCACAGCGGGCACGTGCCAGTGCTGGGGGAGCTCCAAGGAGCCCTTCCCCGGGAAAGGCTGGGCATCGCTGCCTCTGGAGTCCTGCCGGGTTATCCTGGCAGGGAGCTGCTCCCTCCACTCCTCACTCTCTGCTTCTCTTTTGCAATTGGCTTCAGAGGATCCGGCGCAAATAAGGTCAGAGCGGTTCCGGGCCGGAGTGCTGCGGGATCCCGGGATTGCAGGGGAGAGGGGCTGGAGGGGGCTGTGTGTGCACAGAGGTTTCTGCTGCCAGTGCCTGCCTCAGGTGGATAGAGCTCGTGGAGATGGGAGGGTAGGACCAAATCCCCACCATGGCCCTTCTCCAGCTGGGAAGGGAGGCGGCAGCCAAAGCAAAGGGAGGGAGAGAGTCAGGAATCCAGGGAAATGAGTAATTCACAGCTCCCGAAGGGTGGAAGGAAGGAAACTGCTGTTGGATTTGCACTGAGGCTGCTCAGGAGCTCAGCCCTACAGCAAGTTTGGGAATTTGCCTTAGGAGAAGGTTTTGTGCCCTGGTGCCATACGCTGGGCACGGGATGAGGAGCCCAGAGCAGGGGATGCTCCGGGCAGGGAGGGTGAGGAGTGAGGGCTGGGGGAGCAGACCCTGCCCAGGGCAGGGAGGGTGAGGAGTGAGGGCTGGGGGAGCAGACCCTGCCCAGGGCAGCCCCTGGGCTTCCCTCAGCCCTGTGCCAGGATGTGCCCGAGCGGGAACCCCTGGAAAAATCCCCCTTGGGCTGCAGGGCTGGGGAAAACCAGGGGTTTGTTCCAGATCCTCTTCCTGCCCCTTCCCCTGCTCCCCCTCTGCTCCCAGGCTTCCTGCACTCCAGCCTTTCCTCACTCCATGCTTTGCTCTCCACTTTGTTTGCCCAGTCAGTCCATGCCATCCTCTCTCCCTCCCTCATTGCCCAGTCAGTCCATGCCATCCTCTCTCCCTCCCTCATTGCCCAGTCAGTCCATGCCATCCTCTCTCCCTCCCCCATTGGCAGTGCTCCCATGGGATGGGTGGGATCGGTGGGATCATGGAGCAGGGTAGGAGGTGTGGGTGGAAGCAGATCCTTCCTGCCCTCAGGCAGGTGAGTGCTGTTGGAGTCTGTCTGGGTAGGCTGTAGGTGTGCTGGATCCAGGGAAGAGAGCAGTGAGCACTGCTGGGATGGAGGAAGGCTGAGGCTCCAGGTGTTTTCCTGTTCTGCTCCGAGGTTTCCAGGAGGGATGAGCCATCAGTGGCTCCTGTTGCTCCACAGAAGTGCTTCCTCTGAAGGGCCCTTTCCCGGCATCCCATCGAGGCCTGGCTGTGTCCTGGGACAGCTTTTCCTCTTCACAAGGTGCCATACTGGTTCAGGAGCATAATCCTTAGGGATACAGTGGGATACAGGCCAGGCCTTAGCTGGGCCTCACCCAAGATGGTGGAAATATCCTGGCAATGCTCTTTGCTCCCTCTTGTCCCAGCACTGGGCTTGGGAGTGTCCCCTCGTCCTCCTGCTGTCCCTGACACAGCCAGTGTGATCCCAGGAATCCCATCCCCGTGGATGCAAACCTGCAAACCTCCCCTGTGCACTTCCTTGTGGGAACCACCAGGAAAAGGGGCACTTGGTGCTGTAGAGAATCCCAGCAGAAGTTTCCAGCTGCTGGTGTTCAGCTCCCAAAATCAGCCCGTGGGTGCCACAGCTGCTCCCCGTGTGTGTCCTGGTCTGTCAGGTGCCCCTTGGATTGTCCCTGGCATGGTGGCTCTGTGCCATGTGCTGGGATGTCCCTGGAGCCTGGCACAGCAGGCTGGGCTCTGCTGCCCCCCGGGGATGTGCCACTGTGTGCTGGGCTCAGCAGTCACTGCATTTCCCTCTGTCCCTCGGGAATATATTCCTGAGTTACAGCTGGATGGGTTGTGTATGAAATGGGTTAGCTCAGACCGTTGGGATATTTGGGAATTGGGTCCTCCTGGGCTGATTCCCCATCAGCTCCTTCAGCCCCCCCCGGATGACGAGCCCAGAGACAAACTGGGGGTCCAGCGAGGTGGGACCTGGCACGGTGCTGCCCTCTGCTCCAGGGAAGGGATCCCAGGAACAGCAGCGACAGCCACAGCAGGAATGGGGACATGGAACCCCCAAACCACCCCCGGGTGCCCAGGGAGAGCCACCCTGGGAGGGGACACGGCCGTGGGGTCACCAAGGACCTGCTCCTGCTGCTCCTCCTGCGCCTCCCACGGGACCAGCTGTCCAGGGATCGGGTTCCCAGTGCCTGCTCCCAGGGGAGAAATTCCTCCTGGAGCAGAGAGGGCTCTCCAGCTGCCGGTGTCGTTCGCCCCACGCGCTGCCAGCACCGTGGGATTGCTTTGGGCCCGCCTGGGTTGGAAACTGCAGGACCTGCGGGACAGAGGGAGAGACTCTGGAGCTCAGCAGGGAAAACTCGCCCTCTTCACACAGCCCTGAGGTCACCTCAGTTTAAAAAATCCAGGTTTTGCTGTAGTTGCCCCTCTGTATTTGCCCCTCTCTTGCTTGTTTTTAAAGGATTTATTCACCGACCCGTGCCCGGATCCCTGTGGGACTGAGGCAGCCAGAAGGGTTGGGTTGGATTTCATGGACAAGAAGATGCTTTGTGGAGTTACAAGGTTGAAGTGAGCAGGTGTTGCTGGGCCTGCCATGACATGCTGTGACCCCTCAGGGCTCTCCCACCTCCTTGGTGATGATCCTGCCTGGAGATGATCCCACCTTCCCCCGGCCCTGGCTCCAGCTGACCCCATTCCCAGGCCAAGGTTCTGCCCCACAGCCTCTCTTCTCTCCTTCTGGCTGTGCTGGGACCCAGCGCTGGCCCAGCTTGGCATGGGGCCGTGCCAACCCCTGCAGCCAGTCTGCCTTGTTTTCCTGGAAAGGGGGCACTTTCCAGGGATTTGTGGAGAAAACAAGCCTCTGAAAGTGGATGTTCAGCCCTGGCAGCATCTCACCAACAGCTCAGCACGTGCATGGGGTGGCTTCCACCCCCCTGCCCTGGGAGAGGGAACAGGGAGTGTCCAGACAGGAGTTCCCAGCACAGGTTCCCCCTTTGCAGGTGTGTTAAGCACTGGCATGAGCCAGAAACACTGGGGCAGAGCAGCAGAGCCTGGATTGCTCAGAGGGAAGGAGCTGAAGGTTGTGGTCACAGTCAGGGTCTGTCTGCAGGCACTGGCAGCATCCCGAGCTCTCCCAGCCCCAGTGTGTGGATCCCATCTGCATCCAGGTTCTGGGATTGGCTCAAACACCCCCATGTTCAGCCCTATCAGGTTTCATGGCTGCTGCTGCTGTTCCCATGGCCCAGTTCTCCCAGTTCTCCCAGAGAAAGCTGTGGGCCACCAGCCGTGACAGTGACCTTCTGTGGCACCTGCCTGTGGCCTTGGGAGCCCCGTGGCTCCACACGTGGGATCCATGGCTGGTGTCTGCCTTGGGCAGCCTCCAGCTGCTCCCTCAGAATAGCCAGGAGTTCCCACCATCCGGACTGTTGTGTTCTCCCCTGCTGCTGACCCTGGATGTGGCTCCAGCACTCGGATATCGGCGGGATCAGCTCCACGTGCAAGGCACAGGGACCAGCCCAGCAGTGCCGGGGGCTTGTTGCTTCTGGGGAAGACAGGAGAGGAGTTCTCCACAGCTGGGCTCCTGCAGTGGATCCAGGGCTGTATCCCAGCCATCCACGGGGTTTCAGGATCCCCTTGTCCTCCGTGTATTCCTGTGGAGCTGGTGAACGAGAGCCCGACTTTATTCTGCGGGGTTTGTTAAAATACCCCGTTCCAGTACAAGGAGAATCTTCCCTGGCTGTACAACCACCCTGTGCTGGGACAGCTGGGACTCTGGGTCTGTGTGTGCCCCCACTTTCTGTGGACACCGGGGACCAGTGGCTTCCTCAGGATCGGGCCTGGGACTGTGGAACGGCTCCTTCGGCGACACGGACACGGATCGAGGGCACCCCCAGCACCTCTGCTGATGTGGGACTGTGTGGGGCAGTCACAGGCCAGAGAGAAGGGATGGGGCATCCAGAGGGACCTGGACAGGCTGGAGAGGTGGGACTGTGCCAAGCTCATGGAGTTCAACAAGGCCAAGTGCAAAGTGGCACCTGGGTCAGGACAGTCCCAGCACACGGGCTGGGGAGAATGGATTGGGAGCAGCACTGGGGAGAAGGACCTGGGGGTGTGGGGGTCCTGCCCCTCTGCCCACTCAGGTGACACCTCCCTGCAGAGCTGCCTCCAGCCCTGGGGCCTCAGCACGGGAAGGACATGGAGCTGCTGGAGAGAGGCCAGAGGAGGCCACGGAGCTGCTCCCAGGGCTGGAGCCCCTCTGCTCTGGA
>NW_021938894.1:481938-483198 GCF_001715985.3 Manacus vitellinus
TTGGTTTCAATGTGGTTTTGTTTTTTTATTTTATTTTTTATCGTCGTTACTCTTGATTTTTTTTTTTTCCTGCCTCCTCCGACTTTTGCACAGCCCGGCCGGAGGGGGGGCGGCCGCTCCCGGGGGACCCCGCGCTGCCCCCGGGCTGCCTCCGGGCACAGCGGTTCTCCCTCCTTTCCCCGAGTCACTTTTCCACCGCGGCCCCCGTGGCTTCGCCGTGGGAGGGGGGACCCCTCCTGAGCAGCTCCGCGTAAGCGGGAGCAGGGAGGACTCTGCCCCTGCCGGTACTCGCGTGTCCCCGTCCCCCGGGGCGGCCCCGCTGGGTCTCGGGGAGGGGGCACGGGGCTGTCCCCGCACTGCTCTGCCCGGCCGGGGGGCTGGAGCCCGGGGGAAGGAGCCCACGCCTGCCCTTGGCCTCACTTCCCCGGGCACCCTCCCCAGTGCCCAGGACTGCTCCAGACCCCGCCGGGGTGGAACACGGAGGGCAGGGCGGTCCCGAGGGGCGTTGGAGCAGAGCCAGGTCCAACCATCATGTCCACACAAAGAGGAGGGAGCTCCCGGGAGCAGGGCCCGTCCCCTGTCCCTGTGTGCCCTGTCCCGGCCTGGCAGGGCCCGGGGAGGGAGCAGGACCCTGCAGGGCTCTGCAGGGCAGGGGACAGAGGCTGGGCTGGCAGGACCCCGTCCCTGGAGCAGCCCGGGGGCTCTGTGCCCTCCCCAGGGATGCAGTGGGTGCAGGAGGCTCATGTGGCAGCGTCCCCCGTGCCCAGGGGCCACCTCCTGGTGCCAGCACAGCTAGCCATGGGTCTCAGCCTGTCCCCAGCCACTCCCCGGGGCTCGGGGGCTCTCCCATCCTCCCCTGGCACCTCGTGGGTCACATCCTGCTGCTCAGAGCCCTCGGCCCAGTGGGTGTCCCCCAGCACAGCCCTGGCCACTGAGGGGTCACCATTTGGGACAGCAGCCGTGGGCTGACCCTCCCTCCACCCCTGGGCAGAGCCTGTCCCTTGGGATGAGCCCTGCTCCTTCCCTGGGCTGACCCTCCCTCCACCCCTGGGCAGAGCCTGTCCCTTGGGATGAGCCCTGCTCCTTCCCTGGGCTGACCCTCGCTCTGTCCCTGGGGATGGGCACCTCTGCATCCCTTGGGATGAGCCCTGCTCCTCTCCATCCCTTGGGATGAGCCCTGCTCCTCTCCATCCCTTGGGATGAGCCCTGCTCCGTCCCTGAGCCTCGCTCCATCCTCAGGGATGAGCTCCATCCCCCAGC
>NW_021938894.1:486803-488022 GCF_001715985.3 Manacus vitellinus
CGCCAAACTCTTTGATGGAGTTTTCCAAAGCTCTCTGTGCCTTTGCTAACCTGTTGTCCATCTCTCTGTCAATCTCACCGCCCGAGGAGATGAGGCTGCCCAGGTGATTAAACTGCTGGGCTGGACTGAGCTCTGACTGGCCTGTGGTGGTGTGGGGGTGATGGGGGACTTCCCACAGGAAGTTGATGGAGAACTTCCGGTTTCTCCCAGCTGACTTCCGGCCGGGCCCAGCAGCGCCCCTGCAGGCCACGGCTGGGACTGCGCTAAAGGACAGAGAAGTATTCATCCACACTTGGCTTTCTAGGATTGCTGTCTAGTTTCTTTGTGTTCTGTTACTGGTTTTGCCAACGTAACATGTATCTTTTAATAAAGGGTTGTTATTTCTTCTGTGGTTTGTTTTTTTTTTCCACACTTCCTCGATTAAAGCCCCCTTAATTTCGAATTTACAATTGCTGAGAGAGAGGAGTTTGGTCTATCTCATAACTCATCCTCTTTAGCAAACATTCCAGTCTCCTCAGACTGAGACAACAGGGCTGTTAAATCTCTCCAGATCCCCGGCCCTGGACCAAGGGATCTGCTGTGGTGGGATCTCCATGAGCTCCCCCAGAATCCCAGTCTGCACAACCCCCTGGAAACGGCTCATTCCGCTGCCTGTTGCAGCCAGAGGCATCCTCAGAATTCCAGGTTATTTTCCATGGCCTCACCCCCCAAACACCCATCCCTGTCACCCTGTTTTCCCGGGCAGTGTCTGTGCTCTCCTGGCCCCTTTCCTGGGAACAGCAGGAGCAGTGGTGTGGGTGTCCTGGGAGCCAGACTGGCACCGCCCTCGCACAGGCTCAGCTCAGCAGTTGGAGCAGCTCCGAGAGCTCAGAGCCCCGATTTCTGCATGGAGGAGCCAGGAGTGCTCCCACAGTTCCCCTGTTCCAGGCACTGACTCATCTTCTGCTCCCGTGAGCGTGTCCTCCTCCTTTCCTCTGCATCTTCCAGGGGAGGCTGCAGCAGATCCCTGATCCTCCTCTGCTTCTTTTTAGGAGGAATTTGTTGCTGGAAAGGGTGGTGAGGCCTTGGCAGGGGCTGCCCAGGGAGGTTTGGAGTGCCCAGCCCTGGAGGTGTCCCAGGAAGGCCTGGCCGTGGCACTCAGTGCTCTGGGCTGGGGGACAAGGTGGGGATGGGGCACAGGGGGGATCCATGGGCTGGGAGGGCTTTTCCAGCCTCAGGG
>NW_021938894.1:488169-489413 GCF_001715985.3 Manacus vitellinus
GGATCCATGGGCTGGGAGGGCTTTTCCAGCCTCAGGGATCCTGGGATTCTGTCAGGGAGCTGGAGAGAGGGATAATGTCTCAGTTTCCCCGTGGGAACCAGCACAGGCCCCTGTTGCTCAGAGCTGGGTGGAGGTGAAGGCTGCAGGGCCTCAGGAAGTTTGTGAAATCGCCTCATTTCCTCCCCAGACTCACCTCCCGAGCACTGGGTTGGTCGTGGTCGGTCCCATCTCACCACAGAGGGCTGGAGCTGCTGTTCCTCTGCAGCAGCTGAACCCACAAATGAAACAACTGCTCCACCTGCTCCCGGGTGTCAGAAAACAGCCACTGCAACACAGAGCAGAACTCGAGGGCAAAGGCTCTGAGCACAGCCCAGGCTTCGACCAGAACAAAATGCCATTTTAGATTATCTTTCCTTCTGTGGGCCTTTTTCCAATAAAACAGAGAAACACCCCCAAAATTACTCCCATTTTCTGATGAGTACCAAACATTCCCTGTGTCCCATCTTTGAGGGGAGAGCTCTCTGGGCCCTGGCTGACTTGGTGCACAGGGCACCTTCCCAGCCAGCCTTGGTGCTGAGGAGCCCACAACTGTTATTTTGACTGGAATACGAACGGAATCAACCCCCTCACGTGGGAAGGGACAGGGGCCCATCCAGAAGAAATAAACAACTGAATTTGCAGCCCCTCCGTGCCCTGTCTCTGTGAGCCTCTCGGGATCAGCCCCAGCCGAAGGGTGACGTGCAGGTCGGTGGTTCACAGTTCCCTCACTGACGTGCAGGTTGGTGGTTCAGTTCCCTCACTGACATGCAGGTTGGTGGTTCAGTTCCCTCACTGACATGCAGGTTGGTGGTTCAGTTCCCTCACGGTGCACACCCCACGTTTCCGCTGTGGGGCCGTGCTGGGCTCTGCTCCCCTTGCCCCTCTGAGCCCCTCCCTGCGGGGGCAGGAGCCACCTCAGGGCCCGCCTGGGGAACAGGAAGGGGCTGCAAACCATAAACACCAGATCTCCTCGTGCCCTTTCAGGCCCACAAATGTCACAGCTGCTGCTTTCTGAGACATTCGGAGCAGGATCAGAGAGGAACTGGGGGTGTGTGGGGTTGGATTTTCACACAAACCTCAGCGCTGCCCCTGAGCCCCCATGGGACTTGTGGAATCATGGAATGGTTTGGGTGGGAAGGGACCTCAAAGCTCATCCAGTGCCACCCACACCTTCCACCAGCCCAGGTTGCTCCAAGCCCCGTCCA
>NW_021938894.1:491952-493263 GCF_001715985.3 Manacus vitellinus
ACTCTCTCTGGAAAGAAATTCCTTCTAATATCCAACCTAACCCTCCCCTGGCACAGGCTCAGACCCAGCCCTCTTGTCTTGCTGATGATGCCTGGGACAAGAGAACAACCCCCCCCCTGGCTTCCCCTCCTGTCAGGGAGTTGCAGAGAGTGAGGAGGTCTCCCCTGAGCCTCCTCTTCTCCAGCAGCCCACGAGATGCAGCAGCTTCTTGTGCTTAAAAAAAAGAGATTTGTTGCTCCAATTCCAATATTTTGGATTGGAGGGGTTGCTCTCAGTGTCACCCTGCAAAGCTGGAGTGATGCCACGTGGAAGTAGCTCTGGATCCCCTCCTGGTCAGACAACAGAACAGAACCCCTGTCACTGCAACATCCCCTGCTTCATTCTCCAAGCTGTGCAGGATCCAGGATGCATGTTGGAAGCTTCTCCTTCCAAAGGCTGTGCACAGAAGGATTTCCCAGTGGATCCACTGATGTCCAGAGATTTTTGTGCAGATCTCAGACCCAGTCTGGTCATCTGGAGTTGCCAGTTGAGGCTCTTCCCATCTCCCAAGTTCTCACGAGCTGTTTTCCTGTCTGAAATTGCACCTGTCCGAGAGTTGCCATTGGTTCTGCACCCAGAAGCCTTTGGGATGGAGGGCAGGGGGAGGACACTGGTGCCTTGGTCACTGGAGCAGGAGGGGTCCTGACTTGCCCTCCGTGACCTGGCAGTAGATTTCACAGGATATTCTGAGTTGGGAGGGACCCATAAGGTTGAGTCCAGCCATTAAGTGAGTGGCCCACGCAGGGATCAAAGCCACAACCTTGGTGTTATTGGCCATGCTCTGACCAGCTGAGCTCATCTCAGGGTCTGTGCTGAGGGCAGGAGTGAGGTTCCAAGTCCACCTGACTCCTAATACCCCAAATTCTTATTTATTCTGCAGTCATGTGTGAAGATGAATTTCTCCTTTGAGAGTGAGTCTGCTGGGACTTGGATCTGCTTGTGCCAGACACTTCCCAAGCCAATACTAACCCTCCCAGCCTCTGGCACTAACATTCCTGTGAGCTTGTAGTTGTCACGAGCTGTGCAAAAGGTAACAGTGCAAAAAGCTTCAGTAGCAACTGCTGTGACCAGGACAGTCCTGGCCTGGTCAGTCCTATGGTTTGAACCGTCAGGGTGTGGTGCTGCCAGTCGTGGGGCCCATCATCCATGGTTTGAACCATCAGGATATGGTGCTGCCGGTCGTGGGGCCCATCATCCATGGTTTGAGCTGTCAGGGTGTGGTGCTGCCAGTCGTGGGGCCCATCATCCATGGTTGGAGCTGTCAGGGTGTGG
>NW_021938894.1:493694-504350 GCF_001715985.3 Manacus vitellinus
CAGGGGAACAGCCTCGTGCTGAGCAGGTACAGCAGTGGTGTGGCTGTGGGGCCGGAGGGAGTTGTTTTAGAGGGTGGACATTCCTGCATCTTCCATCCCTAGTCCCAGTGCCAGGTGGTGCAGGTGCAGGCCTGGGGATGTCCTTTTCACTTCCCTTTTCTTTGCAGATGTGATGGAGGATCTCTACAACTACATCAACCCTCACAATGGGAAGCACTCCCCAATGATCTCCAAAGAAACTCTGGACATAGTTCTGGCCAACAAAGATGTAAGCAGCTGTTTTTCTCCACTTATAAGTTTTCAGAATTCAATTTTTTAAGCAAGCCATGTTTGTTCTAGGGCAAAAAGGCCATGCAGAAACCAGTGCAGGGAATGACTGGAGGGTCATTCCCATAAGGATGTTTCTGTACTAGAATCTATTTCCTTGGGTGTCCCCAGTGCCACGATCAGCACAAGTGATTAGACATGAAGTACCCTCTGCTGGAGCAAAGTGAGGCAGCACAGAGGGGACAGAGGTTTGGGTTCAGGTTTTGGGACAGCATTGTTCCACCTCAGTGAGGCCCCAAGGGCTGATTGTGACTGTCAGTTCTGTCTGTTGTTCCCTGGCAGCGCCTCAACTCCGCCATCATCTATGACAGAGACTTCTCCTACAACTACTTTGGCTTTAAGGTAAAGAGCACATTGCTCAGACTCTGTTGGGAATGCTCATGGATTTGTCTGGGATGGGGCAAGGGGGGCACTGGAGGAGGTGGGACATCACTGGGGTTATGAAGGACAAAGAGTGAAAACCCAGACGAAGCAGCTCCCAGTGGGATAAACTGTGGAGTTTTCCTTGCTGCTGGAAGGCCTTGTAGCTGTTGGGCTCTGTTTCACAGCAATCACACTGAATGTTGTTGAATGCCATTCCTCAGGGAAATAATCTGATCCTTAATAAACCAAAACAGGGATTTTTGCTTTCCCTGTTGTTTTATGGAGCAGTTGCTCTCAGTGTGTCATCCCACTCATTTATCCTCTCCTGTGCTGCTGGAACATCTCCCCCACACCAGCCCAGTGTGCTGAGCCCCCCTCCTGCTCCCCTCACACCCCGCTGTGTTGGATTGTTTTGGGGAATTATGGTGGGTTTGGCTCTCTGGAGGGTTGGCTGGAGTGTTCCACTCTTCCATAGCTCTGGGTACTGCAGAGAGGTCCTGTGGCTGGAGGGGCAGTGTGGAACTTCGTGGCCATGCTCCACACTCCATAATCCAAAGCAGAGCCCTCTGTGTTGCAATCTTCCAGTGGGCTTGTGGGGTTTCAGTCATTAATTGCCTGATTAAGCTATTAAGGAGAGGAGGGGCAGAGTGCAGGGCTAGTGAGGCCTGGGATGAGGAGTGTGGAGTTGCTGGAGTTGGGATTTAACAGGATTTTATTTAAACATTCCAATCTGCCTGCCTGCTAAAATCCATCCTCTCTTTTTAAAGACTCTCGAACGCTCCTACTTGCTGAAAATCAACTCCAAAGGTAAGAGCTGTTCCTCGTGCTAAGCACTTCTTCATTTGAGTCAACTTAATTAAATTATGTGCTGCCAGGGATGGTTATTGCAGGCCTTTGGCTTGGAAATCCTTGGACACCAGAAGGGTCAGAAGTTAACTGTAATATCATAGAGATGAAAGATAATTGGATACTTGATTGGATTGTAATTGTTAATCCGAGTGAGTTTTTTCCTCCTCTGTGAGAGCAGCTGGGCATTGGAGCAGGTTGTTCTTGGGTTTTTCAGAGCCTGACTGGGTAAAGTCCTGAATAAACAGACCTGGTGCTCTTAGCTGGCTCTTCTTTGGCCAGGAGTTGGGCTGGAGATCTCAAGTTCCTTCCAACTGGAATTACTCTGTGATTCCATGAGAAGTGTGGCTGCTGTTGTTTGTACCTTGTTGCCATGCTCTGTGTGTCTGTGCTGGCAGTGACTGTCACACTGAGCCTTCTTCCTCCCCGGCTTCCTGGCTGTAGTTGGGGCGTGAGAGGCTGGACAGGACCCGGCCATGTGTGCTGGGACCCCAAAATTCCAGTGTGCTGGGCTGATCCCACAGCATGGGAGGGGGGATTCTGCCCCTCTGCCCCCTCAGGTGAGACCCACCTGCAGAGCTGCCTCCAGCTCTGTGGTCCCCACCATCAGAAGGATGTGGAGCTGCTGGAAAGAGTCCCGAGGAGGCACCAAGATCAGAGAATCACAGAATCAGACGGGTTGGAAGAGACCTCCGAGATCATCAAGTCCAACCCTTGATCCAACCCCGCCGTGGTTCCCAGCCCATGGCACTGATGCCACATCCAGTCTGTCCTTAAAACACCTCCAGGGATGGAGAATCCACCATTTCCCTGGGCAGCCCATTCCAATGGCTGAGCACCCTCTCTGCAAAGAAATTCTTCCTGATATCCAACCTAACCCTCCCCTGGCACAGCTGCAGACCCAGCCCTCTTGTCTTGCTGATGGTTCCCTGGGAGAAGAGACCAACCCCCCCCGGCTCCCCCCTCCTGTCAGGGAGTTGCAGAGTGAGGAGGTCTCCCCTGAGCCTCCTCTTCTCCAGGCTGAGCCCCCCCAGCTCCCTCAGCCTCTCCTCACAGCACTGGAATTTGTGATAAGCACAGACTGGCAACAACAGGAACCAGGCCTGGTAAGACAAACGTGGGTAACCTACTCAAATTAAAATTCCCACTGTGGAAAACTGTGAGAAAGGAAAGTGTTAATTACAGACCTAAACGAAGGTGAAGGTTTGAAATCAGCACACCAACAAAGTTCCACTGTGCAAGCTGTGGGGAAGGAAAACAACTGCTCTCTCCCATGCCATCCCAAGCTGTGGGAACATCTGAGACTCCCTGTGAATATCCAGGACTTGGACTGCATACAAGTGGTGCCCCAGGAGCATGACTTTGGGACCCTCAGCACTGAGAAGACCTTCTCTCTCTTTCTCTCTCTCTCATATTTACAGTTAAATAAAACCGCACTATTGACTTTGGGGTCTCATTTGCACTTATATTTAAACAGAGGCATCTTTTAATAACTGGATCCTGACAGAGGCCCTGTGTCAGAGACTGAAATGGTTAATGGCTTAAACATTGTTAACATCAGCAAAAGGCTTGTCCACTGTAGCAAACTGCAAAGAAACAGCTGCTCATCTACCCAGGCCACCCCTCACTGAACATGGCTCCTAATTCGGGTTGGGAAAGGACCTGGAGGTGAGATGAGGGTGCTGTTGTCCAGCTATCCCAGTGCAAAAGGCTGTGCACACCTGAAGCTACAAACTGGATTTCAAGGTGAGGGAAGAGGCTGGTAAGAGGCAAATCCTGGAAGGTGGGATGGTCCTTATCAGGCCAATGTCCTGATGGCTCAGCTGTGAGAACCCCTCTGAGGAGCACCTTCAGTCAAAGGCTCTTGACATGTCCCTGACATCACCCGTTGTAAAACTCCCCACCCCAGAGGAGGTACCAGGTGTTCCCACCTGAACCTGGGTGATATAACTCATGAAAGCTCTGAGTTGGCTGGACTCCCCCCGTGGATCAAGACCATCACTGTGACAGGACCACGACCACCACTTCAACCAGCAGGCATTGAAGCTGCAACTGCCCCGTCTCCTCGCTGGATCCAATGGGTACTGACTGTATCTTTCTGCTTTTGTCCTTTCTTCCTCTTGCTTGTCCTTACACATTTCCTTAAGTGTTATTTTCGTGCTTCCTATCAGTCTCTTGCTGGGAAGTCTCCCCATTTTGTTGAGGACTTTCGGGAAGCCATTGGGGTCTCTTTGTCCCTTTCTGTGGCACCCACGATCATCTGACAATGGATTCCTGGGAATGCCCCCTCTGGGTGCTGAGGTGTTTCCTGTAACCAATCAGGATGGTCACCATGGCCTTAAACTGGTCTCTCACCCTACAGGTCCCTGCACGTTGTCTCACTTCAGAGACACACAGGAACTGGTCATGGAGAAGAACCTTCTCCCAGGCTGGGCTTCCAGGGCAGCACATTTCCTTGAGCAAAGGCTATTTTTTCTCTCCTCAGGCAACTCTCCCGATGCCCTTTGCCCCTGACATTGCGCTCAAGGAAGCATTCCCACCGGGAATGGAAATGCAGGGCGTAATAACGTGCAGGGGCACTCGGCAAGGCACACAGGGAAAGGAGTGGAGATGTAACGCCGTGAGGAGGGGAATGTCCTTGTCCTCTGGAGACATCACACCGCCCAGCCAGCGGGCACCGCCCCAGGGCAGGGCGGCTCAGTCACCCCTGGAGCCGTGCCGGGCCAAAGTCCCTTTGGTGTGGCACCAGGAAGGACACGGCGTCTGGCGGGAACCGCGCGCGCCGTTCGGAGACACGAGGCGGAATCTCGGCAGCCCGAGCGGGAGAACTCCCACGTACGCAGAGTTCCCACCTAACTTCTCCAACACCCCAATCCCCAAGCCTCGGGCTTTACTGCGAGTGTTGAATACCTTGAAGTTACGAAGAGGAAGTGCCGACATGCTTTCCCAAAACTCGGGGGGAAGGTTTGTGTCTTGGCCAAAGGTTCATGGGGGTAACATACAACCGAGGAGAAGCGTTCCACTAAAGCACCCATTGAACACCAACCCCACGTGACTCACCACCAAGGAATGCTCTGGAAGTCTGGCTCCATGCGGCGGCAACGGGCTCCGGAGAGGGGAGAGAGAGGACCGCGCGCTCCTCTATTTATGTGCTCGGGGTGCTGTGGCCACACCTCCAGGGCAGGACTTAGGACCAGAGTGAGGGGTGGGGCCTCCCACCTGGGCCCTCCCAGACATGGAGTTGGTTGATTCCACCCAGTAATCAAATCATCCAGTCTCTCGTGACTTCAACCTGTCAGACCCTGGTCCAGAGCCGCGCGCTCACCCGGGTGTGTTGCTTTTAAAAATACATTCCAGGCTCCAAAAGTTCACCCTAACGTACAGCCAAGGTAGAGCATTCCACAAGTGCTGACCCAGCACAAACCCACACACACAGCTGAGCAGGGTCCAACCCACTGGCTTTGAGTTGCCCTAAATATAAAGTAAGAAAAGAGACTGAAAGACAGAAATAAAGAGACTAAGAGAAGAAAAAGGAGTAAAGAAGAAGAGAGAAAAAAGATTAGGGTGAGGAAAAAGATTAAAGAAGAAGGGAGGAGAATAAGAGAAAAATAGATTATCACATACCTGCCACCGAAGAGTGCTATGGCAGACCATCTCCACGAGGCAGGTCCTGAGAGGAGAGGAAGGGTGGACACCGTTTGCTGCTGGACATCTGTGGCCACTCCTCCCGGGCAGGACTTTGTGCTCACTGACCCCTCAGTGCCTCTGGCCGGAGCGAGGGGCGGTGCAGCTGGGCAGGGGCTGGGTGAGGAGCTCCAGCCATGGTGTGGGCAGGCCCCCAGGCTGCCCTTTGGCCAACAGCTCCACTGCAGACCAACCTGCTGCCCTGCAGGGCAGCTCGTGCTCAGGTGACTCCATGGCCTGTGGGCCGGGGCCTGGCACAGACCCCATCTCCAACCAGGCTTCCAGGGGGTCACTGTCACCAGGAGAGTGGCCACAGGGGCCCAGGAGACCCAGCACTCCTCGCTGGGCCATCTGATGACAAAGGGAGAACCTGTTCTCCTCTGTTCTCTGGTGGTTTTTCTATCAGCCTCTTCCTCATGCACATGACATCAAGGTGCCTTTCTGCCCTGCATTTCATCGTCTCTCTGTTCCCAGCAGTGGCCCCAGGCATGTCTGTGAAACCTTCTCTTTTGTCCCAGGGAGTCAGCCTCCTTGGCAGGCAGGGAGAGAGAGACATGTAAAGCTATTCCCGGGAAAGAACCTTTTCCCAGGCTGGGCTTCCAAGGCAGCAAAGTTTCCTTGAGCCAACACTGGTTTTTTCCGTCCTCAAGCAACTCTTCTGAAAACCTTTCCCCTGGCAGCTCCATACCTGTTTTCCTTTGCAACCAAACTGTTCTAAAATAATCTCTACATATATATATATATATTTACAAACACCACTCAGTGTTGTTTCACTCTAATCCACCCCAAGGGATCTATTAATAACAACCTGGGTTACCATGCCCTTCTGAGGGGGTCGTAACGCCCTGGCCCAGGTTGCCCAGAGAAGCTGTGGCTGCCCCTGGATCCCTGGAAGTGTCCAAGGCCAGGCTGGACGGGGCTTGGAGCACCCTGCGCTGGTGGGAGGTGTCCCTACCCATGGCAGGGGGTAGAGGGAGATGGTCCTTGGTGTCCCTGCCAACCCAGCCAGCCCGTTGTGTGACTGTGTGTCCTGCAGTCGCCGAGCGCCCTCAGCACATGCTGATGCGGGTGTCCGTGGGCATCCACAAGGACGACATCGACGCTGCCATCGAGACCTACAACCTGCTGTCGGAGCGCTGGTTCACACACGCCTCCCCCACGCTCTTCAACGCCGGCACCAACCGCCCCCAGCTCTCCAGGTACCCGGGCTGCCACACAGGGAGGGGCAGGGAGCAGGGGGGGCAAGGGGACTGCTTCCATGGCCCCTGAAATCACCAGCTGGGTGTCTGTGAGTGTTTGAGGGAGTGTTGAGCAGCTGCTGTCAAATTTAACCCGTCTTTGGGTAAAAATACACGGGTTTCTGTGAACTTTTGGGAAATCCTTGCATGTCTCTGTTGTATTGAGAAGTTCCTGATGTGCATGGTCTGCTGCAGGTTACGAAATGAATCCTGGTAGTTGTTTGCTGCAACGTGCCAGAGGCAGCAAGCATAACTAATAGGATTTTAGTATAGAGATATAACATACAGGTTTATATTTTATAATGCTTTATATCAATGTGTTAGGACAAGGTTCTTCCCCCAGAGGGTGGTGGGCACTGACCAGGCTCCCCAGGGCAGTGGGCACGGCCCCAAGGCTGCCAGAGCTCAGGGAGGGTTTGGACAATGCTCTGAGGGACAGGGGAGATTGTGGGGTGTCCTGGGCAGGGCCAGGGCTTGGACTGGGTGATCCTTGGGGGTCCCTCCAGCTCAGGATATTCCATGATTCTGTGATTAAAAATGTTTGATAACAGAGATAGCAGCAGCTACAACTCCTGATGTTTTCTGAGGCCGTCCTTTACTCCACCTTCACCCCCGTGGGTTTCCCTTGAGGAGCACGTTAAAGGTTCCGTGTTCACCCTGGTTTTTGCAACCTGGTGAAACTCTCGTGACTTTCCCTTTCCCCCTTTGTGCACTAAAGCCCTCTGTTCCCACCAGCTGCTTCCTGCTGTGCATGAAGGACGACAGCATCGAGGGCATCTACGACACCCTGAAGCAGTGTGCCCTCATCTCCAAGTCTGCCGGGGGCATCGGCCTGGCCGTCAGCTGCATCCGAGCCACGGGCAGCTACATAGCTGGGGTGAGTCTGCAGGGGCCTGCCACAGGGCTGGGCTGGGTTTGCTCTCAGGAAATGGCTTTTTCTGCGTTGCCAAACCGGTGCTGCTTCTGCTGACCCAGTTCAGCCCAGCAGTGAGTCTCACTCAGTGGTCCTTCCCTTGCCCTGAGGCAGAAAGGTTGGTTTCCCTTGGGGTTTTGGCTTCCTAATAGAAGTCCTTCCAAAAAGAGGATCTTATTCCACTGTTTGAGCAGACAATTCCAGCTTACTTAGTGTTAGCAGCCTAGGAATATTCCCTGGTGCATTGGCCCTTTGCCTTTCTCTATCTCTGACTGCCCCAGAACATCTGTGGATGTGTGTTTGGGGATTTTTGTCACACTTTTTGTAACCCCTGCAAGCCTTTAAGTGACATAATAGAGGAAAGAAGTTAGGAGAGACATTTTATTAACTCTGGGACCAGTAGCTTATTTATATTAAAAGAAAAGATTTGGTGAAGGGACTACAAATAACTGGGGGTGATCAGTTCTTGGCTCTCAGTGCCAGAGCTTTCCAGACTGCTGGAAGGCACGCAGGAAATGCAGGCCTGTCTCTCCAGGGAGTTTCTTTTCAGCACTGATGTTTCTCCTGTGCCTCTGCAGACAAATGGAAACTCCAACGGGCTCGTTCCGATGCTGAGGGTCTACAACAACACCGCCCGTTACGTGGACCAGGGGGGAAACAAGGTACTGGCCTGGCTTTAGTTCCAGTCCAGAGGGAACCTGGGCTCACAGGGAGAGGCTCCACGCCTGGGAAGGGCTGTCCCAGTAACGTCAGGGAGCTGATGGAGTGGTCGTGGGTGACACACGATTAAAAAAGGGCATTTCCCCCCTTGTGTTTTTACTCTGGTGTTCCCCCTCAGTTCCCAGATAGCTTGGGGTGTTGTGTGCACTCGGGAGCAGAGCAGGAGGTTTTCTTTCCTAGGACAGTTTGTTCTGACCTTGGCTGTGTTCCATGTACCAGAGACCTGGGGCTTTTGCCATCTACCTGGAGCCGTGGCACCTGGACATCTTTGAGTTTCTGGACCTGAAGAAGAACACTGGGAAAGAAGAGCAGAGAGCCAGAGATCTTTTCTTTGCCCTCTGGATCCCTGATCTCTTCATGAAACGGGTGGAAACCAACCAGGTGAGAAGCCTGATTGGCACAGAGTAGGTCTGTTGATGGAGGGACACAGAGCAGCCCTGGGGGGAGCTCAGGAATTTCCTGAGAGAGCTGCTGCCCCTCATTTGAGAAGTTGGCTGTGCAGGTAGAGGATGGAGCTGGACAGCTCCAGTGGGATACTTCACTTCAGGGCTTAATCTTTCAGCCCCTGACTTACATACTCAGACTGTTGACTAAATTTTTACTGTGGAGTTTCCTTAAAGCATCAACACTTCCTCAGTAAACTGTTCTGTGTCTGCTTGTGTTTCACACAGAATCCCAGACTGGTTTGGGTTGGGAGGGACCTTAAAACTCACCCAGTGCCACCCTGCCATGGGCAGGGACACCTTCCACCAGCCCAGGTTGCTCCAAGCCCCGTCCAACCTGGCCTTGGACACTTCCAGGGATGGGGCAGCTGCAGCTTTAATTAAAAGGGTCCATGAAGATTTCCTCTGAATATTTTTCCTTCTTACAGGACTGGTCCTTGATGTGCCCAAATGAGTGTCCTGGCCTGGATGATGTCTGGGGAGAGGAATTTGAGAAACTGTATGAGAGGTAAGAGAGTGAACAGACCTGTAAGTTGTGTCATCTCTCACAGAGCTGCCCGTGGGATCTTGGGCAAGGCACAGCATTGTGGGCAGGGGGGTCATTATCATGCTGATAAAAGGGTGAAGAAGGGGGGTGTTTCCTTCACACTGGGACCTGCTCAAGGTGGGGCTGTGTGTGAATGGTCACTTCAGCTGGTGAGAGGGAAGTCCTGCAGTGATCCCCACCTGGAGCTCCCAGTGGCTTTGCTTGGAACTTGCTGTGTGGGTGTTGCAGCGAAAGATTTGCTTCCCTTAAACGAGAGCAGTGTTGCTGCCCTGCTGTGCTCGTTCAGAGCTCAGAGCTCAGCAGTGAGGGGGCTCCTGGCTGCCTGAGAACCTGCTGTGTGGGGCAGGGCTCTGTCCCTGCCCGTGGGAGCCCGGGGCTGACGGCACCGCGTGCCCGTTGCAGCTACGAGCGGCAGGGCCGCGTGCGCAGGGTGGTGAAGGCCCAGCAGCTCTGGTACGCCATCATCGAGTCCCAGACAGAGACTGGCACCCCCTACATGCTCTACAAGGACTCCTGCAACAGGAAGAGCAACCAGCAGAACCTGGGCACCATCAAGTGCAGCAACCTGTGCACCGAGATCGTGGAGTACACCAGCAACGAGGAGGTGGGTGGGGAGCGGGAACGTGCGGCCTCGGGGGAGCTGGGACTGCTCCTGTGGCAGCCCTTGGGAATGGTGTCCAACGGGGGCCTGGGCAGGGGAGCAGGCAGCTGAGAAGCTTCTAACTCGAGTACTCAGCTCTTCCACTGCCTGTGTGGGTTCCCCTCCTTTCCCACTGCTATGGAAGGTTTGGGATAACGCAGGATGGCCATGAAGGGAACCTCCGAGAGCTGAGGGGGCTCTTTGCCTGCCTGGGAGCTGCTGTAAGCAGCTCTTCAGCTCCTGCTTTAGGAAAACCCTGCCTCTCTGACCCCCAGTAGCAATTCCCTGAGTTCCCTGTGTGCTTCTCTGGTCTCAGAGCTCCATGGATGTGCTGTGGCTGGGCTGCAGCACAGCTAACAAAGGTGAAGGAGGATGTAGAGATGGGTCAGTGCTGAGACAGGGCAGGGAGTTCCAGAGCAGCCAAACTCTGAGGCTGCTGTGACTGGAAGGATCAGTTTGTGCTGCCTGTGCTACTGGTGGTTCTTTAATTCACATGCTTTGGAATAGTCATCAAATCCTGAGTGGTCTGGAAGAGGTGGAACCATCTCTCCTGCCTCCACTGCACAGGAAACCTTAACTGACTTCTTTCAGTTCTCCCAGGGCTGAAAGTAAAGCTGGTGTTAAAAAAATGACCCAGGAAAATGTCCTGGATCTCATTGGGATCAGCTGCTGCTCTGGGAACACAAGAAATAGTTGGGCTCAGTTTATGTGGACCTTGAAGCCTCTTCCAGTGCCTAAAGGGGCTCCAGGAGAGCTGGAGAGGGACTGGGGACAAGGGCCTGGAGGGACCTGGGACAAGGGGGAATGGCTTCCCACTGCCAGAGGGCAGGGATAGATGGGATATTGGGAAGGAATCCTTCCCTGTGAGGATGGTGAGGCCCTGGCCCAGGTTGCCCAGAGAAGCTGTGGCTGCCCCTGGATCCCTGGAAGTGTCC
>NW_021938894.1:507928-510493 GCF_001715985.3 Manacus vitellinus
TCCAAGGCAGAGGAGCTCACCCCCACTACCCTGCTTTAGCTGAGCTCTCATTTCATCTTGGATGCATCAGCAGAAGGATTTATATTCCCATTAAACACCTGTAGTGATGAAAACTACAGGCAGGGTCCAAGTGTAAAAACAGCCCCCTGTGTTCCCCTCCACCCCAGCAGGTCTTTCTTCAGACTGGTTTTTGGGTGGTTTCCTTGCACTTTTATTCATCCAAGGCAGAGGAGCTCACCCCCACTACCCTGCTTTAGCTGAGCTCTCATTTCATCTTGGGTGCATCAGCAGAAGGATTTATATTCCCATTAAACACCTGTAGTGATGAGTGAGGCACTGTCAGCCAGGCTTGGGGACTCTGCCTGCTGCCAGGGAAGAGCTGAGCCTTGAACATCCTGGAGGCAGGAACTGTTGAGGCATGAAGTGCCTGTAATGAATTAATTCAGGGGTTTTGGCTGTAATTTTTAAATGTGGTGATCTGTCTCCTGTCCTGGGTGTGGGGAGGTCTCGTGCTCTCCATGGGCTGCTGGTTTGGTTCTGACTGGGCACTCTGGGGTTGTGCAGGGCCTGACAGATTGTGTTCTGTGCAGCCTGTGTCATGACCAAATGATTTGGGAAAGCCTCTGATTTAGATGGAAATAGCAAAGCCTTTAGTTCTGCTCCCACTTGACCCACAATGCCACTTTGGTGGCCCTTCCCTTTTCCTGGTGTGGGGTTTGCAGGTTCCCCCAGATTTCCTGGGTCCCTGTGCTGTTCTTGGCTCTTTGCTGTCCTGTCTCCCTTGGCTGCAGCTCTGTGACTCTGCCTGCTGTCCCCAGGTACGGTGTGAGGAACAGCCTCCTCCTGTCCCCCATGCCCACTGCCTCCACTGCCCAGATCCTGGGCAACAACGAGTCCATCGAGCCCTACACCAGCAACATCTACACCCGCAGGGTCCTCTCGGGGGAGTTCCAGGTGAGCTCAGGCACTGTGGGCAGGAGCTGTGCCCTTGTCTGGCATCACTGGCACTGAGAGCAGAGACGAGGGGAGGCCTCACCTCGGTGGCTCAGTTCAGCTGAACGTTTGTGTCCAAGCACCGAGGGAACGTGGAGCTTTGTGTGTTCCACGAGCCATCCTGGAACATGGGAAACGATAAAGAAGTGCTGGTTTTGGCTGGGAAAGGCCTTTATGGGGCCTCAGGGTGGCCTGCAGGAGTGACTGCTGAAGGAGGGACAGTGACATGGTGGAAAGGACACGGGTGCTGTGGGAAGAGCAACTGAGACCATGGTCCTGAGGAGTGAGGGGCCATGGAAGAGCTCCACAGATGCAGAGGGGCCTGTCAGGAAAGGGTGTGGAACACTTGAGTTCTGGAGGCTGGAGACAGCAAAGACCTCTCTGGAGACAAGGGGAGTCTCTGCCTGTGTGGGAGGTGTGTCCATCCCCTCGGAGGTGTCTCCTCAGAGCTGTTTTGGGGTGCTCTCCATCCCTCCTGGCTGCAGGATCCCACCATACATGAGTGGTGAGGCCAGAGCAGTGGGTTATGAACCTGCCTCCCTGTGCAGGGCAGGTGAGGGCTGTGGGATGGGGACCCTGTCCCAGCAGGGAAAGCTTGGCTGTGCTTTCCTCCCAGCTACTCAGCCTGCACTGCTTCTGTTCCTCCCCCTCCTGACCTGTCCTGGTGATTGTTTAGTGACTCAGGCTGTGGCCAGTGGTCCTGGAAGAGCAAGATGCCTCCCTGTCCCATCTTTTGGCATTCCTCATGCAGGGCAGTTCCATGCACCCCCTTCTCATTTGGCATGTCCAGCAGAATCCCAGAATGGTTTGGGTTGGGAGGGACCTCAAAGATCCTGTAGTTCCAACCTGGCCTTGGACACTTCCAGGGGTGGAAATGTTATCCCTGTGCCAGGTCTGCCTGGCCACACACATCCCTCAGCGCTGACCCAGGAGTGAGACTCTGTCAGGGCTGTGCAGGGTCTTGTTGGACCATTTCAAAACCTTCTTTGCCCCTCCCAGGTGGTGAATCCCCACTTGCTGAAGGACCTCACGGAGAGGGGCCTGTGGAACGAGGAGATGAAAAACCAGATCATTGCCCACAACGGCTCCATCCAGGTAGGAGGGAGCAGGGCAGGGGTCCTGCTCAGTCTGGAGCCCCCTTACAAAGGTCATAGAGAGGTGATTTCACAGCAGGGAGCGCCGTAGGATCCTGGAATATCCGAGTTGGACGGACCCACCCGGATGATCCTGTCCCACACCGGGGCCGTTGGTGGTTACACCCCACTGGAAAACCCTTCCTGTTCCTTTCAGAACATCCCTGAGATCCCAGATGACCTGAAGCAGCTCTACAAGACGGTGTGGGAGATCTCCCAGAAAACCATCCTGAAGATGGCTGCGGACAGAGGGGCCTTCATCGACCAGAGCCAGTCCCTCAACATCCACATCGCCGAGCCCAACTACGGGAAGCTGACCAGCATGCACTTCTACGGCTGGAAACAGGTACGGGGGGACTGGGGAGGGGCAGCACTGGGAGTGGGGCAGGGGCACTGGGAGTGGGGCTCAGGGACTGGGATTGGGGCTCAGGGACTGGGA
>NW_021938894.1:510957-512888 GCF_001715985.3 Manacus vitellinus
GAATGGGGGGGCTTGTTCCATACAAACAGGGGTGATACCTGGGACTGGGAGGGCTTGTTCCTGACAAATGGGGGTGATACCTGGGACTGGGGGGATTGTACCTGGTAAATAGGCAATACTTGGGATTGGGGGTCTTGCTCACAGCAAACAGGGGCAGTACCTGGGATTGGGGTGGCTTGTTCCCAATAAATGTGGTCGGTAACTGGGATTGGCGGGGCTCCTTCCTGACAAACAGGGGCAGTACCTGGGGTTGGGGGGCTTGTTCCCAAAAAATGGGGGTGGTACCTGGGGCTGGAGGGGCTTGTTCCAGCCAGAGGGGGTGGGATAAGTGCAGCCCCTGGGGGCTGGTGAGTTCTGGCCCGACAAACTGGTCTCCCCAGTTGTGGGAAGGGCAAAGGGCTGTTCCCGGCCAAGGCCCCGGTGTCCCCACGGAGCAGCCCCAGGGCAGTGGCTCTGGGGTGCCTGCACTGCTGCTCCCGTGGTTCCTGGGGGCTGCCAGCCTGCCTGGGAGGCTCCAGCTCGGGCTGTGTCCTTGTGCTGTGCCCAGGGCCTGAAGACAGGCATGTACTACCTGCGGACAAAGCCGGCTGCCAACCCCATCCAGTTCACCCTGAACAAGGAGAAGCTGCGGGAGCGCGAGAAGAGCTCCCGGGAGGAGGAGGAGAAGGAGAGGAACAAGGCAGCCATGGTGTGCTCCCTGGAGAACAGGGAGGAGTGTCTCATGTGTGGCTCCTAAGGGATCTCCCCGTTCCACACGGCTGGAGCCTGCTGGGATGGGAGCGTCCCATGGAACGGGAGGGGGCTGGGGCAGGGGCAGGGAGGGGTAGTGTAGCTTCCCCATCCGTGGGCTTGGGCACAGGCATGGATAGGGGCAAGGGCTGTAGGTATTGCTTTAGTAGCTGGCTGTCCCAGGAACTTCAGTGCCTTGGCGTGGCCTCACATGGGTCCCTGGGGGCAGGACCGAGGACAGGGCGGGTGCTGGGGCCACATCCAGGTCTGTCCTGGGCAATCCAAGCAGGGACTTACATTGCACTCGTGTCCCAGAGGAAGGAGCACACCTGGCTGATCCCTGTTCCCTGGCTGGGGAAGGCACAGCAAGGAGACCCCCCTCGTGTGGGTGTGTTCAGTGTCTGCCAGGGCACAGGAGCAGCTGCTGAGGCACCTGGAGTGTGCCCACCTCCTGCCAGACCCTCCCACTGCTGCTTCCTCTCCTGGTCCCCTCCTCTGCCCTTTCCAAAGAGCTTTTGGAAGGAGCAGAGGGGTGGTGGGTGTGTTGGTACCCAGAGAGTTGCTCTTCTCCCTCAGCCCGACAGGCCAGAGTGTGGCACTGGCTGAAGGTGCCTCTGCAGTCTGGCCAGGGGTGGCAGAGCTGCTGCCCTGGGTTTTATTCTGGGTTAAATTCACTCATTTAGTCCAGTTTCTCAGGCAGTTTTCTGGCAGTGGGGTCCGTGCTGTCCTTGGCCACAGGTCACATGCCATCTTTTGAGGGTCACATGCATTTCTGAGGGTCACTTGCCATTTCTGAGGGTCACTTGCCATTTCTGAGGGTCACTTGCCATTTCTGAAGGTCACTTGCCATCTCTTTCTCACAGAGCTGCATTTCTCCACCCAGCTAGTTGTTAGGTCTCTTAAAGCTCATGTCCCATCACTGCTCCTGTTCTCTCTCCCTGCTCCAACACGAGGGGCTTCCCAGGCAGTTCTGCAGCATTTGTTGGATTCACAAACCACACGACCAACCCTTGATCCAGCCAAACTCAATAAAACATGGAATGTCGAAGGAATGAGTGGTGGTATCTTGGGAACACTTTTTTTTTTTAATTAAGAATGAGTGTCCTGTTGCTCCTGTGCTGGTTCCCACAGGGAAATGGAGACCTTGCTCTCTCCAGCTCCCTGACAGGAGGGTGCAGTGGTGGGGGGGGTCGGGCTCTGCT
>NW_021938894.1:516178-518321 GCF_001715985.3 Manacus vitellinus
GCTCAGGGGGGACCTTCTGGCTCTGCAACCCCCTGACAGGAGGGGGGAGCCGGGGGGGGTCGGGCTCTGCTGCCAGGGAACAAGGGACAGGAGGAGAGGGAACGGCCTCAGGCTGTGCCAGGCTCAGCTCGGGCACAGGGGGGACTCCATGGATTGGGAGGGCTTTTCCAACCCCAGGGATGCTGGGACTCTGTGATCTCTCCTCCCACAACATCTCCAGCAGAGAACGCTGGAGGGAAAGGCTTGAAGTTCAAACGTCTTTTTTTTTTTTCCCCCCGGGTGTGACCATTTTTACACACTCAGAGGAACAGTTTATAGGACCCCACATGTCCTTCCAGCGTTGATTCCCAACCAAACACAAACCCACCCCAGGCCCCAGGTACAAACCCACCGGAGAAGGAAATGAGGAGCTGAAACACAGACTGAGGGTGAGCAAAGCACCACGTCTGATGGAGCAGGGGGAGCTCCAGAGAGAAGGAAGGTTCCCAGCTGCAAGGGCCTCACCTCTGTGCTGGAGGAGGAATTTCTGGAATTTTTCAGTATTAATAAGCCACAGTAAATGAATATAAATCTTGTACACGCTTTGGGTTCCATTCACAGAGTCTGTCAGGAGTAAAATCACTAAAAAACCCTGGGAAAAAAGTGTCAAGACCTGTTGTGATCCTGACTTTGTCACAATCCCTGCAGTCAGGGCTGGGGACACACACGGCTGCTGATGCTGTTCCTACTCCAGTGTCGTATCAATTCCTTGCACTTCACACAGCCTTCATCAGCTCAGCTCCTCATGTGGAAACAACTTTTCCACTTCATTCCATCAGATTAATTTAATGTGGTTTTGAAGCCTTTTCTCCCTTCTAAGATGAAATCTCATCTTTTCCCCATTTACGTGTCAGGGGTAGATAACAACACAATAGTAGGGATTGTGGCAAAAGCAATGAATTGTGAGAATTTGGGAAGAAATGTGGGAGATTTTAGTTGGAATGATGTTTAAATTTGTTAATTTTTAAAAATTATTTCCTAGGAAGTTCCTACAGAACTGTATTGTTTAGTCTAATCTAAACCTGCTCTATCTCAGTTTGAGGCCATTTGCCCTTGTCCAAATCCCTCTCCACCTTCCCTGGAGGCTCCCTTCAGGCTCTGCAGTTAATGGATATCGTGGCCCTGAAGGATTTGGCCTCTGGCACTTGGGGGGGTGATGCTTCTGCATCCTCTGGTGCTGGAAACAGAGAAACAGAGAAACCTCCGAGCTGAGCCCTGAGATCAACAGGGGGATGTCCCGTGTCATATTCCATTTATTGCAATAAACTTGGTATCTCCTGATGATCATGGAATTTGGACTCACTGAGGTTGGAAAAGGCCTCCCAGCCCATGGATCCCCCCTGTGCCCCATGCCCACCTTGTCCCCCAGCCCAGAGCACTGAGTGCCACGGCCAGGCCTTCCTGGGACACCTCCAGGGATGGGGACTCTGCCACCTCCCGGGGCAGCCCCTGCCAAGGCCTGACCACCCTTTCCAGCAGGAAATTCTTCATCACGAATGGGAGGCACTGGAGGGCCCTGTTTAAACGAGGGTGGATGCTCGGGGAGCCCGCGGTGGCCACCGGGCTCCCACGGCAGGTCCTGAACAGAACCTTCCTGGGAAGTGAGACATTTGGAGGTGGGCACAGGGGGGACAGGACAGGGGGGAACAAACAGGGGCGTTGGGATCGTTGCTGGTGCATTCCCGGGAGCTCTGTGCTCAGGCTCCAGAGCCGCTGGGGGCTGACCCGGCCCGGGGGGGGTCACCTGTGCCTATTTTGGGCTAAATGCTGAGGAGGTCCTGAGCCAGGGACTCTGCTGGTTTCCCCCAGGAATCTCTCTCCAGGTGCCCAGTGGCCATTCCCGGGGCCGGGAGCACCGGCAGGACCTCGGTGCTCTGAGGGACTCGGGCTCTGGAGCCTCCTGGGCTGAGCCCGAGGTGGCCGCTGGGCTGCACTGCTGCCCACGGATCCTCCCCCGGCCCCTCGCCTGCCCCTCGCCCAGGTAACGGAGGGTTGGGAAGAGCTCACACAGGGCAAGGGGGAGTTTTAGCGGGGGGTGTGGAGGGAGGGAATCCTGATATCCCTGGATGAGCCTTTGGAATTACTGGTTCAGGGAAGAGGCGGG
>NW_021938894.1:522713-523875 GCF_001715985.3 Manacus vitellinus
GGGCTGTTCCCAGGGCTGGGGCAGCTCCACAGGGGGGTCTCACCTGAGGGGGCAGAGGGGCAGAACCCCCCTGCCCTGCTGCCCATGCTGGGGGTCAGCCCAGGATGCTGTTTGCTCTATTAAGCTTGTTTCCCTTATTAAATTTATCTCTGTAAACCAAAGTACCTAAACCCAGAACAAAACACTGCTGTCTATGCCAACAGAAAAGGTTTGTCTTTGAGGTCTGATTTCTTTTTCCCTACCAGTTTATAATGATTGTTATTTCTGTAGAAAGCTCCTTTTTTTTGATCTTTGCAGGGAATTGAGCACTAAATCAGCAGCCCCAAACTTTTCTGATAATGCCACTGTTTACAGAGCCAGTCCTTTTTGTGGTGCAGCTGCTGAAGGACTGTGGAATTATAGAATATCCTGAGCTGGGAGGGACCCCAGGGCTCACCCAGTCCAAGCCCTGCCTTGCCCAGGACACCCCAACACTCCCCCCTGTCCCTCAGAGCGTTGTCCAAACCCTCCTGGAGCTCTGGCAGCCTTGGGGCCGTGCCCACTGCCCTGGGGAGCCTGGGCAGTGCCCACCACCCTCTGGGGGAAGAACCTTTCCCTGAGATCCATCCTATCCACAGGTAACTGCTGTTGCTGCACATCCCCCCTGGAATCAGGGCCTTGGGGGCTGCTGGTGTGGGAGGGAGGATCCCACCTTTTCCTGCAGCTCTTTCCAGCAGGTCCTGGGGATGAAGGGGCAGCTGTGGTGGCCTTGCCAGGGGGGTCTGATCAAAGCCTTGGAAGTTGTTTGGATAAAGAGGATTTGCTGAGGTCCAGCAGAGACGGGGTAAAGACTGACTGAATAAAGCACAGGAGGCACCAGGATGATCCCAGGGCTGGAGCAGCTCTGCTGGGAGGAAAGGCTGGGAGAGCTGGGATTGTTCAGCCTGGAGAGGAGAAGCTTTGGGGTGAGCTAATTGTGACCTTGCAGGGCCTGAAGGGGCTCCAGGAAAGATGGAGAGAGACTATTTCCAAGGGCTGGAGGGACAGGACAAGGGGGAATGGCTTCAAACTGCCAGAGAGTAAGTTTGGATCAGATATTAGGAAGAAATCCTTCCCTGTGAGGGTGGGGAGGCCCTGGCACAGGTTGCCCAGAGAAGCTGTGGCTGCCCCTGGATCCCTGGAA
>NW_021938894.1:525120-526464 GCF_001715985.3 Manacus vitellinus
ATTCCTTCCCAATATCCCATCTCTCCCTGCCCTCTGGCAGTGGGAAGCCATTCCCTGTGTCCTGTCCCTCCATCCCTTGTCCCCAGTCCCTCTCCAGCTCTCCTGGAGCCCCTTTAGGCCCTGCAAAGTGCTCTCAGCTCTCCCTGGAGCCTTCTCTTCTCCAGGTGAACACTCCAGCTGAAATGCTGGGATGAGGCTTGTCCTGATTACGCAGGAGAAGCAAAGCAGGACAGAGATGTCCCTGTCCATGTCCAGCTCCACATTTCTGCCCCCCGCCTAGATTTTACTGATCCCCTGAGTTTGTTCTGCCTCTGCTGCTGTGGCTGTTTGCACACACAGGGATGGAGTTCTACAGGAGTTTTGGAGTTCTACATGAATTTTGGAGTTTTACAGGAATTTTGGAGTTTTACAGGAATTTTGGAGTTTTACAGGAATTTTGGAGTTCTACAGGAATTTTGGAGTTCTACAGGAATTTTGGTGCCCCCAAATCTGGATTCCAAGCACCACGAGGAGAGCTCAGGTGATCCCCTTTCCCCCCTAACCTCCAGGATGGGATGTCACTGTGGGGGATGTTCAGGGCACTTTCCTGACCAGACCCTGCACCTGCCAGGAGAAGACTTTGCTCCATTTCTAAATTAATGTCCTCGCTCAGATCAGGGCAGAAACGGAACTTAAAGCAAAATTCTAAAGTTACATTTAATCAAAGAACATACTTGTGTGCTGGCACTTAAAATAAGTGAAAAAAAAAAAGTCAATAATGATTTGTCTGGTGTTCATTAGAACACTGAAACGTTTGCACTGGGTTATTTTTCCATTGCTACCTCTGAGCCTTTCATACAGAGGCTGAATTGATTATCCCTATCTGTCAGAAGCATCCAGCTCTGGCATTATTGACCTCATACAGTTAATTGCACAATTATCTTTCAACTCTGCAATGAAGTGCCGCTTATTCTTATGTTTTGAATTTTAAAAATCTTACTGTTGAACTCCTGTGCGTGGACCTTTCGCTGCAGCTGAACAAAAATCCCTGTTTTCCCCTCTTCCTCGCACTAACAAACATAACACGGCCACCCTGGGCTCTGCTGTCTTTCCATTTTTAGTGGCAACAGGGTTCCCCCCTGGCCTGGCAGCACAGAAACAGTCGCTGTGCTGGTGGAGCTGCCTGGTGGGCTCAGGGAGTGACAAACGAGAAGGGAAATCTGCACCAAGAGGGTGTGGGTGCTTTCAATTAAAAGGTGAAAAGCTCCACACCGGCGTGGGAAAGTGTTCCAAGGGAACTGTGGTGACCAAGGCAGGGACTGTCCCCTGTGCTGGCACTGCTGAGGGACCTCCAGGGCTGTGTCC
>NW_021938894.1:530093-531358 GCF_001715985.3 Manacus vitellinus
GAGTGCCACGGCCAGGCCTTCCTGGGACACCTCCAGGGCTGGGCACTCCAAACCTCCCTGGGCAGCCCCTGCCAAGGCCTCACCACCCTTTCCAGCAGCAAATTCCTCCTCCTGTCCCACCTGAGCCTCCCCTGGCACAGCCTGAGGCCGTTCCCTCTTGTTTCATAAGGACTCAGGCTTTGGTGTTGCAGCCCATCCTCATTTCTTTAGGGATAACCCTGAAGGTTGGAGCCTCCCAAGGGGGTTCAGACAAACCAGTTGTTCTCTCCTGGAGGGCTCACACTGCACCAGGGGGGTGGATTCTCACTCAGCAGCTGCTTAAGGGTTAAGATACACTGTTCCCCTCCCAAAAAGGGAATGGTCATGGCATCACAGAGTGATTTGGGTTGGGAGGGACCTTAAATCCCATCTCATTCCACACCCTGACCCTTCCACCAGCCCAGGATGCTCCGAGTCCCATCCAACCTGGCCAACCAACTTCCAGGGATCCAGGGGCAGCCACAGCTTTTCTGGGCTTCCCTAAACATACATATTTTTTGTAGAAAAGGCAGGTTTTGTTTTTAGATGGGAGGAAAACATCATCTTTTCTTCTGTCCTCATTTCCAGGGACCGTTCTGATGGAAAAGAAATTGTGAAGGAAAAATAACCCCCAAGGTTTTCATGATCTTTTAAATCCACAGCTGCAAAGAAGACTGAAGGATAAAACACCTTGGGGAGTGGTACTAATTGGAGGTGCTTCCTTTTTCTTCCCTTCTCCAGGTAGGATGAGCCAAGAATTCCAGTTTGCTTCTCTATCCTGTTGAATTTGGGGAGGTTTGTCCCTTCTTTGTGTCACGGTGTTGCCATGACCCACATTTCAGCTCCTGGGCTCCACAGAGCTCTGATCCAAACCCAGTGGAGTCTGTCTCTTCCTTCTCCCTTGGGGCAGGAACAGGAAGAATAATTATCAGCTGGATGGTTTTATTCTGTGCAGAGAAGAGAACCCGAAAGCACGTTTGAACGGGAGTGCTGGTGACACCCAAGTGGTGAGAGGACAGGGCTCAGGGCCATCTGCCCTGGCTGTCCTGACATCTGCTGCCCTGCCTGGCCACTGTGAGGAGCAGCACGAGGGGCTGCTAATGACTGGGGGCAGCGTTTGCAGGCCTGGCTCCCGAGCAGGGGTCAGTGCAGTGTCCATTCAGCCCCAGCACGCTGAGCACTAAATGCATGACCCCAGCCAGAGTTCATGGCACAGACACAGCTCTGGGCCACGACCCCAGGAGCAG
>NW_021938894.1:536008-536618 GCF_001715985.3 Manacus vitellinus
TTCTCAATTTTTATTGGGTTCTCAGCAGGGTTCTGTGTGTCAGATTCCCTTGGGTTTGTGTTTTTGGAAACATTATAATACAAAGCAGCTAAAAAAGGTGAAACAGAGTGGAACAGCTTGATCAACCCAACAGATAGTGCCAGATTTTAATTTTTATTTTGCTTTATTATTTGTTTGTGTGTTTGTTTGTTTGCAAGTGGCCTCAAAACCAATGAGGTTTTTTTGGATCCTTCCTTTTAAGAGAGTTTCTAATTTTAAACTCCAAATCTTAAGAGAATTTCGGTTGTCTGCACAACAGATACCTGGCCTATGGAAACTCTGGTTGGCACTGATCTCCCTCTTTTATTAACTTCACCATCTCCTGCTACACCTGCAACAGGCCTGTGACCCTCCCTCCTTCCTTCCTTCTCCACGGGCAGGAAAGAAGAGGTGCCACACCCCCATTTCCTCCAAGTCCTGCGGGATTTGACGTTTAAAAGGAACAAAAATGTTGTTTATTTTGCTGCCCATGAGCCAGATGAGTTTAACTGCAGGTCTGTGACCTGCCTCCTGTCCCGGGCAGGGCTGGGCTCTTGGTCAGACCAGGCTCTGGGTGTTTGTAGGGTCCAGG
>NW_021938895.1:0-3217 GCF_001715985.3 Manacus vitellinus
CTCTTGTAACTTTTCCTCCCACTCTCTCCCACCTCCCCCGCAAGGACCATCCAGTCTGTGGTGCAGGAGACTCAGGCTCAGCACATATGGGGCCCAGTCCTTTGTGCAGACAGTTTGGACCTGGGTTATCTCAGTGGTGACAGCCCTGACTCTAGGTCTGTGCAGATGCAGCAAAACCTAGATCATGTCCTCAGTGCTGCCCAAGGACAGTAAATGCTTCTCTCTTTGGTGACTGGGTGAGTCCTCTGCAAACCTGAATGAGCCTCCTGGCACTGGAGGAGAGTGTGGAGGCACTGGCTCCTGCAGCTCCCCTTCTGACAAGTCCAAACCTACCAAAACTTTTCCCTTCTTTCTTGGGTCTCTCCCATAGGTCACAAATGAGGATATTCTTTGACAAGCATTGCCATGAAAGAAATTTCTAATGGACCCTTCTAAGGAAATGAGAGGGCCAGGAATGCAGTCCTTACCGTCTGCAGCACAGGGTTTGTGCTGTACATCTCCCAACGGGTCTTGTACCCAGGGGGCATCTCCCAAAAACACAGATTCCCCTTTGATGTCTGCATAGATGTACACTTCCTGTTTCCATGGGGAAAGGCACACAGAGAGCAATTAAAGCAACAGTCTGGGAGAGACCTACATGTTTGCAGAAAGGCTGACACTCCCCATGCATTTCAGGCCAATAGATGGACCCATCTCCAACATCTCCATAGGCACATCCTCAAGAACAACACATCTCACCTAGAAGGACTCTTTCCCCCTATATTGGGTGCACACAAGAGCAGAGAGTGGGAAGGACCAGCATGAGGTCGAGGAAGAGCCTTGCTGGCTCCCCAGCTGCATTCCCAACACTGCCTGCCCCAGCACAGCTGGAAAGCAGAGGACTCCTCCCATGCCACATGCCTGTCCTGGCTGTGCCATGATTGGTGTGACCTCTGAGGGAAAGTCCTTGCCCAGCCCTTGCAGGGATCATGCCTTGGGGTAATGAGATGGATGCATCACAAGATGAGAAGGGACATCTTTCAGGCACTTAAAGAGGAACATCTGGGTGCAGAGTTGGAGCCTGAAACCAACCCCCTTCCTGACCATGAGGACAAGCCAGGCTTCTATTTCCAGGGGCTCTACCCGCCCCACATCTGTATCTGTTGGAAGTTCACTTGAAAAACTCCATTTTCCTCAATCCCCCCCAACATTTGCATCCTTCTAAGTACTGTGGTCAATCCAAGGCCATGGAAAACTCCAGTTCTGGGGGCTCAGACCTCCCCCTCAATCCCCTCTTTCCCTCTCACCTGCAGCACCCTGGACCAGCAGGAGGAGCAAGGGGAAGAGCAGGTACAGGATCTTCATGGCTGATCCACCACTCCCACGTCTTCACAGGGCTGCAGAGGGCACACCAAGGCAATGAGGACATGGAGGACCCCAGGGGGTGCAGAAGCCTGGGCACTGGGGTTCCCCAAACTGCAGAGGGGCTGCCTCCAAAAACAGCACATGATCTTTCCTCTACCTTTCTCTTAAGAACAATTTTTATGTTAGTGCCACCTTGCAAACATTGGGATCTTTTCATGATGTCTCAGTCTCTGGGAAATCCATTATCTGAGCTGATCCTCTTCCATTAGTTTTCTCAATGGTCTTCCAAACACCTTCCCAACAGCACAGATTGCAGACTTGAGGCCAGTTGTTCCCAGTTCAAAGCAAAGAACAGCCAGTGAAATATGGGAAATGCAGAGATAAAATTGTCACTGAAAATTACGGGTCTAAATGTCTTTTACTGCCTGGGTTTCATGGATCAAACCCATGGCCCAAACACCCCAAGTGGTCATCTCTGCTTCCCTGGGCTCAGGAAAGTCCTCCCAGCTTGGCTTGGCAGTGCCCATCCCCATCTTCAGACCATTCCCAGGCATCCCATCAAGGACACTCCCCAGCCTCACACTTGCCCCCCCTGCCCCATGCAGCCCCGATCCAGGGATGAACCAGAGGACAGGGAAGTGTCTTGGTGACCAGAAAGGGAAACAGAAATCAACCTTTGGAGTTCCTGAAAGCCTGAATTGACAGGGAATCTCCCGACTGCTGTGGGAAAAGAATCTCCCTACATTGCTAAAGAAAGTCTCTGTTCGCCCAAGAAAAAAAATCTCAGGTCCCTCCTGCAGCATTAAGACAGCTTCCCAGTCTTTCCTCTACTTAGGAAAGCTTAGTTTGACCTCCCTCGTGTTCTCAGCTCTTCGACTCTTATGAAGGCTTTTATGCTCTTTCCCAGACATCTCTGATGGCCTAAGAGCACATCTGGATACTTCCAGCTGTTTGTCCTTTAGGTGAGTCTGTGCAGATGGGCTCTGAGCTGAGAATCTGAATGGGGAGGTTTCCAGAAAGAGACCCCACAGTCACCTACCTGATGAAGGTCTTGGTGTTCAGGCAGCAGCAAATCCAACAGGAATCACTTGGCTCCAGATGCCCTTGGGGTCAGGGAATGCTGCTTTGCCCAAAACAGCCTGGTTTTATACCCCTCCTGGTGGGTGGGACATGCCCTTATTGCTGCTGACACAACTGCCCTTGGCCAACCAGGCAGTGCCCCATCAGTGTGGGGGTGCTGGGGCTGCCCCTCATCCCTCCCTGCTGCAGTGGCAGAGGCTGAGGGGCCTCCTGGGGCTGTTGCAATGTCACCCTTATCCTTCTGCAACACGTCCTGTGACACAAGGGCTGGGCAGGAGCCCCTGGGATTGGGGAACAGCTTTGCTCTGCAGAGGTGAAGGGTGCTCGTGGTGACTGCTCAGGGTCAGTGTCAGGACAGGAGAGGACAGGGAGAGGAAGGTTCACAGCAGGCAGGGATGACCTGAAAGTCCCTCAGTAAACTCTCCATTTCTGGAAAGCAAGGTCAGTGGAATCTGTTTTATTTCAGTCTCTCCTCCCAGGTAACAATTGACAGAACCAGAGGAAATGGCCTCAAGATGTACCAGGGAAGATTTAGACTGTATATTACGAACAATTTCTTTGCAGTAAGGGTGGTCAAGCACTGGAACAGGCTGCCAAGGGCAGTGGTGGAATGACCATTACGGTGTACATGCGGCACTTGGCACATGGGTTAGTGTTGGGCTTGGCAGTGCTGGGGGAGAGATTGGACCCAGTGATCATAGAGGGCTTTTCCAACATTTCTAAATGTTGGAAATCCATGATTCTTGGAAGGGAAAGCCTTTACTGAAGTTGCCAAGGTCACCAGTTGCTCCCA
>NW_021938895.1:4165-16859 GCF_001715985.3 Manacus vitellinus
ATGCAGCAAAACCTGGATCATGTCCTGGGTGCTGCCCAAGGACAGCAAATGCTTCACTCTTTTGTCGTTTTGGTGAGTCCTCTTCAAAGCCTGAATGAGCCTCCTGGCACTGGAGGAGAGTTGGGAGGCACTGGCTGACCTGGGGCTCCTGCAGCCCCACTCTGGTCTGGTCCAAACCCACGAGGGCTTTTGCCTTCATTCTTGGGCCTCTCCCACCAACCATAAATGCAGGAGAGTATTTAACAGGCATTGACACAAACCAAATTTGTAACAGATTTTTCTGGACAAAGGAGGAAACTCTTCCCTCTGCCAGGAATCCAGACCTTATCTTTTGCAGCACACACTATACAGGGAGCATCTTCCAATAGGTCTCGCAGGGAAGTTGCATCTTCCATAAGTGCAGTATCCCCCTTGCCGTCTGCATCCAGCTGCATTTCAGGTTTCCATGGGGAAAGATACACATAGAACAATTAAAGCAATAATCTGAGAGAGCTGTGTTTGGTCACAAAAGGCTGATATTCCCTGTGCATTTCAGGCCAACAGATGGGCTCAGCTCCAACCTCTCCACAGCAAAGATCAACCACAATGCAAAAGATCATCCAGAAACACCAAAACAGGAACAGCTGGGTGCAAGGTTGGAGCATTAAACACAACCCCCTTCCTGACCCACAGTAGAAGCCAGGTTTTTATTTCCAGGGGCTCCCTCCAACCCCTGTCTATGTTCACTTAGACAATCACTGGAGACCCACCGTTCTCCTCAATCTCCCCTACCCTTCACATCACTCCAACTGACGTAATCACTTGCTGGGACATGGAAAATCCTAATGATGAAGGTTTATACCTCCTCCTATCTCCCCAGTTGCCCTCTCACCTGCAGCACCCTGGACCAGCAGGAGGAGCAAGGGGAAGAGCAGGTACAGAATCTTCATGGCTGATCCACCACTCCCACGTCTTCACAGGGCTGCAAAGGGCACACCAAGGCAATGAGGACATGGAGGACCCCAGGGGGTGCAGAAGCCTGGGCACTGGGGTTCCCCAAACTGCAGAGGGGTTGCCTCCAAACACAGCACATGATCTTTCCTCTACCTTTCTCTTAAGAACAATTCTGAGGTCTGTGCCACCTTGCAAACCTTGGGAGTGTTTCCTCATGTCTCAGTCTCTGGGAAATCCATTACCTAAACTGATCCTTTTCCAGGAAACCCCACAGTTACCTACCTGATGAAGGTCTTGGTGTCCAGGCAACAACAAACCCAAGAGGGATCACTTGAGTCTAGATGCCCTTGGGTCCAAGGACCACGTTTTTTGGCCAAAATGCTCTGATTTTATATCATCGCAGATTACAGGAACATTCCTTTATTCTTGCTGACACATCTCCCCTCGGCCAATCAGAAAGCCACCATCAGTGTGGGGGTGCTGGGGCTTCCCCTTCTCCCTCCCTGCTGCAGTGGCAGAGGCTGAGGTGTCTCCTGGGGCTGTTGCAATGTCACCCTTATCCTTCTGCAACATGTCCTGTGATACCCCCTGCACAGCAGCACACGGGCTGGGGGGGCCTGGCATGACCTGCCAGGCATGGGCAGAGCAGGCTGGTTGATGCAGATTCCAGTAGAAATCAGTCCCAATCATTCTTTACTGTGTGAGGCCCTGGCACAGGTTGCCCAGAGAAGCTGTGGCTGCCCCATCCCTGGAAGTGTTCAAGGCCAGGTTGGTCAGGGCTTGGAGAGACCTGGGATAGTGGAAGGTGTCCCTGTCCTTGGCAGAGTGTGGGATGAGATGATCTTTAAGGTCCCTTCCTCCCCAAATCATCCCGTGATTCTGTGATAAAAAGATAAAATATTTGTCTCTTCCTTTCCTGTCATTTTACTCAGTGAGCTGGTGCTGTGTGATGTGCAGAAACATGCAAAATATTTTGGTTTTCTTCTCTTTTAACAGCTTCATCCTTGCCAAGGTGAATTGTGTTTGATACGCTGGGAAGTGTCAAGCTCAAGGTTGTCTTTCTCATGCATACTCAGATCAACAGCAGTGGGTAAAAGAAAAGCAATCAGATGTCAATCACCCTGTCTGAATGCACTGCTCCTAAAACTGCCATTCTTGGTATAAAAACTGCAAATGTGATTCAGCAGAAGTAAAACTCCTGTTTAAGGAGTGTAAAGGTGTGCAAACTAAGGGAGATTAGTGAAGGAAGGTGAATAGGACCTTAGTAGGCCTTGGAGATGTGGACTTGATTAAGAGAGTTTGTGGATTTATAGGAAATCTACGATGTTTCAGAAAGGTAAAGATCAAGGTGGATCGTGAAAAAACAGCCGATGGGATAGAAAGAAGCAAGACATCCCTTGTGGCATGTCATGTGGCCCAGCTCAAGTAATTATGGCCATGCCTGACATCTGATCACCGTAATCTGTCCTGTGTTGCAAGTAAACTTTAATTCTAACCGTTTTATGTACAGTCTGTCTCTGGCATGTCTCCATGGCTGTGCAGTCCTCTAGCAAGCTTCAAAACAGAGCACTGGGTATGGGAGAGAACACCAGGAGTGTTGGTCCATTGCCCAGAGATACCAAAGTTCTGGGAGTTGAATCCTGGAGAAAACAAAGGGGCTTGAGGTTGGATGCATGAGGGGCACAGGGTTTAGTGCCATCTATCAGAGACACGCATAGAATCATGGAGTAGTTTGGGTTGGAAGGGACATTTAAGATCATCTCATTCCAACACCCTGCCATGGTCAGGGACACCTTCCACCAGACCAGGTTGCTCAAAGCTTGTTCAACCCAGCCTTGATGCACGATGGGGATATTCCCTGAGCATCAATCCACAGAAGTAGGATTGGGCATCCATTGTTAAGTCTTTGTGGATGTAAAAGTCCTGGGAAGTTTGGTACCAGGCTCAGGATCACTCCAGGACCAGCAGAGCCAAGGACCCTCTATGGTGTGGAAAGGTCTTCTCGTCCACCCTGCATGGAGGCCGTGGCTGGGGATCTTGTGCTGGACCCCACCAGAGAGGCAGCTCGGCCCTGCTGATCCAGACCCGGATGTGTACCCACAGTTGACATCCCGGCCTGGCTTTGGCCCATCCCCATGGAGATGCCCAAAGCCCCAGGCAGAGGCTGCTCCCACCCCCTGTCTGCCCTGTTCCCTGGTGGGGGGCAGTGGGATGCCCCCTGCCCTCACAGCTGCCGTGGTGGACTGACCCATGGCAGTGTAGGGGCCACTCCCATGGCATCCCTGAGCTGAGCATCATGGATCTGCTCCAAGGATCATCCATAAGGCTGACCCACCTGGGCTCCTAACTGAGCCTCCCAAGCCTATAACCAGCCCTGAAACCCCTGCAGTGCTGACCCTTAACTCAGTCTCAAGCTCCTAAGAAGCCCCATGGCACAGCCATCAGTCCCAATTTCCTCTGAAGTAGAATGGCTTCCCCCACCCCCAGCTACCCCTGGACCCCACAATACCCCCATGGTGCCACACACACAGGCTCCCCAGCTGGGGATGGACCCAAATGTGTGTGTCCAGTGGAACAGCCCCACGAGGACTCCCGACCAGGCTTGGGAGGCACTGAAATTAGGGTGGTCATAGCAACCAATCAATCCCTGAACCCAAATGGGACATGCAGGGGTGGCCTTGCTGAGCAGGAAGGTTGGTGCTGGGCTCCCTGTGGGTGTCACGTGCACCGCCCTCCCTCCATGGGTGGAATGCTGGTGTGGTTGGGCCAACTTGGAGAGCTGGTGGATGTGGAGGGTTTTTTTTATGAGTCCATGTCTATCTGGAATTCCCCCCATCTGCTCTGCCCTTCCCTGCAGCCAGAGGAAAGAGATGCACACTGAGGACACACACAAATCTTGGCAGCGGGAATGCAAACCACCACCTTGTATTGAGGACACTAGGTTAAAGGGATTCCCATGGGATCAGGGTCTGGCTGTCCAGGGCTGTTGCTGCTCCCAGCAGTGCTCAGTGCCTTCATGCAGCATCGTCCTGACCACGCAGAGAGGGCAAGGGCTGGTCTCAGAGACTGGCACCAGGGATCCAGGAGCCTCTCAGGGATACCATCGCCTGCAGGAGGAAAGGTCTGGCAGTGCCTGTCCCAGCCAAGGTAGCTGTGAGGGCTCAGGGATGTTCCCATACCCTTGGGCTGCATATTCCCCTCCCTCTTTCTCTAACAGCCTCACCTCTAACCCCCCAGAGCCCTCTGAGCAACCCTGAACTTACATCCGACAGCAGAATTCCTGCTCAGAGCAGAGGCCAACACGGCCGATCCCGGGAGGGCAGGACTGGTAAGAACAGAAGCCCCCCCGGCGCTCGCATTCCTGGTGGGATCCTCGAGCCAGGGACAGCCCTGCAGAGAACCAGGAGAGGAGACCTTCAGGACAGCCCTGCTGAGGTGCTGAGCACAGCCCCTGGTCTCTGTGTGGCCAACATTGGCCCAGCCCTGCCTGTCCCTTGCCATGGACAGTGAGCAGGTGTCTGCAGCAGAAATCAAGGTGATGTTTATGACACTTGGAGGGGATGGTCACTACCACCCCTCAGCAGGCTCTGGGAGAGGCTGTCCAACATGTCTGCTGCCTCCCTTCTGGAAGAAGAGAGGAATCCAAAGGTGAAGGCAGGGTCTGCCTTCCTCCCACCTCCTCTTCTTTGGCACGACTGCTGTGCCCAGTGCTGCTGACTCAGAGAGGCAAGGGACAGGAGGTATGGAAATGGTGGCAAAACCTCATCCCTGGAACACAAGAGCTTTAGTACAAGGTTCCAGCTCCAGTCCCAACTGCAGAGCCTGCAGCGGGAGCCTTTCCTTAAAGGTATGGGATGAGAGAGACCCCAGGGAGGATGGCACAGCGACCAGGAGAACTCACACGTGACTCATCAGCTCAGCTGGCAAATCCTCCCTACAAAATACTGACAGAAGACAAACCTTCCACCTCCTCCTCCACATTTCTTACCTGTCACTCCCAGGAGCATCAGGAGGAGCAGAACACAGAGGACAGGCAGGATTCTCATGGTTGGGAGTCGCCAGCAGTGTCACAGTTCTGAGGAGAAGAGAAAGGAGGCAGAGATAAATGAGAGGATCCCTGCCTGCGGGTTCTGTAGCACCTGTTCAGGGACAGAACTGAGGAGAAGGGATGTCACCAGTCACTGGTAGGAGGATGAGCTCGACAGCCCAGGGGTAGGAGCTCCCACAGCCTCTCAGCTCCCGACAGCAGCAGTTTGGTCCCAACTAGCTAGTCTCTCCACGTAGCACAGTGTCCCTTGGGATGGCTGACACCTCAAAATGTCCAGCCAAAAAGTTCCCTTTCCTGTTTCTCCCCCTGCCAGAGAATAAGAAGCATAGTTTTCCCCCTCTGACACCTCTGAGAAGGATTCCCAGGCCTCCAGCCAGGGATCTTGTGTCATCCCGCCTTGCGTAAGGGCCGCTCGGTGCTGTGGTTTGCTGGACACCTCTTGGGACACACACAGCATCCCTGTTCGTTAGACCTTGGCCAGCAATCAGCTTTCACAACACAAAGGAGCTCTGTCCTCCTCCCCCCACGTGAAGTGTGCTCTCTCTGCTTCGCTGCAAAATAACTGGGAAGACGCCACATGGGATGACATCTCTGTCCAACTGGCAGCCCCGTGAAGGACAAGCTTTAATTGTGCCTTTGTTTTGTGGAGGTTGCTGTATGTAACCCTTTACTGGTTCTCAGTGTGTTGGTGGTGCATCTTCATATATGTTTTCGGCCTTCTTGCAGATTCATTGAGCACATGTGTGTGTGTGTGTATGTTAAAAACATACTCGGGCATAGTAATGTGTATTCCTTGAGTGTTGCATGAATCATAGAATCACAGGATAGCTTGACTTGGAAGGGACCTTAAAGCTCATCTCATTCCAACTCACTGCCATGGGCAGGGACACCCTTCACTAGACCAGGTTGCTCCAAGCCTTGTCTGACCTGGCCTTGGACACTTCCAGGGATGGGGCAGCCACAGCTTCTCTGGGCAACCTGTGCCAGGGCCTCACCACCCTCACAAGTTCAAAGAGGGTTGCTAGGGCACTGGGGTGAGCAGATGTCCTGTTCTTCACACTTTTTTTCCATGAAACAATATCCTCTCTCAGACCTGCACAGAGGGAGAGGGGCTGTGCTAAAAGACTGACAATAGCACCATTGCCAGGAGTTGGACTCAGTGATCCTTGTGAGCCCCTTCCAACTCAGGGTATTCTATGATTCTGTGATTAATTGGGATGTAGTAGAAACCTAGAGGCACAAACTGTGATTTTGTGTGACCAGCCATTCCACCAAGGGCTTGATATGTGTCTCAAATGAGTTTTAGCCACTGCACATCTGGCTGTGGCATGCACAGTCCCACTCCACTAGTTCAGTTATAATCTGCCTGGCATTATCTAATCCATCTTCAGTACCATCTCTACCTCCTGGGAAGAGCTGTGAGATGAATTTGGAGCAGATTGTCCAGAGAAGTTTTGGATTCCCCATACCTGGAAGTGTTCAAGGCCAGATTGGTCAAGGCTTGGAGCAACCTGATCTAGTAGAAGGTGTCCCTGCCCATGGCAGGGGCTTGGATCTAGATGATTTTAAAGTCCCTTACAACCCAAACCATTTTATGATTCTATGATTTTATGAATTTGAACATGTACAGTGCTAGGGCAGTAGAATTGGGATAAGAAGCAAGGAGGAGATGTGCAGCATGGATCCTGTGAGGTGAGGTTTCAGCATGTGTTTCACTTTAAACTGCCTCTTGAAGCCATTCCCAAGTCATGAAGGCAAGGGCTGCTATTTGTGGTGGTGAACTGAAAGCATGATGATAAAAGATGTATTCTGCATGCTGGTGATTCCAGACACTGTCTCCAGAGCTGAATCTAAAATAACAAGGGCTGAACCCTCCATGCAAAGTCCTCAGTCCTTGAGCAAAAGATCTTGAGCCATTCCAGTTTGTGAAAGAAACACTCACCTTCTGTGGATTGTGCAAAACTTCTTAGGACATAAACTGTAAATTGCTGGTTTGGTTCCCCTTGGCAATTTCCTCAGGTTTCCATCCAGGGGAATCCCTGGGAGGTGGCCGTTGGCCCAGTTTCCTGCCCTTCACAAGGCTGTGGTTTCAATGGTGGCAGAGTCATTTGCAGCAATATTTGCTTTCAACAGGCCCAGAGACTGTGGACGCTGGGCCTGTTCAGTCTAGAGCAGCAAAGGTTGAGAGGGGATCTCATCAATACATATAGATATCTCAAAGGCAGGTGCCAAGAGGACGGTCCCAAACTCCTTTTGGTGGTGGCCAGGGACAGGATGAGCAGCAGTGGCCATAAACTAAACACAAGAAGTTCTACCTCAACATGAGGAAGAACTTCTTTCCCTTGAGGGTGGCAGAGCACTGGAACAGGTTGTCCAAGGAGGGTGTGGAGTCTTCCTCTCTGGAGACATTCCAAATCCACATGAACATGTTCCTATGTCACCTGCTCCAAGTGATCCTGCCTTGACAGGAGGATTGGACTGGATGATCTCCAGAGGTCCCTTCCAACCTTAAAAATTCTGTGATTCTGTGAAGGGAGGACAGATGATCTGCAACAAATGGGGAGCTCAGGGCTTCAAGTCAGTCCTTTGCACGCAGGTATTTGGGTTTGTTGTGTACCTTAAAAGTCAACCATTACTGCTCCTACCTTCATAGAATCACAGGATAGTTGGAGTTGGAAGGAACTTTAAAGATCATCTAGTTCAACCCCCTGCCATGGGCAGGGACACCTTCCACTAGACCAGGCTGCTCAGAGCCCTATCCCACCTGGCCTTGATGCACTTCCAGGGATGGGGCAGCCACAGCTTCTCTGGGCAACAAGAATCAAAGGATCACAGAATCACAGAATCAATTAAGTTGGAAAAGACCTCTGAGATCATCAAGTCCAACCTACACAAGTCCTTGTCTGCACAAGGATGTTCTCAGTGGTGCAGGGGCAGCTGCAGAGACGGGAGCTCACCAAGCAACCTGCACCTTCAGAGTTTTCTGTTCTGGTTCAGGGCAGGACAGGATGAACCTCTTAGATGAAAAGTGATCACAGTCACAGAGGTATTGGTCTCTTGTACACGTTGTCTAATTGTCTCAAGCAATGTCGTAGGTCTAGCTCAGATCTCCTGATTTGCAACTGCAGCCGATACAAATTTTGCAGATTGACTCCAAATTTATATCAGATGGAATAACCAAAGGTAAAATCAGGCTTTGAATTATAAGGGGTCACCTGCCTCCCTTTGTCCTGCTCAGTGTGTCCTTAGTTCCTATAATGAAAGAAGATATTGTTCCCAGGTCTGAAAGCTTTGGACCAGGAGGTGGGAACTGAAAGATTTCTCAGCAGAGGTTCTATGAAGCATCCACATGGGAGAAGACTTTTGTGCTTCCTGTGGAAATGATGACTGATCCCAGTTTTAGTCACAGCAGAGGATCCCTAGCAGGGATGTGTGGAGAACATGCCAGTATTCACTCAGTCAGCAACCCAAGATGGGGAAATATTCTGGTAAACTAGGCTTTCCTGGTAAATTTAGCCTGATTTCAGAATTCTCACTTAAAATTCTAAATGGAAATAAGACTTCTAGAAAAATGAATGACAACAAACAGCCATACAAGCTTCCCAAATCTTACTTTTATTGAGAGAAGAATGACAAATCCTTGATGACTGGTGCAACAATTCCCCGAATCCAACGATGGCAAAAGCAATCATCCCTGGAGATTCTCTGCAATTAGCCACACTACAACCTGCACAAAGGAAAGCGTGTTTCAGAATTATGTTGATGAGGAAAGTCTTACTCAGGGCTCAGCTGAAAATGTGGGGACCCATCTTTGCCCCATTTAAATCCTAAACTTACCATCTGCAGCAATTATACCCGAAACGACACAACCCCAGGTAAGCGTTGCCACGAGGGCATTTCCCACTGTGGCAGAAAGTCCCACGGTATCCACATTCCATGTAAGGTCTTACAGGTCCTGCAAGGCTCCTACCTTAAAAACAAACAAACAAACAAAACCAGGAGACAGTTGTTTCTGTCGGGGTTTTGCATTTTGCTAAACTCCTGTGAGCTGAGACCGTGCCACACCTGTGCCCAAACACGGTCTTGATGCAGCCCTCAGAGGAGGAGGTCAGTGAGCAGAACAACCAAGCATATGCTCTAATTCCTTCTTCAGATGTAAGAACTGTGTCTCCAAGCCCAGGACTCCTTTAGGAACTCGCATTTTAGGGATAGACACCAGGGACCTGGTATAAAACAGTAAGTGGGCACTAAGCAGCTCTGAAAGTCTTGTAGGTCACACTTAGGGAGGGAGGCACCAGCTCGACTGGGAGGCTCACACTTGTACAAAAGAGAGGGAGAGATATTTTTTTACATGGACAAATAGTGACAGGACAAGGTGGAAAATTTTTAAACTAAAAGAGGAGAGATGTACATCAGGTTTTAGGAAGAAATTCTTCCCTGTGAGGGTGGTGAGACCCTGGCACAGGTTGCCCAGAGAAGTTGTGGCTGCCCCTGGAATTGTCCAAGACCAGGTTGGACTGGGCTTGGAGCAACCTGGGATAGTGGAAGGTGTCCCTGCCCATGGCAGGGGATTGGGACTGGATGATCTTTAAGGTCCCTTCCAACCCAAACCATTCCATGATTCCATGGTTCTATAGATTTGGCCTATTTTCCTCCCTATAAATTTCAGCTATATCTCAAAACAGGTCCTGGTGTCCACACATGGGTAAATTCATCAATCCATGTAGAAAAATTCCATGCTACCAAACACAGCAAACCAGGCATTGCCCTCTGGGTCTGAGGCCTGGTAGCCTGGCATTGCTCTTACCTACATGGCTAAACTGTCTTCTCCATTAAAATAGCATCCCCACATCCAAACTGCCTTTTAGGAATGGTCAGCAGCCTGTGCTATTCCCAGAACAATTTTTTTTCTATGGCAGTGCTAGTTGTCAGGGATCAAAATGACCCCAGGGAGCAGATTACTAATTAGGCAGCCTGTTGCCTGGTCCTGTTTGGGTGATTAATAGAGATGTAGCCTGGCAGCTGATGTGTTCTGGATGCACCTGAATGACTGCACATGAACCAATTAATTCCAGTTTCACAGCTCATCCATGGAACTACACTAAGTCCAGCATATTCAGAGAGAGGAGAGCTTGTTCCAGCACACAGATAATGGATATTACACATTCACAGTGGATCCAGCACATCCCTGGTGTGTTAGATTCCCAGCATGGGAGTGGATCGGTGCACGCACACTCAGCAAGACCCAGAAAATCCCAGGCAGAAATAAAAGAGAAGGGTGAATAAAACACTTCTGGTGCCAAACTATCTTTCTGTGGGACATTGCAGAAATGATTGCAAGCAGTCTGAGCTCTCAGAAGTATTTTTTTTCCAGAGAAATGTCTTGCTTTTTATATCCAGAAGAAAGGTCCTACTGTAAACAGGTCAAACATCCACTGTGTGTATTTGTATGTTAAACAAGGACATAAAACAGAGCAAAGGAATGCTTTGCCCCGTGTCCTGTCTGTGAGTACTGCCATAAGGAAAGGCCCAGGTAAGAATAAGATCAGACAAGCATATGTAATTATGGAGTCATGGAATCACTTAGGTTGGAAAAGACCTCTGGGATTATTGAGTCCAACCATTCCTCCAGCACTGCCAAGCTCACCACTAACCCATGTCCCCAAGTGCCACATCTACAGGGATATATGTGATACTGGTCTTCTGGTCTTCTGCAGTCCATCACAGTCTTTTCCCATCCTTACTCCCCCAAAGGACACTTTCCACCCTGTTCCCACAGAGATCAACCCCAAAACTTCACTGGGCACTTGTTTGTGCACAGAGTGCCCTGCAACTGCAGTGGTGCCATTTTCAGAGATGGTGTTAAAACACAAACCCTTTTCCTGGATAATAGGGTGGGTTTGGGGTTCCAGACTCCTTTGCATCCCCCCAAAAGGCATAGCCTTACACCACCACTTATGATTGCACAGGCTTCTCCACTGAAGAGATACTACCAGTAGAATTTCAGTCCTAACTCATCATCTTCTGCCTCCTCACTCCAAGAACAAACACCTGAAACAAACAATATTTGGAGAATATGGGACCAGATTCCTTTTATTTTCTGTGTGGCTTAAAAATATTTGATTATGATTTGATTTGGTTGTTGCTGGGTGACTCAGAAACAAGTTGATTTAAGTACAAGTCTGCAGTGGGGAAAATGCTGGTGCTGAATGGTAATTTTGGGGTTTCCCCTCATGCTTTCACCTCAGACTGGACTTCCAGAGGAGTAGCAAAGGCACTGAAGTGATGGTTGGAGTTTTTGCCCGCTAATTTCATGTATCATCTGTTGTCTGCCAACAAGTTTTGATGGTATGTGTGAAGATTCTTTGCAGGAGGCAGCTTGGCCACATCCCAAAGGGGATGGGACACCTTTGTAAGACACCAGTACCTCCTTCTCTATAGTCCCCCATCTTCATTTACAGCTTACCTGCAGCTCCATGAAATGCCACCAAGAGGAGACCAAAGAGAAAGGGAAGGATTTTCATGGCAGAAAGTGGGCTGGGAACTCAGATCCCTACAGGGAAAGGAGGCAAAGACACCAGTGAGAAGGTTGTCCCTCCACAGTCATCGTGGGCTGAGAAGTGACACACAGAAATGTTCTTCAAGACCCAGGAGTTATCTAGAAGAGGTGTTCCACATTTTTGTTATGGTAATGTCTATTGTCCTAAGGTTTCTCTGGAGCATACATAGGATCGTGGTGTAGGAAGAAACTACCATGCAGAAAATACTATTTTAAACTCCCTTTTGATTAATGCATTAAGCACCCAGACATTTATTCTTGATTTCTTGATACTTTGCAATGCATTACAATAAATTTGATTTGTTTTATGGAAGTTAAATCTGTTAATTTAAGTAGAAAAATAAGAAATTTTTTGCCATATTTACACAAAACAACCCAATGTGTGTTCTTAAGTTTTTCTAATTAAAAAAAAAGAGCAGAAAAAGTTCCTTTACAATTAAATCAAAATCCAGTTTCTCCTTATTCTTTCTTAGTGGCTATTGCCTTTCCTTTACCTCAAGAATTATATGATTTCCAGGATAAATTTTTGAGTGTTTACATTTCCTGCAGCCAACAGAAACTCTTCTCCCTTGTCCATATTAGAAGCCTCCTGAACTGACTCCTGTCAGACTGGATTCACTGCACAGTTAAGGCTAAAACAGTGAAATGCAGCTAAAAGTGAAAGATATGAAGTCTCCAGCCAGTTTAAGAATGACAAAACTTTCTCAGAGAGGCTGAATAACGAGAAGATTTTGGTTGTTACCAGGCAGGAGGAGGCTCTAGATTGGAACAGTCCTTGGATCAGTGTCAGCCACCCCGATGCAGGAAGATGAAGGAGCAGAGCGTGGCCTTGTGCTCTTTCTGGAGGGTGGTGGAGGATGGTTGATCTCCACAGTCTTCTGGTGGCCAATCACACAGTCCCTGTGACTTTGGGGTGACACAATGAATCCTCTTTCTTGCCATCTTCCTATGAGGAACCAAGGTATGGCTTTCAAAATGTTGCAGCATCCACTGGGGAAATGGGTTGAGCGGCTTAAACTGCCTTGAACCACCTCCCTTTGAGCAGCCCTTGGGCCACAGCAGCTCACTCAAGGTGTCTGGGCCATATATTGTCTTCTGGCCAGCTGAGGCTTGGTGGCATCTGCTCTCCAGCATGATAAAATAAATAAATAATA
>NW_021938895.1:17204-72607 GCF_001715985.3 Manacus vitellinus
CATCCACAATTTTGGTTCCTGTGGCGTGGAAGAAAACTATAAAAACTATATACCTGAAGCTAATATATATACATATATATATATATATATATATACATACAATGTCAACCGGTATTTGAGGGATATGCAATGATTTCTAGCTCTAGGTATTAATTTTGCCTTCTGCAGTGATCTGCTTCAGGTTTTGATGAGGCTAGTCATGTGCATCTGAGTGTTACTAATGAACTAGCCAGTTATTTAATTTACCACATAAATCCCAGCAGGAATTTCTCCTTAAATGCCTGCAACTGTCTCTTAGGGAAGTGCTGTCTCCATCTGTTTTCAGAGGTTTCATATTAATTCCTTAAAAACATGAACATTCTGTCACCCTAAAAGAAAAATAATTATCAGCCGGAATTAGGTTAAAAAACCCCACCTAAAGCTATGTTAAATGGGAAGTTCATTCTTCTTTGGAAATTCAGGAAGAGTGTTAATGAGGTGTTATTAATACTATATCATTTCTACTGTTGGAAGAGAAAATTTGGGCAGTTCTGTTTTGATTAAGAACATGGAAAAGATCTGCACTAGAGATTGGTAGGGAAAAAAGTGAGAGTAAAAGAGTAATCTAATAGTTAGGAGTAAAAAAAAAGAAAATAAATGAAAAAGTGATTTTTTTTTTAAACTTTTGCACCAAACCATTTTTAGTACTAATTGCCTGCACTGTATGTAAGATATTTTAAGCCACATCTATTTATGGAAATTATTACAGCCCATGCTCAGCAATTTCAGTTTTATTGTAGCCTTCACTCTCTTGCCATGGGCAGAACAGTGCACTGAGCACAGCACCCCTAAGTGTCCTTCTCCTTTCTCAAGGACTCCCCCAATGGTTTCCTGCTTTCCAGGGATTTGCAGACATTTCTATAAATTCAGGTGTCTGTTGCAATGGGATCTTCACTTTCCTTTTATACCTTTTTCCTTCTGGAATCTGACCCGTTTCATGGGAGTTGCCGCTCTCCTCTGCCAGCTGTATGAGCCCCGCTGAGCTCATCCCTGCCAGAGCCTCCTTTGACTCTCCCTTCGTGCCCTGCAGGGATTTTTCTTAGATCTCTTTGTTTTCTTTCCCAGTCAAATCAAATACTTCATGGACGTTTCTAGCACAGCCTTTCTTAACAGCTTTCAGGCTGCCTGCAGGCTTCTCGTTTCTCTGGACTGTTCCTTTTGGTGCTTTTCTTTCCTCATTTTCGTTGTTTGTTGTTTTTTTTTTTTTGAGTTTCAATACTCTCATGTTGAATGCATTTAGTCCCACAAGGTGATTAAACCTAATTATACCGTCACTTTTACAGAGCAGCTCTCACAAACAGCTTTGGAATTAGGTCCTTTGCACCTAATCCAGGAAGGCAAATGTTCTTGTGGGTGCCTGGACTAGTTGCTCTAAGAATCACCATCTTGCAGCCATAAAAACCTGATCTCTACATCTCCTGATACCACCCACAATCACCCCTCAGAACTTCTTTGCTCAGTCACCTCAAGCAAGGGAATGACCTGCAGAAGATGTGACCCCTGTGTCCACCAGGGTGGGATTATTCACTGAAAACCTTCTCTAAAGTGTTGTGAAGTATTTGCAGACAGGGTGTGTGGCAGAACACCTGGGCAGAAACGTGGCACAGCATGTGAGGGGCAGCTGGGTCTGTGTGATGTCACCTGTAGGCAGCTTACCTGGAGCACTGAGCCCAGGTTTGGGGCTCTCAATGTCAGAAGGACATGGAGCTGCTGGAGCAGGTCCAGAGGAGGCCACAGAGATGCTCCAAGGGCTGGAGCACCTCTGCTGTGGATCCAAGCTGGAAGAGCTAGGAGTGTTCACCTGGAGAAGAGAAGGCTCTGGGGAGACCTTAGAGACCCTTCCAGTGCCTAAAGGGGAGCCAGGAGAGCTGGAGAGGGACTTGGGACAAGGGATGGAGTGACAGGACAAGGGGGAATGGTCTTAAACTGCAAGAGGGAAGGTTTAGATTAGATAATAGGGGAAATTCTTGGCTATGAGGGTGGTGAGGCCCTGGCACAGGTTGCCCAGAGAAGCCTCAGTTCGCAGGTACAAAGGACTTTCAAATCAGTAGATGGAAGGAGTAATTAAAGTTTCAACAGCTTGGGCTTGGAGAGCTTGATTATTATTATTATTATTATTATTATTATTATTAATGATTTTTTCCTTTGGCTTGGTGCTGTGCAATAATGTCACTGTGCCTGGAGAAGCTGCTACATCAAAATCAACAGAGATGGATGATGAGACACCTTCCACTATCCCAGGTTGCTCCAAGCTCCATCCAACCTGGCCTTGAACACTTCCAGGGATGGGGCAGCCACAGCTTCTCTGGGCAACCTGTGCCAGGGCCCCACCACCTTCACCGGGAAGAGTTTTTCCTATTATCTAATCTAAACCTTCCCTCTGGTAGCTTAAGACCATTCCTCCTTGTCCTGTCACTCCAGGCCCTCGTCCAAAGTCCCTCTCCAGTTCTTCTGGAGGCCCTTAAGGTACTGGAAGGGGCTGTAATGTCTCACCAGAGCTACTCTTTTCCAGGATGTACCTTTGTTGGAGGCCTGAGAGGTTTTTTTTTATCAGAAGAGGTTCCTGAACACCAAAGTCCAGCAGAGAAAAGCACAGCCAAACCAGTGGCTGGAAGGCAGCCAGAGCAACTGGGAGCTGGCAGTGAAACTGGGGAGGGTGGATAGCTCTGGGAATATCTTCTGGAAGGCCTTCTGGCTTTCGCCTTTTCTGCTTGGCATTGTTACGGGGTGATAACAGCAAGACCCGTGTGGTGTGGAAATGTATTCCCGGCTTGGAATACAGCCTTTGAGCAGAAGAGGCTGAGAAAAGACAGCTGAGACACCTTGGGGTGGGTTCTTCCCAGGAATGATGATGATGGAGGGCAGGGGGATGAGATGATGAGGTTCTCACATATCTTCCGTGGGTGACAAGAAGGATCACACCACGTTGTGCCTGCATGGACCCTTGCAGCTTCTTCACTGCTGGATTTACAAGCAAGATGGTTCTTCAACATCCCACCCTCAGCTCTGGGAAAGGCTTTGGTGCCCATTAGAGGCCGAGTTGTGCTTTGCATGCAAAAAAAAATGGGTTTTCTAGGAATGGGCCATTTGGCAGCTGTGTATTTGCTACTGTGGAGGACAAGGCTCAGTGACAACCAAGGCTGAGCTTCACTTGGCTCCAGAGCCTAATTACACCCTTGGCTTTATTAAAATGCTTCGCTGGAGCTGGGCCCAACAGCTCGACATTGTTAATTAATTGAAACATGAATGTGGATGTGACGACATTAACCCACAAACCCCCAACCCAACCACCGGAGTTGAAGATGCAAACATGCCAAGTTATGGTCAAAAGCAGTGCTGGACACGGACAGAGATCCTGGGGATGCTCCCACAAGAAGGGATAACCAGGCAAGGACATCTCTGAGCGGTTTGGTGGCTCCTGTTAAGCATCAGACTCTGGGCTTTGTTCTCAGAGTTGCAAAAACAATAGTTAAAATTTAAAAAAAAAAATAAAAAACGTATGAAAGCCCCTGAACACACATACATCCAACAGCCCAGCCAATGTACAAAGCTGTGGGAGCCTCCTGCAGGATTTTGCAAAAGCAATTACAAAACCTTAGATGATATTTGGACCTAATTAAACCTCTTTTCATGGCTTTTCCTGTAGGGACCTGCTGGGGATTTATTTCCTAAAAAGCATCAGGGATGGAGGCTGCAGGGCTGGGAATTGTGATAAAAAGCAGATGAAGCACATCTCTGTACACACAAGGGCCCCTGGAGCCACCGACGGTTGGGATAGCGTTTCACAAAGGTTTTGTCTTCGGGGTAGGAGGGGGGAAAACAACCTGATTAATTTACGGGTCCGTGCACACCATGTCCCGGCTGCCACCTAGTGCTCATCCCTGCGGCACAGGGACACGGCGGGCATCGCACAGGGGGACAGCGGGGTGGGCTTGTGCTAGCGCACAAAAACCTGGGAGACACCGGGGTGGGCTTGTGCTAGCGCACAAAGACCTGGGAGACAGCGGGGTGGGCTTGTGCTAGTGCACAAAAACCTGGGAGACACCGGGGTGGGCTTGTGCTAGCGCACAAAGACCTGGGAGACACCGGGGTGGGCTTGTGCTAGCGCACAAAAACCTGGGAGACACCGGGGTGGGCTTGTGCTAGCGCACAAAAACCTGGGAGACACCGGGGTGGGCTTGTGCTAGTGCACAAAAACCTGGGAGACACCGGGGTGGGCTTGTGCTAGTGCACAAAAACCTGGGAGACACCGGGACGGGGTTGTGCCCGTGCACGAGAGCCTGGGGGACATCAGGGTGGGCTTGTGCCAGTGCACAGCAACTTGGGGGATAGCGGGATGGGCTTGTACCAGTGTGCAGTTGCCCCAGAGGTGTCGGGCTGGTGCAGCCCCCGAGGTGTGACGCAAGCACCGTGACGTCACACCGCCCGGCGGGAAAGGGCACTGGGGGAGTGACCGGGGGGGGGCAGGGTAAGGGCGGCTCCTTCTTCTTCCTCCTCCGCCTTCTCCTCCTCCTTTTCCTCCTCCTTCTCTTCCTCCTCCTCCTTCTCCTCCCCCTCTCCCCTTCCTCCCTCTCCTCCTCCTCCGCAGGATGCGCGGGGCGATCCCGCGGCTCAGCCTGGCGCTGCTGGCGGCGGAGCGCGGGGCGAGTGAGTGAGCGCGCAGGATGCGCGCAGGATGCGCGGGGCTGTGGGGAGGCTGCGCCACCCCGAAGAGGGGGGGAACGGCGGGCGGGAGGGTGGCAGCGGCCCCTCTACGGCCATCTCCGGGGTCCCGGGTCACCCCTGGAGATCGGGGAGTGGGGAATCATCCCTGCGCTCCCGCGGAGGGGGGAGATGAGCGGTTCCGCCCGCAGGCTGGGGCGTTCAGCATCCCTGCAGACCCAGCCGGTCTCTGGGGGGTTTAATATGAAAAGTTGGGGGTTTCTTCACTTTTTAAAATTTTATTTATTTATTTATGTGTTTTGGAGACTGAGGTTTTTATCAGAGCCCTTCCTGGGGCTGGGCCCCTCGGTGGCGGTGGCTGTGCCACTGCTGGCCAACAAGCCACCGGGAGCCGGCAGCTGGAGATAAGACTGGGACAAGGGCTGCGAACCCCCTCGGTGGCTGGGAGACGGAATTGTGGCGGGAATGGCTTTAAACTGAAAGAGAGTAGATTTAGATTGGATATTAGGAAGAAATTCTTCCTTGTGAGGGTGGTGAGACCCTGGCCCGGGTTGCCCAGAGAAGCTGTGGCTGCCCCATCCCTGGAAGTGTTCAAGGCCAGGTTGGATGGGGCTTGGAGCAACTTGGGATAGTGGAAGGTGTCCCACCCCTTGGCAGGGATTAGAACTGGATAGTATTTGAGGTCCCTTCTAACTTAAACTTTTTAAGAATTCTAAGACTGTAGGTGGCAGCTCTCAGTTGCTGGGTTGTGTGGCTGTGGCATCCCTCAGCACTGCTTCTCTGCCCTTCTCCAGGGCTCTGTGCCATCACCCATTACCTTGTCCATGGGCAGCTGGGCTGGTTTGGGCTGACCATGGCCTGTGTGGTGCCTGGCTATGCCGCTCAGCTCCTCAGCATCCTCTGGTTCCGGGCGGACGGACACCCACCCAGCTGCTGGCTCCTGGTGCTTCACCTCCTCCAGCTGGGCCTTTGGAAGCGGTGAGAGATGCTCCCTGTGACCCATCCAACCCCCCCAAACCCAGGTGCAGTCCCAAACTTGCCAAAACTAGGGTGGACATCCCAGCACGGTGACTCCTGCAGGTACTGGGATGTTTTGCGGATGGCAGGCGGCAGTGCCCGTGCTGGGGAGGTGCTGACACAGCTCGGGGACGTGTGTGTGCTGCAGCTCCTGGAAGCCCTGTTGCAGACCCTGCCTCACCTCCTGCTCCAGGCCTACGTGGCTGTTGACCCAGTGGGCTTCATCCCTGGTAAGGTGGGAGTTCCCAGGAGGATGCTTTGAATTGTGTAGGAACGATGCGTTTGGGTGAGGGATGCATGTGCCCACCTGGCAGGGCACGGGGTGGGCTCTGGGTGAAGGAGAAAGCTGCAAAGGGACTGGGAAGCCTCAGTGCAAAGCACCAGGGACAAATGTGGCTGCAAGATCTGCTGTGGCTGAACGCAGAGGAGTTCTGAGCCACCCATGGCTTCTCCTGGCCAGTATAGTCTGTATGAGCAGTATCCATGTGCAGTGTCTTGGCTGGATGTGAACCCAGCGTGTTCCTGTTGGTGGTCCAGCCCTAATCACACTGCAGTGCTGAGCGTTTAGGGGTTTGGGGCTGCTTTGCAGGAAAGGTGAACTTTCAGCTGTGCAAAGGGAGAATTTGAGGCGTGCGAGGTCACACTCTGTGTCCATCTCTGGTCTGATGCCAGTGACCAGGATGGAGCTGCCCTGGGGCTGCAGAGATCTACCCATGGGAGAGAGTGGTCAGAGGATTTCCACAGGCAGATGCTAAGCACACAAAGAAGACCAGATTTAGCATAAACTAATTGAAATATTCCAGTTCCATCCCTGGAAACATTCAAAGCCAGGTTGGACGGGGCTCTGAGCAACCTGATCTAGTGGAAGCTGACCCTGCTCCTTGCAGGGGGGTCAGACTAGATGGCCTTTAAGATCCCTTCCGACCCAAACCATTCTGTGACTCCATGATTCCATGATTCTGTTGGCAGGAGTATGAGGTGTCTAGCTTGTTTTGGGGTGCCATGCTACCAGCAGCTCCTTGACACTGAAATATGGCCCCACAGCGCAGCTGGGCATCCTTCAGAGCCCTGACTGCCCTGTCCCTATGCAGGTGTCAGCGCAGGGCTGTCCCTGCTCTCCCTCTCCTGGGCTTTGGCCTCCTACAGCCACTTCACCTGCCTGCTGAAGCCTGGCCACCTCAGCCTGCCGGCCGTGGCCATGCTCTGCCTGCTGCTCTGGAGGACAGGGATGCTGGGGACCAGGGTCCTGGCCCTGGTGCTCTTTGCCAGGCTCTACTCCTTTTGGGTTTTCGCTGTGGCAGGTAAGACCTGAGATCCCTCTTCCCCACATCCCACCCTGAGGTCAGCCCTGCGATGCTCCTGGTGCTGGAGCTGTTTGCAGCCTCCCCCAGGAACGGCTTTGCCCACACAGTCCCTTCTCCTTGCAGGTGTCCACTGGTTGCTCATGTCCTTCTGGCTGGTGGCCCAGCAGACAAATATTGTGGTCCAGCCGTGCCGCTGGAGGCTGTTTAATGGCCTGGTGGGGGCTGTATACATCTTCTGCTACATCAATGTCCGACCTGGTCCCTCCAAGACCAGGGTGTCTGTATTTTATGCAGTAAGTACCCAGGGTATTCCTTACTCCACATGGATGCAGCTGCTGGAGAGAAGCTTCAAACTTTCCATTCTCATTTCTCACATCACCACCTGATGAAAGTCCAGTGTGGATAAAAAGCCACATGATCACTAAGGTGGATGCACCTTCTCTTCTGGGTTCGTTTTTTTTAGGGGCAGCCATACAATGTCAGAGTTATTTTTCCTGGTAAAAAAGGGTGGACACCTTGCAGAAAGTTAAGGTCAACAACTTTTATGTTTTAAGTGGTACGTTAGGTATGAAATAAAACAGGGAAAGTATTCAAAGCCAGGTTAAACGGGGCTCTGAGCAACTTGGTCTAGTGGAAGGAGTCCCTGCCATGGCAAGGGGTTGGAACAAGATGAATTTTAAGGTCCTTTCCAACTCAAACCAGTCTGTGATTTGTGAATTTATGAAAATTAGAAATTGAGTGTTTTCTGTCATCAGAAGCACATCTAAAACCATCAGAAGGATAAAGGTGACGACTCTCTTCCCTCTGCTCTGCAGATAATGCTGATGGAGAACACGCTCCTGCTGCTGTTGGCCACCCGGTTCCTGCAGGCAGAGCTGAGGAACAGCCTGGGTGTGACTGGGGCTGTCATGTCAGGGTCTGCAATAGGTAAGATCTGGGGGTTTTAGAGCCTGGATTGCACATTTTGAGAGAAGTTTGAGTAAATGAGCATCGTCAGTTATTTTAGTTGCATCAGACTATTTGCTTTGTTTCTTTGAGCTTTCAGTTTAAGGCATTCCCCTTCGCATCACTCCAGGCCCTTGTCCAAAGTCCCTCTCCAGCTCTCTTGGAGCCCCTTTAGGCACTGGAAGGGGTTCTAAAGGTTTCCCGGAGCCTTCTCTTCTCCAGGTGAACACCCCCAGCTCTCCCAGCCTGGCTCCAGAGCAGAGGGACTCCAGCCCTTGGAGCATCTCCATGCTGACCAGGCTCATGTTTTCCCTGTGGGTTGGGAGCAAAGGGAAGCTGTAATGCCCACGTGTGCTGGGCTTTGTGCATCTCCCCAGACTGGTTGCACGCAGATCAGTTGTGATCAAGAAAGGGCATGTTTGGGCTGGAAAAGTAGCAATCCCTCTGCCCTTGGATGAGTTTAAGATAGGACTAGGAAGGAACCTGATGTCTGTACCAGTAGAAAGCACCTGATGTCCAGCACCTTTTCTGCAAAGGGCTTGGTGATCTAGAGGTGGCAGTGAGGTCTGGCCTCTTCTCCACATCTTACCCAAATGCTGCTGGGACTCATCCCTTGACACCCTTCTGCTCTTTTCCAGGTGCCACAGCTCTGGTGGTTTATTACAGCCTGCTCCATCCCAAGTCCACAGAGATCTGGCAGGGATTCCTGGAGACATCCTGCAGTGCTGCAGCAGCGGGTGATGATGAGGTCTCTGGGGAGAGCTCCCAGGCTGGGCAGAGCTCAGGAATTTCAGGAGATGAAGAGTCCTTGTCAGGGGAAGGGACCACAGCAGATCCAAAAACTGGGAACAGCTCATCGCTCCTGCAATCCAAAGGGTGTTTGGAGGACAGCTGGACAAACCATCACCACTGGCTGCTGGTAAAGCTGGCCTTGAAGACAGGAGATCTGTCTGTGATCAACGCAGCCTTCGGAGATGGTGGCGTGGGAGAGGTTTATCCTGGAGGATGGATGATGGGGAAACTCACCGGAGTTGAGCCTGGGGCAAACTTTTCTCTCCCCATGAGGGACATTGTTCCTCAGGAGGCTGAATCTGGTCTGACAGTGGGGAATGGAGGAAGCATCAAACCCAGCACTGGCACTGCAGGAATGGCACAGGAGGATGGAGCAGGGCAGGACCCTGTTTTTCCCCCATCCATATCCTGTCCCAGCAGCTTCTCCCCGGATTCAGCTGAGGGCTCCTCTGTGTATTTCACTGCCATTGCAGGAGGCATCACCTTGCCTGGGACAGGGACAGGCACAGGCACAACGATGTGCATGGCCCTGGTGCAAAAGGACAATGAAGCCCAGGCTTCTCCAGGATGCCTGAGAGAAGGAGGAGGAGCAGTAGGAAGAGGAGAGGGAGAGGATTTATCCTTTGGGATGGCAAGCATCAGCCCAATCCTGGTCACTTGTGCCCACAGGCACCTGCAGAGGAGCTTTTCCCTTGGCAACACAGGCAGCTGTGGGGTGGCAGGTCCCCCCAGCGAGGGCTCAGAGGGGGCAGAGGGTGCCCTCATGGAGTGGCATCACCTCTGGGACATCCACCCTTGTGGCACGCAGGGGACTGTCAGGAGGAGCAAGCTGAGGTCACCGTGCTTCACCTCCACCCCCAAGGCTGACCCTAAATGCCCACAGCAAGGACTGGGGGAACTGGGAGAGGGGACAGACCTGTCTGGGTTGCCAGGGTGACCCTGTAAAGGGCTGCACTGTCACCTTGGGGTGACTGTCTCATCAATAAGGCCTGGCAGGAGGTGGTGGGGTGAAGACTGTCCCCGTGATGCCCCTGACACTGGGCAGATGTGCTCCTCCATCACCAGGAGGACATGGTTTATCTTCTACTTGCATTTTTGGAGAACTTCAAAGGTCTTAAAAAGCCCTAAAAGTCCAGGGCTAGTTATTTTTTGACCTTATTTATGTCACAGTCCTGCCAGGCTGCCAGAGTGTGCTGCCTTTGGTATATTTGTGACAATGACTTGAACTGTGTCCTTTACCAAGTGCTTGTACAAGCTGCTGGCCTGTCCCAGTCTGGAGACCTGGCTGCTGTCTCCAGGCTGCAGCCTTGGCCAAAGCAGGTGTTTTCTCAGGATAAATAAGTGCCTAAACCAGAAAAATTATGAGTTTTATGTCCTTCCTTCAGAGCAGAGTAAGCCCTCAAGTAGTGCTTGGTTTATCTTTCCCCCACCAAGTTCATCTTGAGACCTTTACCAGCTCCATTTTTCGGGGTCATAGATCCTCTTCATGCTGTAGACCACAACCTCAGGACTCTGAATTATAGCCAAGAGCCATGTCCTGCTGCTTGTCCACTGTCCCACTTCCTCAGGTGGCCTTTTCTGCCCAGTCTCCTCCTTGCCCCCTTCCACCCAGCTTCCAGATCATAGAATCACAGAATGCTTTGGGTTGGAAGGGACCTTAAAGCTCTTCTAGGTCCAACCTCTTGCCATGGGCAGGGACATCTTCCACTAGAACAGCTTACCAGGCTATAATCCACATCTGCCTGGATGCTGCCTCCTAAATTTAGCCTCAGGCCAAATCTCAGATCTACAAAGTCCTGCCACCATCAAATCCCCAGTGCAGACAGGGTTTATTTATATCAGGAACTAAATGTGTGGCCTCAGGAATAGCCAGTGCTTCCCAACAGGCTGGCTGGGCATGGGGTTGTGCCCAGGACATGGCTGGATGTGTTAATTGGGGTGTGGTCAGCTGGATTCACCAGCAAGCTCAGGGGTGCCAGCTGAGGCACATCTGGCCACGTCCTCCAGCTGTTGTCCTGCTGTGGGCAGGACTCCAGTGGTGCCACAGGGCAGGAAAGGCAGCAGGAAGGACACAGGCATGCAATGAATTATTAAAAAAAGCTTCCATGATACATTCACTGCTCAGGGCTGACCCAGCCAGATGGTTCTCCTGGGCACTGAAAACCCAGTTGGTGCTGGTTATGGAGTGCAGCCACATTCCAATGTGATGAAGGCTCTCTGTCCCCATCCAGATCCCAGCCCTCCATGCTGTGGCTGCGCTCTGCAGGGACAAATCAGTTCCAGTGGCTTTTCCAGAGTCCTCCTCACTGTGTGCATCACACAGAAGGCAGAAGTGCCTGTGTAATGCTGGAGCATTACAAGAATTTTTATCTAGTTTGTTTTTCTACCTTTGATAATATATAATTATGCTTAAAAAACCCAAACCAGCCTTTGCTGTGTCTGTGTCTCATGTTGGGGGTGCACGTAAGCAATGTGAAATCAGGGCAAATAATATGGATTGTCTGTCCTTAAAGCCTTCCAGCCTGTGTGAGAGCCCTGTTACACCCAGGGCCCAAGTCCTGCATGCTGGGGACAGTCCCAGCAGTGAGCCACAGGTCTCCACCTACAGAAATAACCTGTATTTAATCACAGAATCACAGAATGGTTTGGGTTGGAAGGGATCTTAAAGACCATCTAGTTCCAGTCCCCTGCCATGGGCAGGGACACCTTCCACTATCTCAATTTGCTCCAAGCCCCATCAAGGGCCTTGGACACTTCCAGGGATGGGGCAGCCACAGCTTCTCTGGACAACCTGTGCCAGGGGCTCACCACCCTCACAGGGAAGAATTTCTTTCTAATATCCAATCTAAACCTCTTCAGTGAATTTTAAAGCTCTGTTTGAAGTAGGAGGACTCCAGCAGCACATCACACCTCCGGATGCCCCTCCCCACCCTTCCCATCTTTTGGGGGGGGCAGAACTGAAGATACCCAAATGACCTGGTGCACATGCAGGTTTTTCCCAATGGTGCCAGAGGGGAGAAACGCTGGGGAGGTGTTCCTCTCAAAACCTCGTTCATTTGCCACCAGAGGGAGATGCTGCTCAAGGTCCAGGCGCTGCGTGCACATCCAGTGCCTGTTATAGGAACTGCAGAACCATCCAGGTTGGGAAAGTCCTCTAAGATCGTGGAGTCCAACCGTTCCCCCAGCACACTCAAGGCCATCACTAAAATATGTGCCCAAGTGCCACATCCACATGGCTTTTAAATCCCTCCAGGGATGGGGACTGGAGGGGAGAGGGACTGAGGCTGCTGTGGCATCGCAGATGGGAGCTGGTGAGAATGAAATAGGGAGCTGTGGGATAGTGGAGGTGGCAGATACAGTGCACAGCAAGTGCCTGGAGGAATGAGACCATGGCTGTGAGAGTCTTCTTCTACCTCCCCAGGCATCAGTGGGCCATGGGGAAAGTTTGGAAACCCCTGCCAGAGTCTCACCAAGAATTCAGGGCTGGAAAGTCATCCAGATATCTGCAAATATCCCACGGTGACTTCGGATCCAAAGGTGTGTGTGCAAGGGGAGGTGCCACTGACCACACTGAATGCAGGAAGGGAACCTGTTGGTTTGGTAGAACCAGCTCCAGCTGTCAGCACCATGGTGCTGAGTCCTGATTTTGGTGGTGTATCCCTGGAGCTGTGCATATGTGCCTGGGGGGTGACAGGGTCACTCCCCACTCTGGTCTGTCTTCACATCAACCCATGGGGTGCAGAGATCCCCCAAATCCCATGTCACTGCTCTGTGTGGAGCAACATGGCCCTGGGCCAGTCCAAACCCAGGATGAGAAAGTGCAGCTGGCAGAGGGGAACCAGCTGATGAAATCTCAAAGTGCCCCAAATGCTTGAGGAGTCCCAGTCAGACCCTCTGCTCCTTCTACAGCATTTCCCATGAAGCTCTTTTTGCATGAGGCATGTTATGCTGAGCTAGACTGGGATCTGCCCAGCCTTTTGGGATGCACACACAGCCACTCACAGAAGGGCTGGAGCGAGGGGATATTTTCATCCCACTGCACTCGGACAGATTATCCAGTGCTTTTCCCTGCTCTGGAATAGAAAATTTCAGCTCATTTGCCTCCTATAACCTTTTTTTTTTCCTTTTTTTTTTTAAAGAAACCCTTTCCAGCCCAGGAGAGCTCAGTGCCACTCGTGAGAGAAGGTCTCAAGGGCAACACAGGAGCAGGGAGCAGGAACCAAGAGTGAATTTTGACAATGAAGGGAGTGACCTGTAGGTTCCCCAGGAGAACTGGCCATGCCACTCACCAGCGATCTGGAAAAAGGCAGGAACAGAGGCTATGTCCCTCAGAAATTACACAATACCCAGGTGAGTCTGGGCTTGGGGACGTGGCTGCTGGCACCATCCCCTTGGCTTGTTTTTAACAGGTCACCCTTGTCCCTCTGTCAAGGTAAAATAAAACAAAGCAGGATGGAAAGGTACAGCCAGGGCACGAGGCTGGCAGCAGCCCTGCCCTAGCCCTGCTGGGATCTCACCTTCCAGCAGCACTGTTTTCCACCTCCCTCTTGGCCTGGATTTCTGAGCACAGGTTTCGGGGTGGGAGAAAAAACATTCCCTCCAGCTCCAAGATGATGTAACCCCGCCCCTGAACTAACTCAGGAAAGATTTACCCAGAAAAACCATCTTTTCACTTCCAACAACATTGAAACACAATACTTGGACATTACTGACAATAGAATTCTTTGCCCTGGGGGTTGTTGTTATTTGTTTTTTTTCCAAGCTGAAACTTTGGATATTTTTCCCCTCCTTAATTAAATTTGGTTTGCTGCAAACCCCTTTTTGGTGCCTTTAGTGTTCCTGTAAAGGAACAGGGCCCAGGCTGCAGCTTTGTGCCCGTGGCTCCAAGGCTAAACAATACCACAGAGGGGGGGAGTGGAGGGTAAACCCAGCTAATCAGGACTTGCCTAATAGTACTGAGTGCCTAATGAGGAGCCAGGGACTGTGCTTCCTGGGCTGGATTTGGCTGGAGGAAAATGCTTTGTGGTCTCAACACCAGGTTTGAGATGGCTCAGTTCCCCCCAATGTGCTGCAGGAGAGTTTTCTCCCTCCTGTGAATCCATCTTCAATGGCCACGGGGAGGATCTGTGAGGGATCCATGGGGACCCAGGGGTGTTGGAGGAGCTGAACAAGATCCTGGAAGCAAAAGGATACAGCGATTCTTTTGCTTGAAGGGAGATCCTTAAAATCAAAGCCCTGTTTGTGCCTTAATTTTCCTAAGCAAAGCCACCGAAGGGCCCTGCCTGCTCCCCTAAGCTCCATGAGGAGCTGGGGGGTATTTTAGAGATTGGCTTCAATAAATAGCAGCGAATATTCCACTGCTCTGCTCTAGAGACCTATCTGGATTGTCTCCATCTGTGCTGCTACACCCCAGCCCCAGCCAGGGTGTGGGTTTGCGAAGGGCGTGGGGTAGGGAAGGTACCCCACACCTCAGGCCTCTCCTTGGTTAATAGGGAGGGAGATTTGGGGTTCAGTGCTGAGGCTGTGGGGTGCAGAGCTGGTGGGTAAATGGGGGAGTTGGGTGCTGGGACACAGGTTGGTGGCTGGGCGTGCACAGAGACGGGGGTGTGGGTGGGGGCCCAGATGTGCACAGTAGGTGGGTGCAGCTGTGGGAGGGTGTCTGGACATAAACAGTAGGGTTCAGGTGTGGGTGCACATCCAGACATGCACAACAGGTGGGTTCAGGCGTGGGTGCACATCCAGACATGCACAATAGGTGATTTCTGGTGTGGGTGGGTGTCCAGATGTGCCAGGTAGGTGGGTGCAGATGAGTCTGTGTGAGGATGGGAGGTGGGTGCTGAGGCCAGTGGGTGCTTCTGTCCCCTGTTGAGAGCCAGGGCGTGCATAGGGCAGCTGGGGACCAGGGCTAGGGCCTGTACCGGTGCTGTGCCAGTGCCAGTGCTAGTGTTGAGTCTGGATTCGGGTCCGGGTCCAGGCTCTCGCTCCCGTGCCGGTTTCGGGCCCGAGTCTATGCCCGTGTTCAGGTCCGGGTCAAGGGCTGTGCCGAGCCGGGGCAGGGGCTGGGTCCGCATTCGGATCCATGCCCAGGTGCGGTGCCGGGTCCGTGCCCGTGTCTGGATCCGGGATTGGGGCTGGGTCCAGGGCGGGGTCCGGGTCCTTGCCCGGATCCGGTGCCAGTGCCGGGGCTGGGTCCGTGTCCGTGTCTGGCTCCGTGTCCGGGTCCGTGCCCTGGTCCGAGTCCGGGGCTGTGCCGGTGCCGATGCTATGCCAGCTGCTTGTGCCCGGGGCTGTACCGGCCGTCCGTACCCCGGCTGCGGGTCCCGGGGCGGGGTCGGTCCGGGTCCCGGTCTGTGCCGGCTCCGTGCCGGGTTCCAGGTCCGTACCGGGTCGGGGCCGTGCCAGGGGCGAGGTCGGTGCCGTGCCGGTGCTGTTGCCGGGTCCGTTGCCGTTGCCGGGCGGGTCGGGGCCGTGCCCCCGGTGCTGTGCCGGGTCCGTGCTGATACCCGGGGCTGTGCCGGGCCGTGCCCGGGGCTGTGCCGGGTTCCGTGCCGTGCCCGGTGCTGTGCCGGGGCCGTGCCGTGCCGGTGCTGTGCGGGTCCTGGGCCGTGCCCGGCTGATGCCGGCCGTGCCGTGCCGGGCAGTGCGGGTCGTGCCGTGCCGGGGCTGTGCCGGATCCGTGCCGTGCCCGGGCTGTGCCGGGGTCGCGTAGCGTGCCCGGTGCTGTGGCCGGAATCCGTTGGCCCGTACCCGGGGCTGTGCCGCGTGCTTGTGCCGGGTCGGTGCCCGTGCCGGGGCGGGGTCGGGCCGGGGCCCGTGCGGGGCCCGGGCATGGGCGCGGGGGGTCTCAGACGGCGGCGCCTGCGCGGGGCCGTCGCGGAGCTCCGCGAAGTTCGCGGGGCCCGGGGAAGTTGCGGGCTGCGGCCGGCTCGGCCCCGGCCTGGCCTTCCGCCGGCTGCGCAAGAGCCACCCGCTCTTCAGGGCCAAGGAGTTCCTCATCCACAACCACGCGACATTCGGCTTCTGCCTTGGTTGCTCAGCGTCCTCATCGCCCTCATGTTCGAGGTGAGAGCCCCCCCTCCATCCGCATCCCCCTTCCCCGCCGGGGCCGGCCGTGTGTGTGTCCCCACCCTGTGGACCAGCTGACCCACCTCGTTCTGCACGGGGTGTCCCCCCCCGGGGCTGTCTGGGCTCGGGGGGGGCCGCACCCCGGCCAGGAGCCGCCATCCCGCTTGTGGGAGGGCTCTGCGGTGGCGGACCCCTCCGTCTGGGGGGGCGCAGCGCCGCCTCATTCATTCCCTGTATCTCACCCACCACCAGAGAGGTGTGTGTCCCACAAATTCCTTTGGGGACCCAGCCCGGTGCCGACTTCTGGAGTGGCACATCCTTCTTCCCCTGCTCCAGCCCTGCCCGGGGTCCCTGGTTTGGGAAGGGGCAGCACAGGGAATGTCAAACCCCCTTTTCCAAACCCACCGCTGCTGCAGGGATGTCCCAAGCACTGAAGTGGAGCGCATCAGCCTCACACAGAGAGAAACCAAGCCCTGGCCGATATTCCCAGCTCTTGGAAATGGGAAGAATTTTTTTTTTTGCCTTTTTTTCCCCCATTTTTTCTTCTTCTTTAACATTAGCCATTTTCCAGGTATTTTCTCCGCAGCCAGCGCCGTGGGACAAGCACCGGGGGCTCCTGGGCCTCGGGCAGGACACCAGCGGCTCCCTGGCCTTTCCCCATCCTGGCCATCCCACCTTGGGCCATGAGAAGGCATCCCCGCTCCTCCATGGGATACCTTCACCCGGAGCCCCCCCCGGGAATGCCGCTGTCCCGCCAGCGCCATGCCCGGAATGCCGCTCTCCCCCTGCTCCGGCTCCTTCCCTCCCAGCTTGCTTTTTTCCCTTCCCTCTTCTCGGGGAGGAGACGGGAGGCCGTGTGGCTTCTCTTGGCTCCGGGCACCCACGGCCGAGGCTGCGAGCCCGTGGTCAGCGGCAAGCCGGGCCGGACCCCCCCTCTTCCCCCGCTGAACCCTCCCCTCCAGCGCAGTGCCACGTTTCAAAGCAAATCCGGATGGGAAAGGGGTGGCCGGGGGGCCTGGCGGAGGAGGAAAGGCTCCTTCTTGCAGCAAATCGCAGGAGGAGGAAATCCATTTCCTTAATTCCCTCCCGCTGGAGCCCCCCTTGCTTTTCTCTTCCCCCCTTCCTCCCCCACCCTTTTTTTTTTTTTTTTTTTTTGCTGCGAATGCTTTGAATGAGCGAGTGGCTTCCAGCACTCAAACCCCCTTTCGATGTGCTTGTGCATATATATATATATATATATATATTTATTTAAGGGTTTCAAAACTAGCCCAAGAGGGCCAGCTGCATTCCAAAGCCACATGCAAATGATGCAAAGTTGGGCTGCAAGTTTCATTGTGGTACTTGAAAAAGAAAAAAGTCATTGAGGTCTCCTTTCTATCTCAGGGTTTCTCCCTGCAGGTGGTTTTTTCGGGATGCTGGTGCCTATGGTTGCATGTCAGGAACCCCGTCCTGGAGAGGTGGTAGCTGGGCTTGGGAGTGATTTTGGTTGACATGATGCTCTGAGTGTGGTTTGAAATGTGATGAACCCCCCTGTGGAGGTGCCAGCAGGGAGGAGTTTGTGGTGTTCCTGATTTTTTTAGTGTCTTTTAATTAAATCTCCCTGGGATGCTGAAGGCAGCAGTTTGCTGCTCTCCCCGCAGACCTCAGGGAGACGGTGCTCGCCGTACTGGGGTGGGTTCCAGTGCTCCCTGTGCACTGCCTGGCTGCATCCCCTCCTGGCATCATCACAGAATCACAGAACCATGGAATATGCTGAGTTGGAAGGGACCCATCAGGATCATTGTGTCCAACTCCTGGCCCTGCACAGCACACCCCAAGAATCACACCATGGGCCTGAGCACGGGGTTTGAGACAGCTCTTGATCCTTGTGGGTATTTTATTTTATTTTATTTTACTTTATTTTATTTTATTTTATTTTTATGGTTATTTCTTCTGCTTTCTTTTCCTCTGGAGGAGAAATCAGGCTCTGCTCTTCCCTAGCCCTCCAAACCATCCATGCCCATTTGTGCCACCCCTCTATGGTGATTTTTGGTGGCAGCTCAGATATTTCTGCCTTTTGACACCTTTTCATCTCCTCCTTTGCCATGATGAGGAGGACATGTCACTGTCCCTTCTTCTCCTTTCATCCCTGCTTCCCACCCCACAGCTGGGCTTCCACCTTCCTGATGCTGGTGGCCACAGCCAGGCTCAGGCTCAGCGGAAGTGGCCGAATCCTGCTCACAATAGGCCATTTCCTGCAGGGGAGGTTTCTTTGGGAAGACACAAATAAGATTTTTAACCTTTTCCCAGGCATCCCCCAGGAGCTGAGTGCTTCCTTGCTCCAACACCCTGCTCAGGATGATGCTGGAGGGCTGCTGGGTGTCTCCCTTTCCCCAAGCAAGGTGCACCCTGAGTATCCTTTTAGGTGCCCAACCTTTCCCCTCCAAACAGATTCACCAACCTGGGAATTCCTCCACAGCAGGGAGCAGGTACATGATGGGATTTGGGGGCACAAAGTGTGGCATGAGGCTGCTCAGTGGTGTTACGGGTGCGTTGGATTTGATTATTCCAGTGTTTTAGATGATCATAGCATTGCTCAGAGAGGGAAATCCCGGGCTTGGAGGGGGTTTCCCTAAAAAGAGCTGTCCAGAGCTTGGCACTATGCAGTGTTTTTCATTCCCAGCCTGCCTTAAGCCTTCAGGGTGTGAAACACACCTGGTGTGTGTCTGTGTGGTGCCAGGGAGGGATTTTGCCACGTGTGTGGCTGCTGGAGCACGGAAAGAAAAGCCTCCTCTTTTTTTTTTTTTTGGTGAAAAACTATTTTAAGTGATAGAAACACGAAACAGGTGCTTCCCATCCTCCTGCAGAAATGGCTTTGCATGTATTTTTCCACCCTGCTTTGCAGAAAAATGAAGCCAAGGCCAGGCTGGGTTTAACCTGCAGCTGGCTGGTGACCTGTGTCCTGTCTGGGGTGGGTCAATCAGTGGGTTGAGTTTGGGGAAGACCTCACTGATTTTGGGCAAGTTCCTGTGTTAGATGGGGACTGCTGCCGCAATCTCTAAAATGGGGAAACTAAAGCTCAGTTTTACGCATGGGGTGATGATAAGAAAGCGATAATAGAGTTAAAAACCCATTGTTTTATGAGAGTTGCCGTGGCCTTGCTGGGCTTTCCCCTGTGGGCAGAGTGTGAGTCACGGGCTCCCAAACTCTGGGTTGTGACACTGTCAAACGAAGGCGGCTGACGAATGAGCTGCTATTTCCAGGCTTCCTGCTAAATATACTTCCCCCTTCCCGGTCCCCTCCGTAGTACTCTAAAAAATTAAGGCCTTCTCGTTGTTAATGCGGGAAAACAAAACATGTTTCTGCCTCCCCTGGTCATTTCCAGATGTGGGAGCTGAGGCCATGCTGGCGGCATTAAGGGCTGGATAGATGGGGAAGAAGGGGAAAAAGGGGGGAAAAGAAGCAGAGTTTAGGTTTAGTTTTAAAAAGGGAATAAACAGGAGGGACTGTGAGGCAGTGAAAATCATGCTGTGCTGAGGGATGAGCGTTTCTGTGGGAGCAGAGGGGCTGCGCCGCCCTCGAAAAGGGTTTTTTGTCACAGCCAGATGTTTACTTTTAAAGGCTTTGGTCCAAAGTTTGGGCTTTAGTTTACATATAGGTCCTGTGTCAATCCATACCGTGGGTCAGCAAGTTTGTCTTTCAAACTCTGACTGGTTGGGGGAAAAATACCCCCACATTGTGAGAGAAGCCTTCGGACAGAATTTTATCTGTAATTAGTTTGAGCTGTTTTTCAAGCCCTGGAAATATTTTCCCAGCTCTGACTGCAGAGACTCCCCCAGCCTCCCCCACCAGAGGCTTGGAGCTGCTTCCTTCCTGCAAAGTGATTTTAATTCAAGGAGGACCGTGGGGCAGGCAGAGTGCCTGGGGGCTCCTGGCTGGGGTAGAGACAGGGACTTCAAATCCCACTGGGATGAGGCTTTTGAGAAGGGAAACAGGTTTTATAGAATCCCAGAATGGTTTGGGTTGGAAGGGACCTTAAAGATCATCTCATTCCATCCCCTGCCATGGGCAGGAACACCTTCCACTATCTCAGGTTGCTCCAAACCCTGTCCAACCTGGCCTTGAACACTTCCAGGGATGGAGTGTCCACGACCCCTCTGGGCAAGCTGTTCCCTGAGTTCATAGAGTGCCTGGTACCTCTCTGTGAAAGATGCTCAAAAATTATCCCTCGTTCCTGAACATATTGGTGTTTAGTTGCAGCAGGTAGATTTTGGGAGAGGTGCTAAACTGCCTGGATGCATGTGCTTAAATCCCTTTATTAAAAGCCACTTGCTTATCTGCACAAGTGTAATTGGGATTTGGGTTTGGGCTCTTGGAGCCTTTTGTGGCAGGGAAAAAACAGCATTTTTTAAATTGCTGGATGGGGCTTGGAGCAACCTGGTCTAGTGGAAGGTGTCCCTGCCAATGGCAGGTGGTTGGAACAAGACAATCTTTAAGGTCCCTTCCAAACCAAGCTGTTCTGTGATTCTAAAAAAGAGTAGGGAGAGCTTTGCTGCTCTGTATTAAACAGCAATTTCCAGGATGGTGGGGTTTTGGATTTTTCCAGTCACCACATTATCAGGAGTAGATGCCTAGTGGTAGATAGTAGATGCATAGTAAATAAAGATGCATAGTGTAGTAGTGCTGGGGTTGTTTGGCTTTATTCATTGCTCTGCCATCAAGGGCTGTGAGGTGGATGTGCTGGTTTGATTTTTAGCCATGAGAAGCAGCCTCATCGCTGTCCTGAGCATCACAGGAAACTCTGGTCTTGATGGGCACGTGGAGTTTTGTGTCTTCACCATCCGTCTGCCCTTTGGTTCTCACATTAGTGGCTTTAACCACCAGAAACCCACTCACTGCTGAGGATGCTGTTCCCTCTGCATGACTGTAGAGAGCTCCCAGGACAACTGCTTCCCAAATTTACCTGGTTCAGGCACATAGAATCATAGAACTATTAAGGTAGGAAAAGACCTCTGAGTTCATCGTGTTCAACTCAGCTCTGCCAAGCCCATCACTAACCTGTATCCCCAGTTACCACATCCCTCATGCAAGGCAGGATGAGGAGCATCTCCCTCTGCATAGAGATGCCCTTAATGCTGGGCAAGGAGCAGATGAGGAGTGGATGAGGAAGGTACAGCCTTTCCTACATGGTCCCTGCTCTGTGCATCCCATGGAGACAAACCCCTCTCCCACCCTATAAAAATTGTGCAGGGGAAGGTTTAGGGATTTTAATAGCCAGTTGGATATTGGGAAAAATGTCTTCACTGAAAGGGTGCTCAGGAATTGGAACAGGCTGCCCAGGACAGTGGTGGAATCACCATCTCTGAAGTGTTCAGAAAACATGTAGACGTGACACTTGTGGACATGGGTTAGTGGTGGGCTTGGCAGTGCTGAGTTCATGGTTGGACTCTGATCTTAGAGGGCTTTTCCAACCTAAATTATTCTATGATTCTATGAATTCCACTTCTGCCAGCAGCAGTTTGGTGGCAGCTCTGGCTCTTGTCCTGCCCTGAAGGGCAGGAGCATGCCTGGCACTTCCTTTCCCACACCAGCATCTTGTTTCAGAACAAACAGGCAGCAAATGTCTTGTGCCTCTGAATAATCCTCATGTTGCTCTTCCTGTTCCAAACTTCTGCTTTCTCTGGCTGCCTGTGAAATGCTCAGTGCAATCCCTAAAGCTTTGCCATCCCTGGTGCTCGTTGCTCCTTCCCAAGCCAAGGAGACCTGGTTTCTACCTTGCAGGGGAGCTGGAGGTGCCATTGCTGGAGGTCACGGTTCTGGCATTCCCTGTTTTCCAGGAGGCTTAAGCTGCCCCGTGGTGTGTCTGGCACTATACACTACTCAGGGCTGTGTAGCAATGGGTGCACCATGGGTGCTCCCAGTTGATATAGTGGACGGGATACTGAGGGAGTTATGTGGGAATTTGAAGCTTGATGTTCACTTGCTGGAGCTCAGCCATGACCTCGGTCAAGCCCCCTGTCCCTCTGTGCCCGCTGGCAAGGGGCATGTCATGAGAAACATCAACAAGATGCAGGTCCCCCCATGGATGTGCAGCATGTCCCTCACCTTCCAGATGGAGGAATGTAGCAGTGTCCTGCTCAGGGTGGTTCATCTCATGTGTTTCATGCTCCATCTGCTGCTAGAAGCAATGACTGTCTGAACCAAGATGTCCTTGTGGTGGTGCCTGGAGGGGCAGGCTCCCTGGCCAGGTGTGTGTTTCATAGTCTGTGTGAACACTTCCCAGCTGGTTGCAGGAGAAGGAAATGCCTTTGGTGCCTTAGAGGAGACCTTCCCTCCATGTAAACTCTGTAAGATGGGAAGGTTGGATGCCTGGAGTTCATATTTGGCCGCTGTAGCACTTCAGTGAGTGGCTGCAGGTTTGCCTGGGATCCCCCATCTGTCAGATGGAGCAGACAAGCAGTTTGTCCTTGGAAATTGGTCTGTCAGGAGCCTGCCTGTGTCCAATAAGTTACATTTATCTTTTGCAGTAAAATATTTTACTTAGACTTTAGAAAACGACTCCCTACCCCTCTGTAATGAAAGGTGAGGGGGTGCAAAGGTGACGGCTGAAGCTGCTGGTGGTCTTCCAGCCTATAGGAAGCAAAGGCGGGTGTGGAGATGGGACAAAGCGTTGCTTGATGCTGGACTGGATGGATGAAACCATCACCAGGCCCTCTAGAAAAGAAGATTAGGAGAGTCCTTGCAAACTGTGTTGGGGCTGAGCACTGTGCTGGTTTTTCTTCCCTCCTCGGAGATACTCCAGAGTCATTTTCTTGGACTCACAGGTCTGGCCTATGGCCCCTTCAGCAGGTTAGGAGGCTTCATCTGGAGATGATGTCTTCTTTCCAGCTGTTTATAGCTCTGGATGTCAGCCAGGTACTTGGGTAGCTGTAAATCCTTCAGTGCCTGCTGCCGTCAGCACTTCCATGACACGTCCACCCACCTCTGCAGCATCACGGCCACCGCCGGCTCTCTGTGTTTGTATCATGCCCTGCGCCAGCTTGTGGTGGGGTTTGGATGTGAAGTCCAGGTCCTGGATGTGCTGTACCGCTCTGGAATGAAGCAACTTGGCTTTCCTGGCCAGCAAGGTCTGTAAGAGCCAGCAGTATCTCCTTAAGCCAGCTGAAGGCCGGGCGATGCGCTTTTTCCATCCCCACCCCAAACTCTGCCCGTGGTCTCCATATCCTGCAGCAGAGCCTTTCTTGCATCTACTCCTCCACAGAAAGAGCACAACATGTGGGATTTCCTTTTTTTTAAGTGGGAAAAAAAAATTAAATCCCCAGACATCCTGAAAAGATGCTGTGGAGTTTTCTGTCCCTCGCCTGTGCCAGCAGAGCAGAGCCACTGGCTGGTTGCTCAATGCTCATGGGGGCAGAATGGGAATACTTGGCAAAGCCCCTGTGTCCCCCCCACAAGCTGTGGAGCAATTTCCAGCTGGGATTTTAATAGCCTGCAGCTCTGGAACAGTGGTAGCTAGGTCTGTGTGAAATGCAGCTCGTCTCCATCGGTGTTGGACGGGCATGGGATTTTTTGGGGCTGCCTGTGTATGAAGGTGGGTGCTTGCAAAGCGTTGGAGGGTTGGCTGGGAGCCCTTGGAAAGGTAAAAATTTGATGACCTGCTGCCACTGTGGGGTTGGATGGGATGAAGACACGTGTGCTGTCAGATGTCTGTGCACTGAGCTGTGGCCCTGGGCTCGAGGGTGTGTTGATCTCAGAGGTGCAGCTTTGGGGCATCCTGTGGATGCACTGGGGTGGAATGGTGTGCCCCCTTCCCACAAACCCTCCTGCTTCATTGCTGGGAAGGATCATTCCCTTGAATTAAAAGCAATTTAGACAGGACCAGAGAGAACAGCATGAAGCTGTTTCTGGAGAGGTTTAGGCTGGATATCAGGAAAAAGTTCTTCTCCCAGAGGGTGGTTGGACACTGAACAGGCTCCCCAGGGCAGTGGTCATGGCCCCAAGGCTGCCAGAACTCAAGGACCTTTTGGACAACACTCTCAGGGACCTGGTGGGATTCTGGGGGTGTCCTGTGCAAGGCCAGGAGTTGGACCTCAGTGATCCTTGTGGATCCCTTGCAACTCAGGTTATTCCACGATTCTGTTCTGTGATTCAATAAATGAAGAGTGAGCAGGACAGCCCTGGTTTGCAGGGGCCCTGATGTGTCATCCCAGGCTTTTTTATTCCTTTTTTGTACATGCATCTGGAATCTTGTGGGTAACTAGCGTGAGGTTCAGCATGTCTGTCAAAGCTGCTTTTCCCCTGCCCTGTTGGACCTTCATGGGTGCCTGCATGGACCCTAGAGGGGTCCAGCCTCACTAAGTGGAGGAGTCTCCACAAGTATGTGGAGCTAAATCCATGTGTAGCCAGTCCATAAGGTTTTGCAGCCTCTGAGTTTTTCATGTGTGGGTGCTGCCATCCCTACTCAGGCTGGATTCCCAGTGTGGCTGCCCAAGTGGATGGGAATGAGGGCTAGTTTTAATTAATCCAAATAACCAGTTGGGTCAGTTCCCAGTGTCCCTTGAGCAGCAGGTCACATGTGAGGATGGTCCATGCTCCTGGAGGGATGCTCTCTGTCAGGTTGGCTCATGGCTTTTCCAGCTGTGTTGTTTTTCCAGGTTTCTGCCTCCTTTATACCTCTCTTTCTCCTTCCCAAATCCCAAGTTTCTGTTGTCAAACCACTTCCCTTGCAATCTCCTTGCTGAAAGGTGTTTCTGCAAGTGAAGCAGGTGCCTGTACACCTCCCTGGACAATTTACCTTTCCCTTTGTGGTAGGAAAAGAGAGTAAATGGTGGCAGAGGAATGGAATCAACAACTGATTTGCTTTTTTCCCCCTCTGTGTGTCTTTTACAGGTCACAGCCAAGACTGCCTTCCTGTTCATCTTACCTCAGTACAACGTTAGTGTGCCTACAGCAGGTAAGAGATGCCTCTGCTCCAGACACCCCAAGGGGAGGATTGAGTCGTGGTCTGTCCCAAATCCTCTTTGCCAGCTGGCCCGGGCTCACCCTGTACTGATCACGCTGCCCAGGCTCTTGTCTGGTGGTAAAGGAGATGTCAAAAATAAGATATTTTGGGAAGAAGCAAAGTTTGAGCAGCTCAGAGCACTCTGATCATGTCTGCCAGCCCTCATGCTGCCAGGGTTGGGAAGAAATGCTTTCCAGGGGGTTTTGGGGCTTCCTCTGTGTTTCTGCCATGGCCAGGCTGCTCTGTGCTCCCTGCAGGGTGAGGATTCTGCTCCAAGCCCGGTCAGGCAGGATCAAACTGCCTGATTGCATGCCTGGAGTAGCTCCATGTCCTGCTGAGGAGCGGGAGGGATTTACCTTTTTGCTAAGCAGCAGGGGCTGCACAATAGTTCCTGCCTTGCTGATTTTTGGAGGGATGGAACAAGGTGAATGTGTGGAGGTGCACGTGGTGCACAGCACAAGGCAGGTTATGGGCCTGGTTCCCATGGAGTAATTTGAGGAGGCTCCGAGGTGGTGCAGCTCTGAACCAAGCAGACCAGAGGATGTGCCCCAGCTGCCAGCCAGGAGGCAGCTGGAGGCTCAGCCCCTGTTCATATTTTGGCTGCTGGTTGCTACCTTCCTGGCCCAGAGCCCCTCTGGATCTGGCAGCGATCTGGGCACTGGCGTGGAGACAGCAGGGGGAGGTTTGGGTAAAGCTCAGGATGAGCCAAACGCCCGGGGCACAGAGCCTGGCTTGGTGGCAGAAAACTGCAGTTAATTGGGAGTGTTTGAGTAATCATCCAAAGAAAGAGCAGGGTGTTGGGATTAGTGGGACTACAGTGAGGCAGACATGCGGAAGATAAAAGCTCTGCCCTTAAAATCTTTGAACGTTGAGGCTGAAGAAGTCATCCAGCTCCCAGATTAAATTGGTCTGTGCTCCCCTATGGCACAGTCCAGACAACTTCCTGCTGGTTTATAAGGGATTTATTGTTTCCTGATGCCAGAAAACTCAGGGAGGGCACAAAAACACCTCACCAGAGCCAGGTAATGGGGTATCAGTATAGAGCATGAGGTGGCTGAGGCCTCGGGGAGAGAGACCTTGATGCAGCAGCTTGTTTGGAGGAAGGGTTATTGCTCATCTGAATTTTTCCAAGGCTGTTTCACATCCCTCACAGCTCCTGCTAGAGCAGCTTCTGAGAGAGGAGAGACGAGGCAGAGCAGTTGCACATGTGCACGATATTATTTTCTTGGGACTTGCAATTCAATCTTTTGCCTTGCTGTGGGATACAGGCACCATGTTTACCTCTGGGCTTGCACAGCACTCAGCCCAGGCTTCTATAGACAGGGTGTTTTCATATCCTTTGCCAGATGTTTTCATAAATCCTGTTCAAATCTTAAAAATCTGAACTGAAGCTTTGCTCAAGGGTAAACAGGGCTGGTGACAAGATGCTTTCTGCAGTGCACCACAAGGACAGCAGCTTTCTTAAATCTGCTACTTCCCCATAAGCTGCAGGGTTGCAAATAGCCACCTAAATGCAGCTGTCTGGGGTATTTTGGGTGCTGTTGGGTCTCCCGTTGCTCCAGAGGAGCATGGCCTCTCGTGGGTCCTATTTGTCATCCTCCATCCCCTTGCTGCTGTCTCAGATCTCTTAATAGCACAAGGCATCTGCATTTCAGCAGCTGAATCCTGCTCCAGCAGCTTTCAGGAATGTGTGGAAGAGACTGGGTGCTGGATCATAACCGAGGGGGTGGAAATGCCATCCTGAGCCCTCATGTTCCCAGTGGGGCATCCCTGATCCCATCACCTGCTTCAGCCTTCCATGTGTTCATCCCTGCAGGCTGATGAGTTCCTGCCTCCATACCCGGGCTGTCCCCAGCCCTTCATCTCTGGCAGGGGAAGCTTGAGGTGTCCTGAGTGTCACCTCCCTTGAGGTGTGTAACTATTGGAGGAGAAACCACCCACCTCTGCCGTGAACTAACCCTGGATGGAGCCCTTTCTTCCAGCCACTGGCACAGTAATGACCTCTCTCCGGTGTCCCCATATTGGGAATAACCCCCCTGCCCCACTAACCCTTAAACCCTCACCTGGAAATCATTTGGGTCATGGGGATTTGATCCACTGTTTGGTGTTTTGCAGATGGGGAGCTGGTCCAGTATCACTATGGGCTGAAGGATCTGGTCACCATCCTCTTCTACATCTTCATTGCCATCATCCTGCACGCGGTGGTGCAGGAATACGCCCTGGACGTGAGTGCCATTCCATGTCTTGAGCCACCAGAAGACCTCAAATCCCATGGTCCTGCTGCAGTTAAATGCTGTTCTGGGGGTTAAGGTGGTGATTATGAGTGAGCCTTCACCTCTGGAGGCTGCTTGGGATGAGGAGCAGGAGGAGGAGAGAGGGTTGATGACCCGGTGGCTCACGTGTTCTTGGTTTTTTCTCTCTTCCTCTGCTCCTTCCCAGAAAATCAACAGGCGTCTGCATCTCTCCAAGGTCAAACACAGCAAGTTCAATGAGTCAGGGCAGCTGGTTGCCTTCCACCTCACCTCTGTGATCTGGTGCTTGTACGTCGTGGTGACGGTAAGGCACGGGAATGGCTGGGATTTGGGTTGCCAAGGGGGAATTTGGGGTTTCTGGAGCACAAAATCCCACTGGGAGCAGAGTCCCCAGCCAGCCCCTGGACCAAAACGGGCACATTTCAGCAAGTTTAGTTTTCAAGTGTGGTGGATCTTTCCAGCCACTGAGTGAGGGCAGTTTTGGGAGATCCTTCTCCTGCACTGTGCAAGGCATAAGCTAATGGGATGTGAGATATTTTGGAGCTGGTCTTCAGAAATCCTACCTGGTCTCATCATCTCCATCTGCTGCTCCAGATCATCTTTCTCAGATTCTTATTTTCCTCTTTATTTACGTTCAGTGCTTTGAGGTTTTTGGATGCCTTTTGCAGGGTTGTGGGGCTAATGGGCAGATTTTTGGGATCCCTCTTTGTGGTCCCTTTCCTGGCAAGCTGGCAGTGAGGGGATTGCTGAGAACAGGAGAGCCACGCTGTTCCTTGGGTGCATTGCAAATGTGTCAACCCAAAACTGCTGGGAGAAGAAATCAGAGGGGAGGAAGGGAGAGGGAAGAACAGGTGTTGTGGCTATTTTGGAAGTGTGAAGTGATGATGCTTTGCTGCCTGCAGCCATTGGGGTCCAGCTGGGGATGGATCCTTGGGGACAGGTCCCCTCCCCACTGCCTGGGGGGGTCCTACCAGCTCCAATTAGAGTACCCCTTTCAAGGCCAGCATTTCAGAGGTCTGCTGGCACTGCCTCTGCCCTATGGGGCTCTGAGGAGGGAAACACTGGTAACACAGTTGATGCTGCTGGTTTTGGGCTCCCCTTTCCCAGTGCCAGACCCATCCCTCACCAGCTGCGGGGCTGGAGCCTCCTCACTGCTGTTATGTGCTCCCCAGACACCCCATGTGCTCAAAGCAGGTCACCCTTCACAGCACTTGCACTTCCCCTGGCCTCCCCCAGCTGAAAAAAGGGCTTAGGGCAGACAGGGCATGGATGGTGGTGACTCAGCAGGACAAGTTTCCCATGCCAACACCTCCTTACAAAGCCCAGTGCAGCGTCCCCGTGGCAGGAGCAAGAGGGGAGCCACATCCTGTAACCTGCCCTGCAAACATAAGTTAAGAGGTGGAAAATTAAACTATCCAATTGGCATAATAAATTGGTTCTGCAGGTGTTTTCTGTTCCCCTTTCTCATCAGTAGTAGTTCTGGTTACTTGGACAGGCCAGTGAGGGAGAAGCCCCACAGACCATGCACACAGTTACAGGCGTCTCACCCCCACGCCTCCAGAGCATCCCAAACCCCAGAACATCCTGTCCTGAACGTGGGAACATGTGTGCAACCGAGCAAGGAGCCTTCAGCCCCCAAATACAGGGCCTGGAGAGATTTTATGGGGGTGCTAGAGACCCAAAAATGTGTCTGAGCTTTGGTGAGCTCAGCCTTGGCTCTCGCAGGGGACACGTTTTTTTCTGCAGGCTGGGTGTCATCCCCAGTTCCTTTTTTCACTGTAACATCAGCCCACCCCGTCACAACCTGTTTCTTTTGCTGAAGCCTTGCATCTCTTCTCTTTCTCAGGAAGGATACGTCTCAAACCCCCGGAGTCTGTGGGAAAACTACCCGCATGTTTATCTTCCGTAAGCACTTGCGAGGGTATTTTGTTCCGGGGCTGACCACTTCCTTCCTCTCCACGGTTTTCCCTGTGGCTGGGAGAGGGGTGCTGACAGCACAGCACCCTTTGCATGCACCCAGCTGCAGGGATGCTGCAGTGAGGTCATGAGGAATGGTGGATATCTCGTTTGTGAGCCTGGGGAGGGTGTTCCGGAGGGTTTCCCCCGTGAGGAAGGTCCTGTGAGCCTGGTTACTCATCCTGGCTGTTTTCTGCATCACCTTGGGCAAGTCTCTTTGCTGTTTATTTTTCACAGTAGGAATGAAGTGGGGGATAACCCTCCCTTTTTGGGTTTTTACAAAAGTGAGGTTTGCTGAGGGCATGGAGACCACAGCAGGAGCATCTGGATAAACTCCGGGTGTGGCTATCTCAGCTCAACAGATAATTTCAGCCCGGAAATGATGCCTCCTAAATCCTGTGGCTTCAAAGCAGTGGAGGGATTGCCCAATGCTGCCCTGCCACCCAGTCCTTGGGGTCCTGTCATGCCCTGGGTTGGCTCTCATGGATCATCCCTGCATTTCAGGTTCCAGGTGAAGTTTTTCTACCTGTGCCAGCTGGCGTACTGGCTGCACGCCCTGCCGGAGCTCTACTTCCAAAAAGTTCGCAAGGTGAGAGCCAGGTGGGCGACCTGGGGATCCCACATGCTGGATTTTGGGAGAGGGAGCTTTGGGAGAGGGCAGGTGAAGAGGGTTGAGAGGTTGACATGGCTCTCTGCCCTGCCAGGAGGAGATCCCCCGCCAGCTGCGCTGCATCGCGCTCTACCTGGTGCACATCGCCGGCGCCTACCTGCTCAAGTGAGTCACCTCCCTCTGCACCACATCCTGCTCCAGGGATGGGGCTGAGCAGCAACTTTTGCAGTGGGAGTCACCTGAGAGTCACTCCCACCTGGGGTGGGAGGCTTAAAGGGAATAAAGTGGAGTGTTTCAGTGGACAGTGACTTTTTGCACAGGCGGGTAGTGATAGGAAAAGGGGGAATGTTTTTAAACTAAAAGAAGAGAGATTTAGGTTAGATATTAGGACGAAATTCTTCCCTGTGAGGGTGGTGAGGCTCTGGCACAGCTGTGGCTGCCCCATTCCTGGAATTGTTCAAGGCCGGGTTGGATGGGGCTCTGAGCAACATGGGGTAGTGGAAGGTGTCGCTGCCCGTGGCAGGGGGTTGGGACTGGATGATCTTTAAGGTCCCTTCCAACACAGATCATTCTATGACAAAAAGCAGAGCAGCCTTGCCAGCAGTTAGGGGTTTGTGTTGGATTCCTACTGGTTTGGGCTGTGCTGATGGTTTGGGGACAGGGATTTCCCCTGCTGCTGCAGAAAGGCCTGGCTTTAGGCTGGTGCTGCAGCTCAGGAAAGGCAGGGGAGAGGCTGTAGCTGAATTTGAAGGATGAAGGTTGACCAGTGATGACTTCTTCTTCCTCTTCCCTCCTAGTTTAACCCGCTTGGGGCTGATCCTCTTGCTGTTGCAGTACTTGGCTGAGTTCTTCTTCCACATGGCCCGGCTGGTTTACTTCACGGATGAGAACAACGAGAAGCTGTAAGCAGGGGAGCTGCCCAGGGCTTCCACCTCCTCCAGAGCCTGGGAGAGCCACATGGCTTGATCTCAGTGCTGGGAGCTGCTCCTGCTCACAGCTCTGCTTGTCCCTCCCACAGGTTTAATGTCTGGGCTGTCGTGTTCGTGGTCACCAGGCTCTTCACCCTCACCTTGTACATCCTGGTCATTGGCTTCGGGCTGCCACGGGTGGAGAGCCAGGCCCTGGACCCTGAGAGAGGGAACTTTTTCAGCTTCCTCTTCAACAATATCCTTTTCAGGTAGGAATGTCTGCTGTGTCTTCCTTGGCTGTGTTATCTCAAGGTGGGTTTTGCCGAGTTTGGAAGTCACAGAATCACAGAATGGTTTGGGTTGGAGAGGACCTCAAAGCTCTTCTCCTTCCAACCCTGTGCTATAGGCAGGGACACCTTCCACTGGACCAAGCTGCTCAGAGCTCCATCCAAATGCTGGTGGGGATCTGATATTGGTTCCATTTAGGGAAGGTCCTAATGAGCTGAAGGGGTGTGAAGGAAGCAAGAAGGGGTTTAAAGGCTACAGAGTGGAAAAACCATCAAATAAGGTTTGATATACTTCATCGAATGAAGTTATAAATCATGAGTCTATCCTAGAGAAAGGCTTACAGGCTTTCCCTGCTTCACCTTTAAGTGCATTAACACAGATGTGGTTAAGAAAAATGCATTTTCCCTTCTGCTTGGACATGTTTTGCTCTCTGTTGACATGGGAAGCACAATATGAGATGGGCTCCTCATGCCTTGCAGTCTGTCTGTCAAGGCTGGGACCCTTTCTCAGCCATACAGCAGCTTTGTGTTCAGTTCAGAATTTGCTAGGCCTGGTCATTCCCAAGCTTTTTGAAGACATGGAGTGCTGGCACACATGAAGATCTGGGGGACTTTCTTAGCTCCCTTCCAGCCACATCCATCTTTTCGATGTACAGAGAAGTTGGGAATGTCATACCTTGACTGTGCAGAGTGTGGCTTGGGCAGTGCTGGTCGAGATGATCCTGTTGATCCATTCTTGCCCTGAAGTTGTAACAATCAGCAATGCCCTGAGCACCTGAGAGCTTTATGGTGCGGAGGGAAAGGGAAGTGGCTGCTCTTTGCTCAGGGGATGGCAGGAAGGAGAGATGATGGCAGCTGTAGGGATGGCACCTGCCACCCGGGGGGCCACCAACCCGGGTGTGGGTGGAAGGCTGGGTCGGGCGTGGCCTCGCTGCTCTGTTCTCAGCCTGCCTCTTCTCCGCCCCTGCCAGAATGAGTGTGCTGCTGTTGGTGTGCCTCTTCCAGGCCTCGGTGATGTGGCGCTTCATCCACTTCCAGCTGCGGCGCTGGAGGGAGTACTGGAACGAGCAGAGCAGTCGGAAGCGAGTCGCTGCCGCCACCACCGGCACCAAGCAGCAAACCAAGCTGCTCAAGAGGGACTCGGGTGAGTGCTGGGATGGGTGGCACCGTGGGAGGTATCAGTCCTGTGGCTCAGCACCCCCTCAGGGGGTCCCCAGCAGCGTCCTGGTGTAGTGGGAGCTTTCCCCATGTCTGTGGGCCAGGCCTGAGAGGGTTAATGGTTTGGCTTGTGCAAGGGACAAAGTTTCCTCTTTCCATAGGATCACAGAATCAATTAGGTTGGAAAAGACCTCTGAGGTTGTCGAGTCCAACCTATGGATGAACACCACCATGTCAATTACACCATGGCACTAAGTGCCACATCCATGTGTTTCTTGAACACCTCCAGGGATGGGGACTCCATCACCTCCCTGGGAAGCCCATTCCAATGCTTAATCACCCCTTCTGTGAAAAAATGTCCAACCTGAACCTCCCTTGGCACAGCTTAAGGCTACGTCCTCTTGTCCTATCGCTTGTTCCCTGGGAGTAAGCCCGACCCCCACCTGGCTCCACCATCCTGTCAGGGAGTTGTAGAGGGGGATAAGGTCACCCCTGAGTCTCCTTTTCTCCAGGTTAAACAACCCAAACTCCCTCAGTCGCACCTCATAGGACTTAAACCTCTAGACCCTTCACCAGCTTCATTACCTTTCATTTCTGTCCCCAGGTTACCATGAAAACGGGGTGGTGAAAGCAGAGAACGGCACCTCACCTCGAACCAAGAAGCTGAAGTCGCCGTAGAAGCCAAGGGTTGTCTCCTGGGGAGGAGGGCGAGATACCAAGACTAAGCAGCCCCTCCTCCTGGTCCTCACGGGCGGCGTCTTGAGTGGCTTGGAAACCAGTCATCTTCCCAAGGTGTCTCTCGCTCTCCTCCCTTCCTCTCTTGCTCTCTTGAACCATTTGCAATAAAACCAAAAAGGTCCCTTTCCCCTGCTCCTTTCCCCTCATAGGAACCTTTTCCAGCCCTCTTGGTTTTGCCTTCCTCTGATGGTAAATCAGTGTGCAATTTTGGTTTTTTTTCTTTTCTATTTTAGTGTTTGGTTATTTTGGTTAATGGTTACAAATGTGTCGTAGACGGTTCCAAACGATCCTTTTTTCTCCCACAGCATGTTCCTCCCCTCTCTCTTCATGGTGCTTCCCTGAGTCCCTGAGACAGGGCCACGACAGCTTGAAGGCACCAAATGCATGTTATGGGAACAGGTTCCTGGGGGAGTGTACTGGGGCTGTGAGATCCTGAGGCCCTGGGGCACTCTCAGGTGAGATGGGGCCAGTGCTCGGCAGGGTGGTGATGCTGCAAAGAGAGAGCAGGGTCTGAGGGAGGAACCTCAGCCCTGTCTTGTCTCATGATGGACCCCTGGTTATGTGGGGCTTTTCTGACCCCTGGTTTTGAGCTAATTTTGGAGAACTGGGCAGCAGAGAGAGGAGAGAATTTCCTTCTTCATATGGAAGGCCCACCTCCCAGCCTCTGCTTGCCCCAGCTCTTCTGGTACAGCTGGGTCTCTCTTGGCTGCCCTGTGGTTTTTCTGGACCTCCCAGCCCCAAGAGCTGAGCAGCTCTGCAGCTCACAGTGCCTTGTCATGGGGCAGCACCATCCTCAGGTCCAGGTGAAACCTCGAGTCCTGCCCCACTCTGAGCACTGGCCTGGCTCCTGTCAGCCCAGGCCCTTTGCCAGCTTGTCTGTGCCCCGTGGACCTGGTGTTCTTGTGGCTCCTGACCATGTCCAGATGACAAACTGGCTGCTGCAAAGGGTTTTCACATCACTGGGACTGTGCCCCTCATGCTGTCACCTCAGCCTTCCTCATCCCTACCGTACCAGTCCAGCCGTGCCATCGGTAGCCACCAGCTTCACTCTTTGTTTCCAAAGGATACAGTGCTTGTATCCACCCAAGGTGCTATCAAATCCAGGGTTTCTTCCAAAAAACTAGCCCCTTCATCCCTTTCTGAGCTGTGAATGAGATGACAGGGAGGGAAGGGGAAGGAAGCCAGGGCTGCAAGGAGCAGCTTGTGTTTTAGGAAAAGCCTGACTTGTGACGGTAGCTGTTGGCAGATGGAGTTGTCTCAAATCTACCTCAGAGGCCATCTGTTGCTGCAGACCACTTTCCCCTCTTGCTCCTGCCCGCTTGCCACCTCCATGTGCTGGCAGAAGCTTTTGTGGAAAGCCAGATCCCACCGGCTTGATCCCTTGCTGCTGAGGAGCAGCATCTGCGTGGGGTTTCGTGGGTCAGTGCCATCTCACTGAACTTCTTTGGGGTGCCACACACCAGGCTGGGTTTGGCAGGTGAGCAGCAGTGGCACCCTTCACCCCACACTCTCCTCCAGGGCAGTCCCTAAGCTGGGCTTTGCTGTTGGTGCCTCTTGTGCAGCGAAGTCGGGCGTAGCTTTAGTTCTGCTTTGCCGCCGCAGGAACAGGCGACTCGTGTGTTCCCTTGGCTGGGCGAGGAGAGAGGGCACAGGGCTGGGGTGCTCTTCCATAGGCAGTCCAGGATTGATCCTTGGCATGCCCCTTGCTCAGCCCTTCGGGCAGCTGAGCTCTGGCTCTCTCCCAGTGCAATTTCAGCTTGAGGCTGGCGCAGGTGTTCTTTTCATCAGTTGTGTTTTGAGGAATGGGTGAGAGTTGATTTTCTGCCCCTCTTTGAGTTGAGTTGGGGTTTTTCCCTGTTTCTGTGGATGCCTTTTGTCCCTTCCTTCCCCTCTCCTTGTTGGGGATGCACTGGAGGGAGAAAATGTTCAGGGATACGAGGACAATTGGTCAAATTCCTGTTGATCCTCCATCCTCACGACCTATGAGTGTCAAACAAGAGATATTGGCAGGAGAGGGTTTCCCCCTTTCTCGGGGGAGCTGAGGAAGGAGGTTGGAGCAGAGCCCTTGGAGGTATCTTGCAGTTGCTCCTCACAGCCCGTGCTGGGTCAATAACAGGCATTTTGGCTCAGAGACAATGGCAGTACCCACGGGGCAGCGAGACCAGAGGGGGAAAAGAGCTTTATGTTTAGGGAGGACGTGGAAAAGGTCTAGTGTGAGAGGTTTTTCCTTTCTCTTCCTCTTCCCCTCCCCAGCCATCCACTGCCACGTGCCCTCCAAGAGCGACTGCTGGCCGGGATCTCTCCGGAGCCTCGGCCGGTCCTTTCCGCAGAGCTGGTGCCTCACAGCAGCCCAGCTGTTGACTCTGTTAGCAGGCGACACCTAACAGCCCCCCAAAAAGCTGGCTGCTGAATGATTCCTCCTGCCTGCCTGCTTTGCTTCAGGCAGCTTTTCCACTTGCACAACGCTGTCTCTTCATACAGTAGCCGATGATGCTTTGTATCCCAAGTGCCTTATGTTGTAGCCTCTCTGTACTTTAGCAATAGCTGAACACCCTCCCTCTTTAATATGTATGTACAGCATATGCTACGTTTATGTGGTTTTTTTGTTTTCTTTTTGATAGAGCTACCAGGAAAAGGGATAGTTTGTTATGGAAGCATTTCCATGTGTTCTTTCTGTCATTTGTTTTTTTAAACCTATAGGCAATGGGGCTTTTTTTTGCCCTCCCCTATATTTAGTGCTCAGAAATCCCCATCCTTCTGTTAGACTCAAACCTGGCAGGTTGTTTTTTTTTTTAGGCTGAGCCTTTGTTGTGAGGCAATATCCACTGTCATCCTGAAGATTTGCAATCCCCTCTCCATCAGAGGGGCTGCTCCTGTCTCTGTGTTCTAGTCCAAGCACAATCCCTCAGCTGCAAGCCCACAGTAACTGCTTCTATGTCCGTGTCATTTCTCAGCAGATCGAGCCTTCTTTTCAGCCCAAAGAGCTTTTTTCTTTCCCAAATGGAGTGTTTTCCTTACAAGCCCTTATTGGTCAGTCTGTCCTTGACAGCTCTGTGTATTAAATGCCACGAGCTCACTTCCCTTGAGTGGATGCTCTTCTCATGCCCCATCTTGTCAAGCCCTGTGTCATCTGCAGAAAACACCATAGAATTGTTGGGTGAGGTTGGAAAACACCTCCAGGTTAATAAAAATCCAGCTTTTAATCCAACACCAAGATCCAACCCCACACAGGAGCTCTTGTCCACCACAGTGCAGAAGGTGATGGAGACTATCCAAAACTGCAGGTCTTTACTTCCAGTGTGACACTATTGCTTGCACCCTTCCCATGGGCTTGAGGCTGCTTTTGTAGTCTGTGTCCATTATCCATCCTAAGGAGATCAGGAATTGAGTAGCCTGTGAATTCTGGGGTGAACCATAGTGTTCTCCTGTCCTAACCTAGAAGAGCTGTAAAATACCAGCAGTAGTTCTCTCTTTCTGTCTTTAGATAGTCAGAGAACGGGCTTGGGAAGAGGAAGGGGTGGAGGAAGAACAGATGTAGCATTTCACGTACAATTTTTGAGTGACACTTACCTTATGGGGCATTACAGTCGCGTTTTGTCTTGTTGTTGTTGTTGTTTAGGATTCTTTCTTACTCATCCTGTTTGGGCTAGTAGTAGACAAGTTCCAGTCCCCCTGTAGGTCCTCTTACCTTCAACCCACTGTTTTAAAATGTATGGTAGGCTTCCTTGTTGGAGGGAAGAGTGGCTACTCTAAGATGTCTCTTCCTTGCCTCCAAGTGACTCTGGAAGCTTGGAGCTACCCTGCCTTTGCTGCAGTGCCTGCAGGTTCACAGCAGCCTCAGGCTCTTGCCTTTGGTAGATGGACCCCAAATTGTGTAAATAGTGGATAGAAATGATGGGGTTTGATTTACAGCCCAAAAGGTTGGCTTGGTAGGTTTTATACCCAAGTGAAATATGTTCCTTTGGCTCGGGGCTGTGTGTGGAGTTTTGCTGGGAAGAATGGCTGTTGGAAAAGCCAGGCAGAGGCATGTAGTTTCTCCTCAAAAATGTTGAACTCAATGGATCAAACTTCAGCAAAGGAACTCGAGGAAAATTTCTCTACTTCCGTGTTTCCTGATTTTTGAGTGGGTGGGGGGAATTAACAGTCTCTGGTATTTTATCCTGTTCGTTTCATTCTTTCTGTTACTTCAGTTTTTGTACGGATTTTGTTTGTTGTTGTTTGTTGTTAAATGACTTGTGATAAACTCAGCAAAAGTATTTTTCTGAAATAAATGAATAAAAGGCATAGATTCTTCCACTGCTGCTGTCCAGTGATGCTTTATCACTCCCAAGCTGTACATGTGGCAAAGCAGCTGTGATGGGTTAGACTGGTCTTTTCTCCTGTCATACCAGGCTAATCTGTTCCCTTTGCAGCGTCTTGTGTCCTCCTCTTCGTGGAATCATGGAATGGTTTGGTTGGAAGGGACCTTAAAGCTCATCTGCCATGATAACCTCCCACTATCCCAGGTTGCTCCGATCCCCATCCAACCTGGCCTTGGACAATTCCAGGGATGGGGCAGCCACAGCTTCTCTGGGCAACCTGTGCCAGGGCCTCACCACCCTTACAGGGAAGAATTCCTTCCTCCTAATATCCAATCTAAATCTACCCTCTCAGCTTAAAGCCTTTCCCCCTTGTCCTGTCAATCCATGCCCTTCCAGCTGGGCTTCATCTTCCCACATTTCCCATGTCCACAACACAGGCAGCTGCTCCGGAGGTCGTTACTTGTGGCTGCCTTCATCACAGGGAGTGGAGGAGAAGGGTATTTGGAGGAGATGATTTATCTGATGTGGTTTAGGCACATATTTTTTGGTGAGTTAAATTGTATACTTTGTGCAGCTGGCCCAGGGATACGACATGACTTGGCTCAGGATTAGGTTACTGTTTTGTAGCATGTGCAGAAAAGAGTTTCAGACTTTCTTTTCTACAGCTCCAGTAATTTCATCCGTAATCTCCTGGTCTCTTGAAGAGTGAGGTGGACCAGAGATACCTGGAGTGATCCTCAGTCAGATGATCAGCAGCACAAAATGGACCCAGAAGGGAAGAGGAGTGACCTTTCCAAACAAGGGGAGCAGGAGGGAGCTGTCATCTGGAGACTCAGCTGTCTGAGGGGAAGTGAGAATCCACAGCACAAAAGCTGGTTTAAAGAAGCATTTTGTTCTAAAGAGCTTTGTTCTCCTCTGTGTGCATGACAGCTGCCTTTTTCTTTTTATTTGTGCTCCATGGCAATACCTGGCAGGTGACATTTGGGGTGATAACATCCCTGCCACATTTACCTTCGTGGAGAGATGAGTAATGTGACTCTAAGTGGAGCACAAGTGTCATAACTCTATTGCTATGCCAACTGCCAGTATCCCCTTTTCCTTGGAGCCCTGCCTGGTGAGATGACAGGCTGCAGAAGATGGGTTTAGATGGTATCTCAGTCCTAAAACCATTCTCCCAACCTTTTGTTAAAAATGTGCAGAGCTGCTGTGAGCAGATTTGTGTCCAGACCCCTGCTATCTCCAGATAGCTAAACTCACTACCCCATTTCGAGTAAATCCAAAATGTCACTTTGTGGAGTTTTCCCCCCTCCCTTATTTTAATCCTTAACTATTCCAGCCATTGAGGTAATTCTATTTAAAACAGATTTACTAACACTTTTATAGCAACTGCATTTTTATTGCAATTTTAAAGCAATGTAAACTGGCAGTCTTCACTATTTGAGGGTGAAAGGCCCTTTTGACTCTCAAAGAAAACTAGAGTGGTTTTCATTCCAGGCTTCAGAGCTTCAGCTCTCTAAAATACTTTACTAAAAAGTTGAGAGATCAACAGGAGAACCCAACTTTGGTTCTCAGAAATTTTCTTCTGTGAGTTTCATTTCAACATCCAGCAGTTGTGAAGTCGAGTTTGGTGGTGGCCAAAAGGGCAGAAGGTTAGGGAAGAAAAAAGTTAACAAAATAAGGGTGAAATTAACTGGTTCTATGGAAAGGGGGAGAGTGAGTGAAGCAAAGGTGAAGACTGGAACATCCTTTTTGAAGCACGAGGTCTTCAAGTCACCTGAGTATTTAACTGCTCGTCTTGTGCTTCAGGTTCTGGGAAAAGATTACTAGGGAAGGCTCGAAGGAAGTCACGGTAGTTTACATAGTCTTCTCCACAGGAACAATAGTCAATGAGCTGTGGGGACAAAAAACAACAAACACCATAAAGAGTTGGAAGAACCTGCAAAATCGAGGGTTTTTTTTAGGGGAAAGTGCTGCTTTTGTGTCAGAGCAGGAGATCCTATTCCCCTCTTGGAAGAGCCTTGGTAGTCCTGATTCACAGGTAAACATAGAATCATAGAATCACTAATGTTAGAAAAGACCTGCAAGATCAAGTCCAACCTTTAGATCATCAAATCCAACCATCTAAGAGTTGGACTTGATGGTCTAAAGGTTGGACTTGTTGATCTAAAGGTCCAAGTCCAACCTTGAATGCCTATAGATGACACTAATCTGTGCAAGAAGAGCTAAAGTGTTTGAGTCTAATCTTGATTTCCTTCTGGGCATCACGACAGTGGCAATAGACTCACAAAAATACAAAGCATGGCCACAGACTTGACACAGGCCACGGGAAATCTTCCAGAAGGGCCTGCCAAAAGTGGGATGGGGGCTGTGTGTCTAACTGTCCCTGTTCCCTGGTGTCACTTTGGTGAGTGCACATGGCATGAAGGGGAGACACAGATAATTGAGCTCGGAGACAGCCTGACTAATGAGCCAGTTCTGGTGTCCGTGCCTGACCCTGCATTGTTACAGAGCTATAGCCTTTGAGTGCTTAAGGGGAAGAAAGAGGGCTTTTGTTTCTTTAATTGCATAACTAATCTCCTTCTGACACCCAGGGAGATGGAAAAGGTCTAATATCACAGTTCCTTGAAAGGATTCTTCTTCCCCTTGTAGCCCAGAGACAGATTCACCGGGGTTTGCTCTGGTGTGCCTGACAGCTGTGCTCCTCTCCAACCCAGGCAGCAGTTCACACTCTGCCCTGTGTTTAATTTATAGCCCTGCCACGCTCCTGAGGGCTCTGGGAACACTGGTATTAAGATTTCAAGAGAGAAGAGGGATGTTTTTAGTGTGTAAGCCCTAGAATGGGGTTTCAAACATAGAGGTTTAGTCTAAGTTGTCACAGGTTCTCCAGCTAGTTTTAGTCATGTCACTTCCTCTCCCATTCCCAGATGGAACAGGAAGGACCCACCACACTGTAAATTCCTCAGGGTGGAGGGAGGTCTGATGAACTCTAGCACAGGAAAGCCCTGGGTGCTGGCCAGAGCCTTTATTCATCCACATTCAGAGACACAAATCCCCTGCCCGTGCACCTTTCTAGCCATGGCTGGGATGCTCACACTTGGCTGGTTTAGAAAATTTGTTATTTTAGCAAGGGAACTACTCCCTCTGGTTTCTAGATTTCTCTAAACTCTGAGTCTGCCTTTACTGGCCACTAATCTACTGCCTGTTATATGATGCTAAGGAAGCACCCTTGCCTGCATGAATTCTTCTCTTAGTTTCTCTCACATTTTCTGCTGTGCAGACTATGATCTCCACGTGCTGTTGCTCACAGTCCCCAGCTGTGTCAACCAAGTGGTTATGATTCTAATTTCTTTCTCTCTTATTATTTAATTTTTTGGGACAATACTTAGTTCTTAAACCTTCAATTCAGTTGCTGCAAAATCCAGAATACCTCTAAGCTTTCCTAAGGCTCATTCCCTAAGCACCTCAGTGTCATCTCTACTCAATCCCAACTGTGCTGGACAGACATTCCATAGGTCTGCAGTAACACCTCTTCTGCTCATCCAAGACCTGAGCCAGCAGGAATGTTGAGGCTTCACATGACAGTGCAGCCAAACATGGGGGGCAACCTGGGTAACATTTCTTCCCCTTCCTTTGAGGACAGCAATTATTATCTGCTCTAAGACACAGGCTCAGTCCAACAGCTCAAAAGCCTTTCTAAATTAGGACTCTATTGCCCTTTTCTTAAAGCTGTTCCTCTTTGTAAGGTAAAGCAGCTGGTTAGGGTTGGTTTTTATAAGAGATCATTTGGAAGAACTATAGGAGGGAAAGCAGAACACCCCTTCCTCCTGACCTTTTTAAGAAGAATGGTGCTGGTTGGCACTTCCAACCTATCACAAAGGTCCAAAAACATTCCTTTGTCCATGATTCCAGAGCCATCCTTGTCACACTGATGAAATGCCTCATGAAACCTCCTGGTGTTCAAGTAGCTGTGACGGAGCTTCAGCTCCTTCTGAACCTCCTCAATTAAGTCATCCAGGGCCTGCTTGGGGATGTCACTGCAGAAGAAAAGAATAACAGGATTTCATGTAAAAGCTGATTCTGGCAGCCTTACTGTGACACTTGTGTGAACAAGGAGCATTTCCCTGTGTGTTCCACAGTCCTGGGAACTGTGGACAACTCAAGTTTCAAGCAGAGCCCCTGAACTACCATGATATTGCCTCCAAACAATGTTCTGAGGGAACATGGGTGTTACTGAGTCACACAAACTGGGTCCAGACAGCTAAAAAAGAGGTTGTGGTCTAGGCTCTGATGGGCTGATAAGCACAGAAGGAACAAATGTCAAAAAAAAAAAAAAGACTCCACCAACCACCCACTAAGCCTGCAATGATCAAGTAGCTCAAATTGGCAGCATCTGTTACAGTGAACTGATGCCTTTTGGGAAAAGGTGTCCCCCCCATCCCTGGAAGTGTTCAAAATCAGGCTGTATGGAGCTCTGAGCAACCTGTTCCAGAGAAAGGTGTCCCTGTCCACAGCAGAGGGGTTGGAACTAGATGAGCTTTAAGGTTCCCTCTAACCCAAACCATTCTGTGATTCCATGGTCTGGCTGAAAGTGTCTCTGCTCATGAGCCAGAGCTGTCCCACAAGGGTTTTGGGTCAGCACCAGCCACGACATTTTATTGTACACACTTCACCCCCTCTGTATGTGTCCAAACACAGGCTCTTGTAGCTGAAAAACCAGCAGAGCAGCCAGCCCATGGAGGCTGCTGCAAATGCCCTTAGATATCAACCCTGAGTGTTGTTTAGCCCCACAACGCCATCCTTTGTAGCCTACTTGTTGACAGTGTCCTTTACTGCCTTCCGTGGGCGAAAGTGATCCCTCAGGGATTGCAGCGTTGTTGCAGGGAAACTCTCTGCGTTTCTTTCCAAGTAATTAAGCACATATTCGTCAGCATCAGTGATAACAAACCTGTGGCCGAACACTGGGGAAGAGGCATGAAAGAAAGAAGTGTTACTTGTGTTTCAGTATGGGCAAGTCCCTTCATCCAGGAGGGAGCATGATTCCTCTCCTGTGGCTGGTCTCAGCTTTGAGCCAGCTCTGCTATTTGTTTCACTTCTTGAAGTGAGAATAGTTTCACTGATTCAAAGGTTCAGACATTGACAGTAACAGAATTATATCGGTGTACACCACCTGCTGATCTGGAAGCTCAAATGTGATGAGACCCAGAAGCAACAAATCCTTCAAGCGAAGGAAGGGATATGCACTGTCCATGCAATAAATGTCATATCAGAGCAGAGTATTATCAATCCAGGCTGGATTTTACCTTCAATTGTAGAGCCAATGGTGAAGTCAGAGGGCTGAAAGTATATGGGATCCTCTGGAGCAGACCCTGGCTTGGCAACTCTGGTCCTTTTTAAGTATTTGCCCCCAGGGATGCCAGAGTTTCGGATTGGGGGTTCATAGATGCTGATCGTGTCATCAGAGAGGAAATAAGAGAGGATGAAACGACGATTTCTGTCCTCAGGGACTGGTGATTCCTAAAGTAAAGGTAGTGGGTTTGGAAAAGAACATTTCAACCAGGTTTTCCTTTCCTGGGGTGCTCAGGAGTACCTGGTAACCCGCTCATAAGCACCCAGAGCTCACAGCTTTTTGTATTGCTGACTAAACAAAGCTCCTGGTGTGCTGACATAGTGTAACAAAGCCTTAAACAGCACTCACTATCTGAATTTCAAAGGTTATGTGCTCTACTCAGGGTAACAGCAGCAGAATCTAGGCTGCAGTGACCAAGTATATTCAGTATTTCCACTGACTGAATAATCCAAGAGAAAGGAATATCCTATATGGAATGATTCATCCCAGAGAGGCTGTAAAATTCAGTATTAAAGTTACATTTTTTTCATTCTACTGAGTGCCTGAGAGAGGTTGGTGCTGCTTCAGCTCTTAGTCACAGGAAGTCACTCCCCTGACACACCAGTGGGTTTACTTGCCTCCTTTAAAATTAAGTGGATCTGAACTTGTCAGCTGTGACCTTTAGGGAGCTCCTGCACAATAGGGAAAAGAAACCAGCCCTTATTCACCCAGAGTGTTTGGAGAGGGCAGGCACCAGGCAGCACAGGAAATGCCATTGCTACTGCTGGACGTGCCAGAGGCTCCTTGCATAAACCAACTGGAAAGCTGGCACAAAGGCCAGGGCCTGGATGCTCTTGGAAAACATCGGACTCTCCAGCTTCTACGCTGGCACTTGGCTGCTCTGCTAGGACAGCTCCTTCCCGGCTGCTGCATCCAGGACTAGCCTGGAGAAGGGCAGGTGCTAGAGCCAGCAGCAGAGACATCAAGCTCTGGCTCATGGCAGCAGTTTCAGGCAGGCAGGGGCACAGTGCCCAGTGCAAGGCTGTTCCAGTCAGGGCCATCTGTCACGTGCCACTGGCAGTGGGAGTTTTTCCATAAATGGCTGTGGGTTTGTGGCATGTCTGGTTGGTACTTTCTGACCTTGTTTTTTTTTTTCCTACCTTCTTGTGCTGCTCATTGTCACAGCGAGCACACAGTAACCCCCTGGCATCCCCCGAGGGACACTCGTGCTGGCTTGGGGAACTCTCTTCTCCTACTGGCAGAGAAGAATTTGCCAACAGCCTTGTCTGAGCAGGCTGCTCCTCCCACCCTCCTGACTCTACCACACAAGCTGGCATTATTCCACCAAGGAAAGCACTTACCAGGGCCGCCTGGTACCGCAGGACCTTGAGATCATTCTCCAGCATCTTAATAACATCTTTCTGTGGACGCTTTGGAATCAGGCGGAGGCAGTTCTGGAGAGAGTCTTCAGGCATGCCAAAACCATTATGGGGAGGAATTACCTGCATCCAGAGGAGATATCAACCATAAACAGCTGAAACTGAGAAGAAGACAAAGTTTGCAAGGCAGCTTATCAAAACCTGTCTAATTTGGAAGGAAATCTTCAGTCACCAGGTAGCAAGAGCTGTGACAATCTACCCAGTAGAGATGCTACTGGCCTGGTCATGTGTTGGATTTAATGAAAATATAAGAGGATTAAAAAAATCAGAAAGCCAGGTAATTTCTCTGAATAAAGAGACTATGGATGTATTATAGAATCATAAAATGATGGAATGGTTTGGGTTGGAAGGGACCTTAAAATCATCTAGTTCCAACTAAACCTTCCTGTGCACAGGAACTCAACCATCTATTTGGTTACACTGGTAACCTAATCCCCACCATGTCTATGTTATAGGCCAATTGACACTCCAAACCATTCCTAGGCTAGTTTGGGAGGTAACAAGCACTGTGATCATCTCCAGTAGGCAATCTGGACTTGGCAAAACTGTTTTGGAGAGTGAGGAGAGTTTAGTAGTATGACTGCAGCCAGATTTTCATTTTTATATCGATTATGACCATTCTTGCTTTGTCTTCTTCAAATTACTCGCTTTTTTTCTTTAAATTGAACTTGTTTTCTATAGGTTCTCACTAAACTGAACCTCTACTTTATTATAAGAGCTTATACCAACTACTTCTTTCCTCTCTCCCTTTCAGAAATTGTTTGCAGTACCTGTGGAACTTTTTCGAGTGGTTTCTCACTGATTTGCAGTGGCTGGAAGTCTGTGATCCCAAATTTTTCCCGATAGAAGTTCTGTGTGAACTTGTCACAATCATAGATTAAGAAGGTGCGTCCAAGGAGGGTGATGGTTTTGCCAATAGCAAAATCTCTGGGTGAGTACCACTCAAGTACCTCCTCATTAGTGATCTCCAGCACACAGCTTGGGAAGCCCACTAAGGACAATGGAGCAAAAGGAAAAGTAAATTAATCAGGTAGATGTTAACATTTCTAAGTGAAAAGGAATACAAAAGCAAGCTGTATAAATAGCTCCAGGGAGCTGTTGGCACTGCTGTCCTGCCACTGTTTCCCGAAGGATAAAGAATTTAGTGATCACTTAAAGAACTTTGACTATAAAACAGTGACACTTGGAGTGTTCTCAGCCAAGTTTCTCCAGAGGCAGTGTATCTCTGGCACAGCCACCATGGACATGTGCACCCACCAAGGCACTTCAGCCCAGACAGATGTGCCAGTCTAAACTTACTTTTCTTTTCTGTGAGGGTTTTGGGCAAGCGCTGGCGTTTCATCAGGACTGGGAATGGGTCTCTCCCATCGTTTCTACTGTACACTTCCCGAACCTCCACTGTGTCATCTGCCAAGAAGTAATGGATGATGCAACGATGCTGGTCACCAAAGGGGTGGTTTGTGTCATCCCATATGGCGTAGAAGCGAAGGACCTGGGGTGGAGAAAAGAGAAGCAGACAATCACGGATCTGAATCATCTTTTCATGCCAAGAAATCAAACTGCTCATGCTGAGATGCTCAAGAGTTCCCCAAGGTCCAGCTCCTGAACAGGCAGCCCAATAGCCACCAAGGCTAAACTGGCAGTAAACTGAAAGGTATGGCCCAGCTTACATCCACATAGCAAAACTGCCTGTTCCACTCAAAAAAGGGGGAACACATCCAAAATAGTATCTGGATACAATCCTGGCCTGTGCTAACCCATAGCTGATGGCCAGGAGATGTTTGATTGATAGCTGGCCAGAGACAACATGCAGAACTTGGGTTGTATCCCAGCCCTGGTTCATTTTCTAGTATGGATGTAGTCCATAGGGTTCCTTAAACTGTTGCTACCTGAAAAGAAGATCCAGAGGAGCAGGGAGGCCAGTGTTAGTCGGCTGTGTGCACAGGGAGAACTCAGTCAGAGCAAGTGGCAGTTTTGTTTGTCTGAATTGCCTGCTCTGGCACCTGGCATCAATGTTTTGGGGGAAGACAGGAGTGGATGCAGCACAACCATTCGTAATAGAACTGCATCTGGATGCTAAATTCCAGAGGCAGGTGGCTTATCTCATCCCAACAGAAAGCAAGAGAGTAATGGATACTCTGCAATCTGAAAAGGAGCTGGCAAGAGTTTACAAGGCACAAAGCCCAGAAAAAACATAAAAGGTCTTGTTTCTCACTAAAGCCAAGAAAGGAGCAAATCTGGAGTCTCTTCAGCAGACTGAGGTGTTTTAGAATGATGGAGGTTGCAGACTTGGGTTTCAATGGCACATATAATCTGTAATCACAGAATCATCTAGGCTGGAAAAAAACTCTTAGATCATGGAGTCCAACCTTTGACCAACCTTGACTTTGTCAACTAGATCATGGCACTAAGTGCCACATTCAATTGTTTCTTTAACACCTCCAGGGATGGTGACTCCACCATTTCCCTGGGCAGCCCCTTCCAATGTTTAACAGCCCTTACAATGAAGAAAATATTCCTGATGTCCAACCTGAACCTCCCCGGCACAGCTTGAGGCCATTTCCTCTCATCCTGTCCCTTGTTTTCTGGGAGCAGAGCTCAACCTCCATCTGGCTCTGCTGTTCTGTCAGGGAGTTGCAGAGGGTAAGAAGGACTCCCTGAGCCTCCTTTTCTCCAGGCTGAGCCACCCCAGCTCCCTCAGCTGCTCCTGGTGCTCCAGCCCCTTCCCCAGCTCCTTTCCCTTCCCTGGACACGCTCCAGCCCTTCAATGTCTTTCCTGAAGTGAGGGGCCCAGAACTGGACACAGGACTGGAGGTGCTTTATGAGTGGGTACTGTGGGTAATCCCACAGTATGTGGGTAATCCCACAGTATGTGGGTAATCCCCAGCTCTCTCACCTTTGTGTCGTAGGTCAGGAACTGCCAGAGGGGGTCGGGACCTGCTGGCACGATGGGCTTTTGCACAGGCGTCCGGCGCTGTTCTATGTAAGGATCCGAAACCAATTGCTCTGGAGGGTTCAGTACAATTCCCTGGCTCTCCATGAACACCTAGGAAGGTCATCTGAGGTGTTAATGTGCCGTGAGTTCTGAAGGTAAGAGGTGACTAGAGATTACCGGTGGGCAGAGGTGAGGGAGGTCAGAATACTGCAAGGTCATTCCTCACAGAGAACTCTACTGCAATAGCAAGTACATCGGATGACAAAGATATTTGTTTGAGCTACTTCTTAGCTTTGCTTACCCTTTAATTAATCAGAGCAGTCCTGTCCTCAACATCCTAACTCAGATTTCACTGGAGCACAGTTTTCCTTGGCCTTAGGGCTTTAAATAGAGGATAACTGCCAGTTGGTCTCTTTTATGTAAATGAAAAAAGTTAAATGGGTGTTTCACACAGATGCAGTCAGCCTAAATTTGCAAGAGACTTAGGGCTGTGTCAGACAGTGGAAGTTAGTGTTACCCACACTAGGCCCACCAAGACCTCCCAGGCATGAGGATATGTGTCAGTGGCAGCTTCATTCCATCTTTCAGGAGTACTTTTCCCACAGAAAGAGTGCAATCTGCTTGTTTATGAAGGGCTTTCTTGCTTACCTTGGATGCATGAACAACCTCTAGGGTGTTACTTGTGTACTCACATCACTCACTCAAAACAACCTCTGAAGTCAATGGACTTGTTCCCTTTTTAGCCTTGGGAAGTGGCCCATGAAAATATTCAGCCCAGGAAACACCCATGCAAACTTCTCCAAGGGGGATGTGGGATCCCCCCAAAGACTCACAAGGCAGGTTCACACTTTCAGACTCACTATTTTCCGGTCTGGAGGGTGCAGGTTAATGATAAATAGACCGGTGGCCTGGAGATGTAGACCCATGTAAGCTCATTCCATGTTTTTCATCAATATTAACATGAGGACCAGCTCTTCATTTGATGTGGGCTGACTTTAACAGTCCTCCAGTTTCAGCACAGCTGGTCCCACAGCCACATATACACCAATTATTACACATGTTTGGGAACATTCCTGGGCATTGAGGCCAACTGGCAAGGAAAAGCCTGGATCTAAACTCTCACAGCTTCCAGAACAGGTTGACTGCATGTAACTCACCTATTGAGAATGGTCCCTGGAGTATTCTAACTCCTGACCTGGAAGAATAGTAGCTGAGCAGGACTGAGATTATCCTGGGGACAATCTAACAGGATACCAGTGTACTGGTAATTGTTATAACTTGTTATTGGATCGTTATTATCTCATTTACTGGCACAGAAATAGCCAGAAATAGAAAAGCAGGCAGTGAGTAAGCTTTTAGAAAGGTCAGTTCATACCACGATTCCCAACCCACAGATCATGGCTTGGCTGTGTATGGGTGCAGAGTTATTGATTTTATTCCCTTCCCCTGCCCTTAACAGAGGAATATTAAATCAGAAAAGAGTTAGGATCCCGAATTTCCTTCTCATGTATGCACTATGTTTCTGCACCCAGAGATGAATCGGAATTTGTACTGCAAGGAGAGGTCCTGAGGACAAGGGGTGGATTCCCAGCAGTCCTGGGGCTAAAGTACCAAGCAGTTCACATGCCCTCAGCAAATATCATACCTTGAACTCTGCATTGGCCTGAAGAAAGAAATCTACACAAAAAGCAAAATGAAAGACTGTGAGCTACAGATGCAAGCTGCTGGACTCTAACAGGTCTGTCCACCTGTAATTCCCAGGATTCTTTCTGTCAGTGTTCTCTGTACCAGCAACCCACCTTGGTGAAGGAGTCGCAGTCGACTAAGCGGTACGTCCTGCCGTACATGGTGATGTTCGTGGCCAGATTCAAGTCCTTCCAGTGGTAATAATCCCCCTGGTCATTCTTGGGCACCCGGTGGCGTCTCATAAGTTTGCCTTGAATGAGCCCAGAGTTCTTCACCACAGGCTCTATGACACACATGCTGTCGTCCTCCAGGTAGTAGTAGATGCCCACTTGGCGGATCCGGTAATGCTCCTCTGCAGAGGTAAGAACTTCTTCCTTGAAATAGGCATCGAACTTCAAAACCTGCCCAAGGGACAACATAACAGAGGGAGAGAGAAAGAAACAATTTGAACACCGTGATTAGTCTATTAAGAGCAATAAATTATTTTTAATTTGCTCTGGCAGCGAAAAGTTACTGGATTGTGTTCTACAAAATCATCAAACACAACTGAGGCCAAATCTGTGAGTGATGGCAGAGGCACCGTGAGGGCTTTTATCAAGACCTGCCTTTGATAAATTTGACATGCATGGGACAGGTGTTAAAATACAACCTTTTCCCTACTCCTCCTTAATCACATGCTTATTTCACCTTCTGCCAGGCGCTTGGCTGTTGACAGTAATTTACTTTACTGACATACGTTACTCTTTATTTGTCAGCTTTACAGCCCCTGATTTAGGGAAGTTATCAAGAGATTTTAATAAAACGTTCAGCCACAGCTGAGGATTTTAAAATCTGCATGGCTCATCATTTCCAGGTCAGGTTGGATGGGGCTCTGAGCAACCTGGTCTAGTGGAAGGTGTCCCTTCCCATGGCAGGAGGGTAGGAACAAGAGGATCTTTAAGTCCCTTCCAACCCAAACTATTCCATGATTGTATGATCTGAAGTCACATCTATTCAGCACTGACAGCAAAGCCTGATCTGTGCTGGGGAAGCAAGGAAATTAATCAGCCAGTCCCTGTGCTTGGCAGAAGTAGGAGGAGTATTCTCTCCAAGATCATTCAATGACCCTAAGAGGATGTAGGTGGCCAATCAGGCCTTGCATACCCAGGCCACATCAGCACAGAGGACTGGATAATGAAGGGATGATAAAGCCAGCAAGTTCCTACCAGTCAGCAAAGTGCCCCACAAGGGACCAGGACACCCCCAGCAGCACTGGGGCCCCTGATGTTCCTCTGGCTTGAAGGAAGGGGCAGAGAAGGATCTGACAGAATAAACAGCAATGTATACATCCCTCTGAAGGAACAGCCTCAGTAATTAACACGGCACATCTGTTCCCCAGCCTGTCTCACAGACGGACTGAGGGTTGGCTGGCTCCAGACTGCTCCAGACTGCACTCCCTGGCAGTGTGTGGAGCCCTGCATGTGTCGAGCTCCAGGAGCCTTGCACAGAGCTCTGCAGCCACTGCTCTGTCCGTGGCTGCCAATTGCAGGATGGGACACTGGAGCATTTAAAATCAAGGGTCAGCTCAGGACTGCCCTGAACAGACACAGAGCCACCTCCTAGTCCAATATGATCACCAGGATGTAACTCAGGAAGTACTAATGGCGCAGCACAGGCTGGGACACGCTGTGATGACCAACACAAGCATAAATAGATAGACCACAGTCAGACTATCAGAGTCCCCACTGCAGACTGATGTTTCCAGTTAAAGCTCAGTTGCAATCTCAGTACAGTTTTGGAAACACAAAAAGCCAAGGCTGTGGCTTACAGAGCAATAGTTATAAACTGGAGCTTTTCAGAGTTAATCAAAATCTCTTTTCCAACCCTGCTGGAAATGCTGGAGTATAACTTGCAGGGAATGTCTTACATCGTTTACGTATTATAATCCTCCTCTCTAGCAAAGAAAGCCTCTTTCAGTCTGGGGTTCAGCTGTCTCTGACTAAGGGCTGTGGCATCTGAAAACTGCTGCACACAGTCTTGTGAACCCTGGAGCCGAGTGTTTGTGTCTCCGAATTTGGCCAGTGATATTCCTGGAATAAGCTTCTTTATACCTGTTTGTCAAAAGCCACGTATGACGGCATGAAGGGTGGAGGTGGAGACTTCTTGGCTGGCCCGTAGGTCAGGGTGGGTCCCTTTGTGCATAAATCATCCAGCTGATCTTGAGAGAGCAGATTTGGGAAGATCGTCTCCCCGCCAATCCCCTCCCTTGGCAGCTGGGAAAAGGCATATCCATTTCTGAAGCCCAGTGTGTGGGACCGATGAAAAGATGTTCTCTGTGGAAAGAAATCCAGCTGTCAAAATACTGCATGAAATGAGTAGATACAGCTACTGAAAGCACAGAAAACCAGTCTCTCTCCCCTACCCCCAGCATTTTATTATAAACTACTGCAGCAGCTATTTAAAATCAAATTTTACACTTAAACCAAGGAGGCTGAAAAAACAGTAAGTGGCTGGATGTAAAAAGTATGAGAGTGGACTCAAATCCTAACACTCTCACAGATTCCCCAAGAACTGAAATCAATGAATTTCCCTATTGCCACCATACTCAGTGCCTAGAATGGGGTGTCAGCACTTTATGTGGTATTGATCTCACAAACCTTTTGTTTCCTACCCTGTTTTTCAGCAGTACAGGGCACCATGGGACCTCAGTTACTGCCTTATGGTGCTCCCTTGACTGTTGTGCACTCTCTGTGTATTCTGTTGTTTTTTATTTTGTTAACCCTCTCCTGGGCATGATACAGGATTTTCTTTGCTGGGCTAAATCTTGGTGTGTCATGCTCACAGAACTGCAATTATGAAACCTACTAAAGCACATTAGTTGTTTTATCACCTCTCTCCACAGTCGCAGAATCACAGAACAGCTTGATTTGGAAGAGACTTTTAAAGGTCATCTGGTCCAACCCCCTGCCATGGGCAGGGACACCTTCCACTATCCCAGGTTGCTCCAAGCCCCATCCAACCTGGCCTTGAACTTCCAGGGATAGCACAGCCACAGCTTCTCTGGGCAACCTGTGCCCGTGTTTTACCACCCTCACTGCAAAAAACTTCTTCCTTACACCTAATCTAAATTGACTCTCTTTTAGTTTAAAACCATCATCCCTTGTCCTAGTGGTACAGGCCCTACTAAAAAGTTTGTCCTCATCTGTCTTGTGGACCCTTTAGGCACTGGAAGGGGCTCTAAGGTCTCCATGGAGCCTTCTCTTCTCCAGGTCAACACCCCCAGCTCTCCCAGCCTGTCTCTAGAGCAGAGGGGCTCCAGCCCTCGGAGCGATTCTTTGGCCTCCTCTGGATTCTCTCCAGCAGCTCCACGTCCTTGTGCTGTTGTTCCCCAGGGCTGGAGGCAGCTCTGCAGGTGGGGTCTCACCTGAGGTGGCAGAGGGGCAGAATCCCCCTCTCCCCTGCTGCCCACGCTGTGGGGTGAGCCCAGGACACGGGGGGGTTTCTGGGCTAGGAGTGCCCATGCACCAGGGCAGGTCCAGCCTTTCACCCACCAGAATCCAAAGTCCTTCTCCCCAGACTCAATCAGAGCTGTGAGTAGGACTTGATCTCTGTCAGCCAGTCCTGCTCTTCACTACTGAAGAGTAGGTTCAGACCTGAGTGCCATCAAGCCATTCCACTTGCTGTAGAATTCACCACACCTGGTACATCACCTGAAAGCCTGGCTGGTCCCACTGGGCTTTCAACACTTCATGCTCCAGAGAAAGCAGAAGAAATTATGAGTCTTTGACAATAAAACCCCTTGACTGTTGCCAAATAAAACAGAGTTGTATGCATTTCTAGTGCTGAAAGAACAAGTTTCAGCTCCTTTTCCAGCCCCAGACTTGCACTCAGTCCAACCTCAGGCATGTGAAACACTTCTTCTCCACCCCCTACCTCACCCCTCATGGTTAAGCCTCTAATCTTATTTATATCTTCAAGGCCCCACTTGAATTTCACATAATTCCTTGTTTTCTCTTTAACCTGCTACTACAGATCTTGCAGTGGAGAGAGCAGTGAGGAAAACAGGTTCAGGTGAAAATAACAGTTGACTAAAGACACGTTAGCACAACATCTTACAAACTGCCACAGAACTGCCATTTCCTTCTGTTAAATACATCCAGAGGGAAAGCTGTGGGGAAAATATTCAAGGAAAACCAGGAAGTTTGTCTTTCATTTGAGCAATATCAGTGTTTGCCAGAAGTGTACAGGCTTTTAAGGGCCCACAGCTGCCTAAAAAAAACACCTCATAGAGACACTAGGCTCCTGGAGTGGATAAGCTCTCCCAGGTGAGCCTTGGATGCCAGATAACATCTCACAGGATCAGGTGACTAATGGAAATTTAAAAGGGAAAACCCAGAATGTAAACTCCTAATCCCAGTAGCTGCCAGTCCCTATCTGAAGAAATTGCACTGAATTAAGTCCTACTTTTTGCCAACTCTATAACACTTCACACAAACATCATTCTCTCTCCCAGTGTCTGTTTCCCTGTCCCATGAGCATTAAGCAATAACAACACTGTTTATTTGATCACAGAGGTTTCCTTCAACACCTCTCAGCATTCATTGGAAAACAAGTGTTGTGATGCCCATTTTAGGGACTGGAAAATTGCAGATTTCCGAGACGTTATAAATGATCTCAGGGAAATAGTATTATTATCTGATAATAATTCTGAGATGACCTTTATTACTGCATGGTTATTTGTTATGAGTAAATGACTCCACTAACTGTTGGAGAACTCAGTTGTCAAAGACTGAGGCCAGACTTGGAGTAAGCTGGTCTATGGAAAGTGTCCCTTCCCATGGTAGGGGTTTGGAATGAGATGATCTTTAAGGTCCCTTCCAACCCAAACCATTCCATGATTCTATGATAAGTAATTTTTATATATGAAGCTGAATGCAGCCAGGAATGTTTCCCTGTCAGAGATGCTCTCCAAGGAGCCCGTAAATCCTTGGTGTGCCCAAACCAGGCATGAAATAACCCCCCTTTGGTCATTTTGTGGGATGTTTTTGTGCATCCAAGAAGTAAATGGGAGTACTCAGGGAGTATCAGTTCTCTCATATCAAGAGGACGTTGGGAAGATTTGGGGTTATCAGGTCCTTAGTGTGTGGGTCACTGGGAATGGGGAAAAGGAGAGGTTGCCTCCTCATTTAGGTATCAAGTGCAGAGGATGAGGATGAGACTGTTTATTCCAGGGAATCTGGGAGCACCTCCTTGGGATGATCCTGGAGGCTGTGGTGGTATCAGTTCTGTGGTGGGATACCAGTTCTCTCATCAGGTTATCAGGTTCCAGACCTGGACCACCAAAGATTCAGTTCTCCAGGCAATACCAGGAGAGCATTTTTGAAAGTATCAGATGTTTGGAGGAGGGAGTTTCAGGAGGGTGTTGACTGACCAGGAGATTGGTGACTTTAGGGCGTATCTGTCCCTCTAAGGGGGGTGGGTGGATGCAGGATACAGTAATATTGGGATGATTTGAGAGATTAATTCCTAGAGGAGGACTGCTTGAAGTTTGGACAGTGTATGTTCTCCTGGGTATTTCCAGATGAATGGGTATCAGGTGAATTTAAGGGTCCTGGTTCAGGGCAGTATCACAGTGAGTTGAAGGTTCAAACACATTCCTTTGGGGAAACTGAGATGGTTCAGAGAAACAGCAGTTTTCCAGAGGGAATCAGGTTTCCAGACTGTAAAGTGAGTTTGGGGATTTCCCTTGGGGTATCACATGAACTGGTCAGAGAATTATTAGATGGATTCAGGGGGACTGGATTTCCATGGGGTGAGTTTGCAGACAGCACTTCTGCAGTTATGGAAAAAGCTTTTGGAATCTCAAATGAGGCTGGTGTGTGTGTGTGTCTTTCCCCAAAGCTATCAAAACAAATTCAGGGTTATAAGATGGGTACATGATGCAATGGATTCCTAGGGGACAAGATTAAAAGCACCAAGACCCCTGAAACACACTTGCAATCACAAAGGAGACTGGGAGAACTTAGGGAGTACCAGATCAGCTGTGAGTGGGCTCAGGGAATACCAAGTGGGTTTAGAGCATTCAGGTCCCCCAGAAGTGAGTTCAGGAGGGATCTGTGGGCTTTGGGAAACACCAAGTTCCTTGGGGAGAGTTCAGTGGATATTAGGCCTGCTCAGGAGCATCAAATGAGGTTACAGGGCACCACGTTCCTTGAGGGTCACATCACAGGGTACCAGGGTCTGCTCAGTTTGAGAGGTACCACGTTCTCATCACATGGGTTCACACAACACCAAGTTGCCTCAGGTATATTTGGTGAATTCAGGAGGTACCAGATCTTTCCTGGGAATTACAGGGTAGTCTGAGGAACAGGATGTTCCCTTGGCATGGGTTCAGGGGGTAACATGTCCCCTCTACTCTGCTCTTGTGAGACCCCACCTGCAGTGCTGCATCCAGCTCTGGGGCCCCCAGCACAGGGAGGATGTGGAGCTGCTGGAGTTAGTCCAGAGGAGGCCACGGAGATGCTCCAAGAGCTGGAGCCCCTCTGCTTTGGAGACAGGCTGGGACAGGTGGGGGTGTTCAGCTGGAGAAGAGAAGGCTCCAGGGAGACCTTAGAGCCCCTTCCAGTGCCTAAAGGGGCTCCAGGAGAGCCGGAGAGGGACTTGGGACAAGGGCCTGGAAGGACAGGACAAAGGAGAATGGCTTCCCACTGCCAGGGGGCAGGGTTAGATGAGATATGGGAAGGAATTGTTGGCTTCGAGGGTGGTGAGGCCCTGGGGCAGGTTGTCCAGAGAAGCTGTGGCTGCTCCACCCCTGGAAGTGTACAAAGCCAGGCTGAATGGGGCTTGGAGCAACCAAGTGGAAGGCGTCCCTGCCCATGCCAGGGGATTCGAACCAGGTGATCTTTGAGGTCCCTTCCAACCCAAACCATTCCATGTTTCCATGAATATTAGTTGACTTTAGGGGTACCAGGTCTCCGGGGGAATTACAGGAGGGTCTGAGGCAGTACCACATTCCCAGGGGGTA
>NW_021938895.1:73797-81829 GCF_001715985.3 Manacus vitellinus
TGTGCAAAAGCACTCCCAAATGCAAGAGAGAAAAGAGAGCTAAATCCATTACCATGGAAGAGCAAAGTTGCGTGTTGCCCAAAGAAGTTGTGGATTTCCCATCCCTGAAGTGTTCGAGGCCAGGTTGGATGTGGCTTGAGCAACCTGGTCTAGTGGAAGGTGTCCCTGCCCATGGCAGGGGGGTTGGAATGAGATGATCTTTAAGGTCACTTCCAACCCAAACCATTCTATGATTCTGTGATTCTATGGAAAAAAAAAAAAAAAAAAAAAGAAGAGGTTTTTTGTGTGTCTTTCCCTTGTTCTCTTTATCAGCAGTACACAAGACGAGCCAGGCTGCGATCCAAGGGCAGGCAGCAGATCGAGGGTTTTGTAAGCAGAAGTTAAGCGGGGAGAAATGCAGCCAGACCGTCTGTCTGAGCACGGTGTGGGAGAGAGAAGAAAGCCAGCCGGTGGGAGATAAAGAATGAGGCTGATGAGCTTAGAAAGGAAAATAATGGGTTGGAGGCCAAGCAGGGCTGGAAGGGTTGGATCTGGAAGACAGCAAAGCTGCTGGTGCGATGGCTGACTCAGAGGCAGGTGCTGGGACTTAGCATTTGCTCTGATTTTCTCATGATGTGATATCCAGGCAGTGTTTAGCAGGGAGCAAGGCCTTGCTCAGAGAAGAAAACTTGCCTTCATGTGCCAGGGATCATCCCTGAGGAGAGTGACATCAAGTTTGTGACAAGGCTGTGTGTCACAGTGCCCCTGCACAGACTGTAATGATGATGGGCTGGGAGAACTGGGGATGTTCAGTGTGGAGAAGAGAAGGCTCCAGGGAGACCTTAGAGCCCCTTCCAGTGCCTAAATAAGGCTCCAAGAGAGCCACAATGGGATTATTTATAAGGGTATCTGGTGATAGGACAAGGGACAATGGTTTTAAACTGACAGAGGGCAGGTTTGAATTAGGTATCAGGAATAAATTCTTCACCTGTGAGGGTGGTGAGGCCCTGGCACAGGTTGCCCAGAGAAGCTGTGGCTGCCCCATTCATGGAAGCGTTCCAGGCCAGGTTGGATGGGGCTTGTGGAAGGTGTCCCTGCCCACGGCAGGGGCTTGGAACTAGATGAGCTCTAAGGTCTCTTCCAGCTCAAACCATTCTGTGATTCCATGAAAGGAAGCTTAAGGAAAACCACAGCAGAAGCTGGTATTTTCTTAGGAATAGTGACTGTAAAGCAGGAGAGAGGAGAAATGAGGAATAAAGAATTGAAGTGCAATTCAGAAGATCTGGATTCAGCTTTGACAACTTCTGCACAGACAAATCTGAATTACCAATGTTAAGGTGGTAATATGTTAGCTTCCTACATCCCTGCTGTCTACCCATGAAAAGGAAAAGGGATTCTTAATCGGGCTCTGCTTTCGTGGCACTGGAGGACACAGATGGAGACAACTCGCCCTCTGGTGGGTAAAAACACAACCATACAGAAGCCTTAGTCTGTGTGTTATATTAAGAAATCCTTAAAAGTGTTGATTAATAGAAGGAAAAATATAAGATTTTTAGAGGTTTTGAGAATTGAAATACACACAAGTGTACATCCTGGGGGATGAGGTATGAATGTGATCACACATTATCCTCCTGGACAAGGCTGGTAAGTTGAGGACCTGGAGCGATGTGACAGAAAGGGATCACAAAATCAACAATTTTCCCCTGTGATGGAAAAATCCCTAAAACTGGGATCCCTAAATCTGGGAAGTCAGTGTGCTGGGGTGTCTCTCCGAAGTGTGTGTAAAGAACTCAGGCAGTGTGGGGACTGAGCATGATGAATCAGAGCCATGTGTGCATCCGCAGGGCTGCGATCTTGGGATCATAGGAAGATGTGGTGGAATGGCTCCCATGACCTGAGTGTTGCAATGGAGGGAGACAGACAGTCTTTTTAAGGGCACCAAGAAGGTGAGGAGGGGGAGTTGCCCTTTGGTGAGACAACAGCTGGAGTGCATGGAGTTTTGCCTGGATGAAGACAGCCTTGGCTGCAGTAACCATGAGATGGTGGAGTTCAGGATCCTAAGGGGAGGGAGGAGGGTAAAAAGCAAATTCACAGCTCTGGACTTCAGGAGAATAATTTGGTCTCTGCTGAGATCTCCACCTGATTGGTAGAGTCCCATGGGATAAGGCTTGAGGAGGAGTCACCTCCTCCAAGCTCAGGAGCAGACCATTCCAACAAGCAGGAAGCCGGGCAAAAATGCCATCAGGCCTGCATGGATAAACAGGGAAAGCTCAAACACAGAAGCAGCACAGAGAGGGTGAAAGCAAGGACATGGATAGGAAGGAATCTGAGAGAGCAGAGATGAAGAAAGGCAAAGCCCAACTGGAATCTTTCCAGGGATGTCAAAGACAACCAGAAAGGTTTCTATAGGTGCATGGATGACAAAAGGGAGATTAGGGAAAATGTGGGCCCGTTACTCAGCAAGATGTGGGAGCTGGTTACACAGAACACAGAAAAGCATTCTTCACCTCAGTATTTACTAACTAGCCTTCAGGAATCCCAGGTCCTTGAGACCAGTGGAAAAGGCTGGAGCAAGGGATACGTACCTCGGTAGAAGACCATCAGGTCAGGGAATATTTAAAGGATCTTATCAATGTATATAAATCCCTGAAGCTCTGGAGGGTGCAGAGAAGATGGAGTTAGGCTCTGTGTCAGGTCCCAGTGCCCAGGACCAAAGGCCATGGGCACACACTGGAACAGGAGGTTCCTCTGAACATCAGGAAACACTTTTTCACTCTGAGGGTGGCCAAGCACTGGCACAAGTTGCCCAGAGAGGTGATGGTGTCTCCATCCTTGGAGATCTTCAAAATCCATCTGGACATGGACCTGGGCAGCCAGCTCTGGGTGGCCCTGCTTGAGCAGAGCCAGGTGACCCCCAGAGTCTCTCCCAAACTGAACCATTCCATGGCTGTGGGTGATGGAACTTAAATCCCTCTAATCAGTGTCAGGGCAGCCATTCTGCACTTCCCTTGTGGAAAGGTAATGAAATCCAATAGTTATTGGGAAACCTGGAAAGTGCTTTGCGATGCACAGATGAAACCACTCCTTATTGTTCATTATTATAATTATTATCCACTCTAATATATCCTCTCCATAATTATTATCACCTTTTCTTCCTAATGACTCATAACCTTCTGTAGTCATACATTTGGGAATTTCACACCACACAAATTGTTTTGCTTTCACAGATTTTTTTTTTTCACTAAGGTTTTTAAATAAAGATCAGTACAGTACAAAGCTTAAAATATTGTCAATGTTTTCAACAATACAAAGTCAGCAGATGGGAAGGGAATGGTTAATATGGAACACTCATACCCTTCCTTGTTTCCCAGAGGAAAAAAAAAATACAAACTCTTTTGTACTTCTGTTTAGTAACAAACAGTGCTTAAAAATAATCTTGTCAGTAAAAGTTGTAAATTGCAAGGCACACGAGGAACCTGTCCTTGCCTCGTTACACAAATTATTAGGCATAAATACAAATTTAAGGCACCTGTCTCCATCCTCCCCTCTTGCTCCATACAGTGAGGAAATCCTGTCAGTGGGAAATAGCTGTTAAGAGCAACCATGGACCAGCAGACAGCAAAAGGGCTGCCCCTGATCCTCAGGTTCCTTCAGGATGAATCCCGAAAAAGAAACAGCATAAGGCACATTGGGATGAATTCTTGGGAGTTGTCCTGGTTGCAAGATCTGCAAGAATACTGTCTCAGGACAAGAGACTCCTGGGAGAGAGGATTAGAACCTTGGTCCCTTTGGCATCTCAGGTGTGCTCAACCTTTGGTGGTCAGCTCTTCACCAAAACCTGGCCATGGGTACATCCTTCCTGACCTTGCCTCCTGAGGAATACCAGAATGGAAGGAGACGTGCTCTGAGCATTGAGCCCAAGGAAAAGGCCTGAACAGCTCCCAGACAACTGAGTATTTATCACAGTGACACTTTTGCTCTCTCTGGATCCAGCCCTGGTCTCCTCTGGATCAACAGCAGGGCTTCCAGAGGGCATCCACAGCCACTTCCCAGTTGAGGCCCAGCAGACTGCACAGCATATGGAGCCTGCCCAGGTAGGCAGCCAGGTGTACAAGGCACAGGGATGAAGGAAAGAAATGAGCTGATTGGAGGGGGAGGAGGATGGAGACAGGGATGAAGGAAGCTCCAGTGTTGGCGAGCCCCTTGTGACACAAGGGCGCATCCTCACAGCAGCACAGATCCGTGTGGCAGGTCCCTGCCCCATCCACCCATCATAGTAACCAGGAGGTCAGCTCCAGGTGGGAATGCAGGGCCACCGTGGGGACGGGAGCGGCGTCACCTGAGGGGAAACGGGAGAGTGTGCAATGACACCTCCACTGTCACACAACTGCTCCAGAGGAGAAGTGTCACTTCTGCTCGACCAGGGAGAAGGCATATGACCAAAAACACCTTGGAAAAGAGCCATGTGGGCACCTCTCCGTGTCCCTGAACTAGACAGCATTACTGTACTCACCCTCCTTTGACACGGGCAGGACATGTCATCTTAAACCCTTAGAGAAGGAGACACCTGGGTGATCCCTTCCTTTGGTACCAGTGTAACTCCAGGTAGCAGCAGAGCAGGTTTGTTATTAGCAGCCATGCCCAATCCCTCCCGTTTTATCCCAGAAATGAGCTCTGGACCAGCCTGATTTACACCTCTTCCTGATACCATCCAGCCAGTTCTACACTCAGTGCCTTATTCTGCCCTACCTACCCCAAAAGGCTGTGAGAAAAATCTCTGCTCCCACAGGAAGCCCTTCCCCAAACTGGGTGGAGACCCACAAGTAAAGCCAGAGGGGCCATGGAGGGAACAGCCCATCAGTGCAGCTGGGCTAACTGAGCTGCCAGCTGCCATGCAAGGAGGGACTGCTGCTGGCCTCCACTCCAGCCCTTCCCTGCAGGCAGCAGTGTTGTCCAAGTGAGCTGGCTCAGAGTTAAAACCAGCCCAAATTACTGACATTTTTTCAGTAGGATTGGTTTCCGGATGCTCCGTCTCCCGGCACCAGCTCCCTCCGTGGTGAGATGTGCATGGGAAGGGGTATAATGAGGTGCAAGTGAGACCATTCCCACTTGCCACTCCCCTGAGACAGATTTACTGTTAGGTCAGCATGGCCATATTATCAAAAACACCAAAAGAAATGAAGTAATTAACTTCTAAAATGGACTGGATGTGAACCAGGAGGCCAGACTGATGAGAAAGGTTGGAGTAGATGACCTCCTGAAGGCTTTCCTATGATTTCTTCTCCTATACTCCCAACTTACTTTCCTCCTCCTCTATATTTAATTTGTCTATAGGGCCATGAGTTCCAAATTTATCCACAAAACACAGGACCAGCAAAGCATCTATTCATAGATCTGTTTTCTGTCATCTATTTACAGATCCTCTCTCTGGCCCACCTTGCTCCTCCAGCAGCACAGCACTGTTTCCTTCAGGTGAATCTTAACCCAACTAGGAGGCTCTGCAGATAGAAAATCCAAAGGCAAAGCCTTTCTGGATAATAAATCACGTGCACAGGCATGTACACAAAACACAGACACACCTCAAGAGCTAAACCACAGATCAAGTGCAGAAATCAGTGCTTGTCCTCACAAACCATATCCCCAAACCTACACTCTGCCTGCTCAGAACCAGCAATCACAATACATTTGCCTGCCCTTGGGTTCACTGTGACAAATCCATGGCTGGAATAGATCCCATGGATTCCCTGGTTTCAGCATGGATTTATACCTCCTCGGTGGCTCCATATCCGAAATTCCCCCCCAAGCAAGCACAGAAGAGACTCATCTAGTGGGGGTCACAGTAACCCAACCTTTGCTACACCTTGGACAGGACTGACCCGTGGACTTCAACTGTCCCTGACCACTATCTTTGCTACTCCACACAGGAATCACCAAGTCCCAAGGACAAACCCATCCCAAGGTTGCACAGGACCCTAATCCTGTCACCCTGCTCCTGCCTTTTGCTGTTCTACCTTCATCCAGTGCTGATAAAAACACGCCAGAGTCACAATCCAATTGGTCAGAGAAAAGCAACCCTGGTTTTTCAAGGTCAGCTTTCCCACAGGGCTCACCAAGGACTGTTTGGTGTCCCAAAAAGCACCATTAAGAGGAGAATAAAGACTCCTTCACCTTCATGCCCTCTTGGTCATGACCACAGTGGGACTGTTGGAGGATCAGAGCCTTTCCTGCATCAAACAGGCCACATCCAAGTTACTCTACACTGCGTGGACATTGCAGGTCAGTCAGTCAGCCTCCCTAGACAGATGATACAGACCCAGTTTGTCCCAGAGGACCCCAGGTCAGGCCTAAGTCTCCAAAGATGTTTTGCCAAAGCCACCTCAGCAACTTGGCATTGACATACTTGACAAGGGGACTGTAGAGAGAACTTGGAACAGAAAATGGACTGTGCCAGCCACTGTGCCACACGTGCCCTCACAGCTGAACCCTAGAAATGTAAACTCCCCCTGAAACCTTCCTACTGCCTTTCATAGGAACAGTTCTCCCACAGATATGGCAAAGCCCAGAGAGATCATCACATCCAGCTGAGTTCCTCATGGAGTTCTGAGCCCTGGCAGACTCTTTTACAGTCTCACAGCCTTCAGGCTGCCCTCCCTGACACTGAGCAGTGTATCACCCTCAACTTTACCAGAATGAACAAGGAACCTCTGCCTATTCCAGCATCCTTGGTTCAATGACTTGTTCTGCCTTAAAACACTCCACGTCCCCCCTCCCCAGATGGCAAAAGGCAATCCCTGCTGTGAAAGTGCATCCAGCATGAAGTGTCCAGCCCTCCACCCGAGTCCAGGGTCCCGGTTAGTCACAGCGTGTTAGGCAAATAAGACAGCTGCGTCTCTAATATTTTATGCCCCCTTTTTGTTGATTTTGTCTGGTGATGCCATGCCCATCACATCTGTGACTCTCAGGAGTCCTTTGTAGCCAGGCTGGCCTTGATCCTACGCCGCAGGACGTAAGCTGTGATGGCACTACAAGCCACCAAGCCAAAAAAAGAGATGCAGGAGAGATAAACGGTGAAAGGCCCATGTCTCTTCAGGAAAATCTCCTGCCTGTTCTTGTAATCCAAAAGAATGGCCTCCAGCTGTGACAGGGTGCAGATGGCCAGGAAGGTGTGGAAGATCTGGTGGGCATGGCCAACGATGTCGCAGGAGCCAGGGAAGTACTTCTCAGGGACGGGGCAAGAGAAGAAATAAGCGCTGATAAGGAAAAACAGTATCTGGTACGTGTGGTACCAAGCAGCATCTTCCTCACAGCCCCCCAGGTGACACACAACCACCCGGTGGGCCACGGGACTGATATCCAGGATGAAGGCAAGCCCAGCTGGGATCACCTGGCACATCTTCCTCATGATGGGGTAAGGCCGTCGGTACCGGTACTTGGCGTAGCAGCAGCCAGCACAGGACAACCAGCCACAGAAAGCTGCTGCCGGCAGGAAGAAAAGCCAGAACTTGTCGTACCAGGCTTGGTCAGAGCTGTAGTAGAAATGAGCCAGGGCACTGCCATACTGGTAGATGCTGACCCCAACATAGTCCACGAAGTAGAAGGTGTAGTGGTACAGCTCCGACTTGGACTGCAGCAGGTGGGCCAGGAGGCTGCAGGTCAGGTAGGTGACAGAGGAGAGGACAAAGATGAGCAGAGGCAAGGACCACGCGTCCACGGGCAACTGCTCAGCCTCCACAAACGTCTTGAACCTCAGCAGCACGGCCAGCGCCGCCAGCAGGTGGGTCCATACATTGACCACCTCGTTGTGCTTCTGGAAGAGGCTGAGGAAGTAGTAGCGCCAGTCCTGGCCGGTGGGGCGGTACCCGGAGTGGATGTAGGGCTCGCGGAACAGCTGCGGCACCTCACACTCCTTCACCGTGCACGGCATCTTGGGCAGGCCATCCTCCAGCAGCCGGGGCAGCCGGCTGAGGTGCTGCCCGCTGAGGGACAGCGTGCTGATCCGCTCCAGGATGGCCGTCATCCCGCTGCCAGGCACCAGGGAACGTAGTCTTTGTGC
>NW_021938895.1:82247-91788 GCF_001715985.3 Manacus vitellinus
GTTGGAACAAGATGGTCTTAAAAGTCCCTTCCAATGCAAACCATTCCATGATTCTAGGAATATGAGGTGAGTTTAGGGGTACCAGGTCTCCTGGGAGTTAGAGGAGGGTCTGAGGGAGTACAGGATTCCCAGGAGGTACCTGTTCCCTGGCCAGTAGACCTAAATTCATTATGGAGAAGGATGGCACAGCCCTGTCCCTGCAATTCAGCCTATGTCAGATGGGAACAGCAATGTCACAAGCCTGACCCTCCTCCTCACTTCCTTGGGCTTGGAGCATGTTCAGGAGGAGCCAGGAGCTGCCAACAAGGGGGTGCAAGAAGAACCTGATGATTTGTGAAGGGGATTTTTCACCCCTTGGCCCAGAACAAATGCTCAGGGACAATCCTGGGATGTAATTAATCATCTAAGGAATAACCTGCCTGTCTGCACGTGAGTGAAGAGGTCCCAGCCAAATTATGGAGGTTGCCAAAAAGCTTGGCTTCCCCACCAAACAACCTGCACATGGGTTACATGCCTGGGGCTGCTGGCAAAGGGAGAAGTGGAGAAATCCAGAATCTCAAACCTGCAGCCCTCATTCCTCCACATGTAAGAAGCATCAGGACTGGGAGGTGATGGAGAAAGAGAGGCACTGCATCCAGGCTGGCTGCAGTTTGGGTACAGCACTGGAGCTTTGGGAGGGGCTGGCAGAAATGTGTCTGCATGTTCAGAGCAGCCAAACCCAGTGCGGGGCATTTCTCTGCCTGCTCTACTCCTTGGCAACTTCCAGAGTTCCTAAGCTCTGTCTGGAAAGATTCAGATTCAGGGCACAGCAGGATCCTAATGTCTGGAGGAAACCTCCCAGCCCCCTGTTCCCCAATAACCTGGATATTTGTCTTCCCTTCTAGTGTTTATGCCACACAAAACAGAGAAGAATTCATCACAGATGACCATGCTTGAACCAAAATTAATGCTGGTGCAGCCCCACCAGACTCTGCAGGGCTGTGGTTATTCCTGTGCAGGTTTGCAGGAGTGGGATCTGACTCTTAATCTTACACGCACCCAACTGGAGCTGCAGTGGATGGAGATGGCCAAAACTAAATGCATGCAAATAATATTTTGCTTGAGTGTAGGAAACTCTGTATTTTTCTCCTGGTTGCATCAGATACCAGCTGTGGCCAGAGGTCAGACAGAGCAATAGTTTGTGTGGAATCCTTGTCTAGTGGAAGGTGTTGGAACTAGATGAGCTTTAAGATCCCTTCCAACCCAAACCACTCTGTGATTCTATGATGGGAGACCCATGCCAGGCTGGTGATACAGAGGACAGGACAGTGTCAAACACCACGAGAGAGTTTCTGAAAGCAGGGAAGTGGGACCTGGCAGTCCCAAAGTGAGACAACACGAGCAAAGTCAGGGCAGACTCTGAACCAGGTGACAAGTCCCACTTCCTCTTGCAACCCACAACCTCTGATAAGAGACAAAATATTTTCATGTTGCTTCCTTACTCTAGCAGATGGTAATTCTCATAATTAAGTTTCATTTTCCAGCAAATTCTTTCTGCCCTGTACTTTCTAGGCTTTCTCCATCATCACCTCTCAAGGTTGGTTTTTTTCTTCCCTGTCTGCCTCAGGGGAATTTGTCTGCTGAGTTTGTTGGAGCTGCCTTAGCCACAACAAGGAAAAACAGTCCCTGAAAATGCTCTTTTAGTTTCACAGATGTGTAAGACTTAAAAGAGCACATTTCCTGGGGGGCTGATGTTGTGCACACTCACAAAGATTTTGTTTCTCTCTTGAGGGTCTGCAGGTCTGATGCAACACACAGTTCATTCAGCAGCTCGTATATCCCTGTGGAGTTACAGGACAAAATTTAGGGAGGTAAGGTAAATTTTGACTCTGGGGCACTCCTGTGAGGGGATGATGTGAAAAAGAGCCATCACTCCCTCTCCTCAGTCCTAATGTACAGCCAGTCTCTTCTGGCTCCTTGCAGACAATGGAGAAAGAAAGGCTCATTCATAAATCATGGAATGGTTTGGGTTGGAAAGGACCTTGAAGATTATCCAGTTCCAATCCCCTGCCATGGGCAGGGACATCTTCCACTAGTCCAGGTTGCTCCAAGCCCCATCCAACCTGGCCTTGAACACTTCCAGGGATGTGGGGCATCCACAGCTTCTCTGGGCAACCTGTGCCAGGGCCTCACCACCCAACTTTCATCCAAACTACTTTAGACTTGAGCTTCAGCATGAGGCACAACCCAAGCAAGAACATCCCTGTCTGTGCAACACTGCAGTACTCACCCTCTACTGTCCCAGATCTCCTCTGGATGATCTGGGCAGAGACAGGCTGGAGGCTGAGCACAGTGGGGTAGGAAGGACATGGAGATTTTATGGATGTGTCTGTACTAAGACAGTGTTTGATTTCCTGGTCTGGATGCACAGACAAGAGCTCCTTCCCACACCAACTACGTCCCGTCACTGCAGCACCAAGGCACCTCCTCTCTACAGAGGATGTTCCCCAGGCCTCATGCACAGGTTTTGCCCTGTGCAGAGGTGACAGTACAAATTCTGAAGTGCTTTGTGTGTCCTAAGCTCCTCTGCCCTGTCCATTAACGTGTCATAATGTGTTCTACACTGCTCCCAGCATTTGCTCCGTTGTAACTCAGCAAGAGGGCTTGGATCCCTGCTCAACAGCTCCCAGCTTCCCTTTAACTAAGCATGGTCCAAAGATTTGGTCCTACTACAGGGAGCTCAGGACTGACTCTTCATCCTAATTCATCCCACCACAATGCTGGAAAGCCCTCCAAAAACAGTATTAAGCACTGATGGGGATCATCAGATTAAATTAGATATTAGGAATTTACATTAATAGATTAGCCATTAGGAATTTAGATTATTTAGATTAGATATGAGGAAGGAATTCTTGGCTGTGAGGCTGGTGAGGGCCTGGCACAGGTTGCCCAGAGAGGCTGTGGCTGCCTCATCCCTGGAAGTGTTCAAGGTCAGGCTGGACAGGGCTTGGAGCAACCTGGGATAGTGGAAGGTGTCCCTGCCCACGGCAGAGGTTGGAACACAATGAGCTTTACGGCCCCTTTCAACCCAAATCATTCTGTGATTTTAGGATCATGGTGGTGAGGCACAAGGAGAGAGAACATGCTGGAGCTCCTGTGTGGAGGACACAGACTAAAGCTAGAATGGATCCCAGGATAACAGGAACTGGGAACCAGCTCTGACACAGCACAGACCTGCACAGGGAGCAGGGTCAAAGCACTCATCTCCTGAAACCTGCCCGTAAAGAGCAAAGGCAGCCAGAAGACACACAAGAAGGTGGCAATCAAGCCTGGGAATATGGATGCACAGGAATGCAAGGGGCACATCACCCCTTCCACAGTCCATGGCCTGCCTGCTTTGCATGCTGACAGGGGTATGAGGGAGACAGGCAGTGTCTGTCCCAGGCACAGCCTGGCTCTGGCTTGCACCGCGTGTGCCCGTGCCAGGATTTTGCCACGGTCTCTCATCCCCAGAGCTCAGTGAACACGGCTCTGAGAGGTTACACACTGCACATCTCCCCAACAGCAGAGATTATTCCAGGCAGGCTTTCATAGCTGGAAAATGCCAGTTTTTTTAAACAGGCTGAGGGGCAGAGATTTCCAAAATAACAGCCCGAAATCACAAGAAACACATCTGATACGCAGCATTAAATCGGGAACCTGGTGGATGGCTTATTTTAAACCTTGTGACATTAACGAGTGAGAACGAGTTGGCAGTTTCCAGCGATCATGTGATGGACAAAGCGACGAGCAATTAACGTTAGAAAAGGGAGAGAAAGGAGGAAAAAAAAAAACCAACAAAAAACCACCAACCCAGAAACCCAAGGTCAGCACTGGCTGTTTCACTTTCACAGAGCCCTTATTCTTTTCCCTTCTCGGGGGCGTAGGAGCAGCTGAAAGCCACATTCATCGTCGGGGTGTCTCGCTGAGATTCCGTCCTCACCCCCCATCTCCGGGGGATTCAGTTATTTTGGCTGCTCCCAATTAATAGCAACCAAGTATCGTTTGTTCACGGAGGGAGCTGGAAGGCGAGAAGGAGGGCGTGGATGATGGCCAGGCTGGATCATTACAGCCACAATAAAAACCCCCGGCACAGGAGGAGAAGGATCCCGTTCCAATTTTTTCTCTCCCTTTTGAAGAGAGTAATTGGAAACCCGAGCTTTTTCCCAGCTCTTTTGCTTTTTGGTCACAGTCTGATGGAAGGGTTTGAATGAGAAAATTTCCTACAGAGTACGGTTGATTTTCCCACCGGTCTGGCCTCAGCCTCCACTGTCTGGGACTGAGACTGTACCAATGTGATATATTTGTTTGCAGACTAGTATTCAGGCATCAGAGGTTTACACAGGCTCCCAGAAAGGCAGTAATTCCTGGTAAACAAAGCAGGGAGAACTGGGGGAACTCAGCTGTGGGGAAGTCTTTAATAAATGCATTGCATTTAAAATAGAAAAAAAAAAAGTGGCTGTGGGCAGCATGAAAATAACAGCAGTGGCCAACTGACTGGTTTGGAGAGCTGCAGGTGATTCATTCCTGAATTCCTCTCTTCTGGCAGTTGAGCAAAAGGCCCTGGAGGGACTCCAGGTCATTTTGAAGCCTGGGGTTTTATTGTGACCCCTTCCTACACAGGGTTAACTTTGGTGTTGCAGCTCCCACAGCACCAGGATGGCAGAGAGCAGATCAGCTCTGGGAGAGGCTGCACCAGGGCTGCACCCTGCTCAGATGCAATGGATAAGCCCCATCCCAAATCCTGCTGCCTGCAGGCTGCTTCTCCCTGAGCACAAATATCTCCTATAACTAAACCATTTGTGGAGGGCAAATTTTGAAAGACCACCCTGGGAGCACAGTGCCAGCTCCCCCATCCCATTCTGCCTGGTGTTTTGGAAAGGCCCCACCAGTGATGAGGAACTATGAGACCACAGACCACCTGAAGCAGCAATTCCCGTGTAGTGTAGTATTATCAGCATCCTTCTCCTGCCACAGGCTTACATGCCAACCTTCCTCTGAACTGCAACAGACACACACAGCACTCAGCTCCCTCCTGCAGGGAGTTACTGGGCTTTACATGGGGCTTAGATCTCCACAGGGAGTTCCTGGGATTTACTTGGGTGTCACTCAGAAACTGGCACAGGTTGCCCAGAGAAGCTGTGGCTGCCCCATCCCTAGACATGTTTAAGGCCAGGTTGGATGGTGCTTGGAGCAACCTGGTCTAGTGGAAGATGTCCCTGCCCATGGCAGGGGTGTGGAACGAGATGAGCTTTAATGTCCCTTCCAACCCAACCCTCTCTATGATTCGATGGTTTGTGCCGGGGACGAGCCCTCCCTGAGCAGGCAGCAGGGTATGAAGGACTGATCTGCACCCCAACAAAAAAGAAGTGGAAATCCCCAAAACCAGAAAGGTGCCAGGTGCTTGTGGCTTCTGTAAATCGGGCTTACACCTCCCCATCTATGAAATGGGGGATATCAATCCTCATCTGCCCAATGAGAACTAGACATTGTGCTCTTAATGCACCAGGCAGTGTTGGGACTACTTCACAGTGCATTGCACAGAAGATTTTATTTCCCTTGACACACTTGCCTACCCTGTTACATCTACATCAGCACAACTGCAATCACTCCTCTAACATGGCCCTGCACAGGTTAGGATGCTCAGGAAGGCAAAAGGTGACGTGATGTGATTTACTGAAGAGCAAGCCTCAAAATAACCCTTAAAAAAAACCCTTAAAGTAACCTGTTGAGAAAAAGGGTCAAAGTAGCCTCGTGGAAAATTTCAAATAAAAGAAAATGGCTCAAATGCTGCCTTTCTGTGCACACATACACATGCACAGTGTGTGGCTGAGGCAGGGTTTGTCCAAGCCTGCATTGCTCAGGAAACGAATGTCCCGTGATGCCGGGAGATGAGCCATGAAAGCCGGCAGGAGGTGGCAGGATCCCCCACGGAAGCCACGGCAATGTCAGCTCCCCTGCAATTCCTGGCCTGGGAGTGAGCTGGGCCAGCAGCCAGCTCAGCCGTGCCGAGCAGCAAGTGCCTCTTGACATGGGCTCAGCGTTGCCTGAGTTTTGGGATGAGGCCAGGGGATGAGAGCAGCGGAGCCGGCACAGGGAACGCTGTGCTTGGAGGGGACGGAGCAAAACAAAGCTGCTGGCAAACACAGTGTCCCTGCAGCAAAGCCACAGCATCCCACCAAGGAGGGGGTGTCCCCGAGGTCCTGTGGTGTTTGGGGGAGCACAGTAGGGCAGTGGAAACCCAGCAGGCTGGATGAGGCTGGTGGCTGTACTGTGAGAGTCCAAACCCTGAGCCAGACGTCAGGTGCAGGGGGGATCGATTTTCACAGCACCAAGTCCTCGGCTATGAGATTCACCAGGCTGGCTTGGCCATTCCTGTGCTGCTGTACCCCTGAAATGGGTGGCCACACACAAACTGTCTGCCAGGGACAACTCCTGGACTGTGCTAAGTCCCAAACCATGCCAGGGAAGGGCACATTTCTGATTTGCTGCGATAACACTGCTGCAGTTTCCTCATGCCTAACCAGGGTCAGAGGTCGGTGATGCTGCTGATAACACAGCCAATACACTCAGTTCCTGAAAAAAAGAAACCCACCTGCAGCACCAGGCATATGCAAAAATGTTAATATTCACCATTTCTACTCACAGACCCTGGCTGAGAATTATCTTCTCTGGCAAATCTGTCCCCCCATATCAAAAACTGCTCAAGGTCAAGGTAATATTCCACAGCTTTTCTTCCTGATCTCACTAATCCTTTGCTGTTTGTGCTTTGCTCATCTGCTCACCACTTTCTTTTCCCACACACAACTAACACAGTGCCTGATGCTTTGGGGCTTGATTTCAGATGGGTGTGAAATCCCTGGATGGAGCACCTTGAGTACACCAGGAATTAAACCAGACCAGGACACAGTCCTATCAGGTGGCTGAAGTGTCACTCCTGGGCTTGTTTTTGGTCCAGCCACCCCCACAAGTCCCTGCCTGCTGTATTCAGTCATGCAGGGACCACTGATGGAGTGGGACTGACCCGTTTCCAGAAGCTGGAATTGTGCCAGGGAAGTGCCTGGGGGTTTTTTTCCCCCCTCACTGACTGAAAAAGGAGCCTGGATTTGTTGCAGCTGCATCTCACTTTCACCACAAATCTTCCTTAAGCACAGATCTGCTGGAGCTGGGAACTCCTGCTAACACAGGAAGACCTCAACAAGCCAGCAGATCCCTCCCTGCTGGTGGGACAACCCTGGAACCACCAGCCTGTGGGCAGAGCAACCAAACCAAACTGGCTGTGTGCTGTTTGGGAGTGTGAATTGTCCCCAAAAGAGCCTCTGGGCTGAGGCTTCTCAGCTTTGCTGTAATCCACAAAAGCCTCTTGAACAAAAACATTTTTTTTTTTTTAAGGTTGCAGATTTTAGAGCTTTGGTCACTCGAAAAAAATGTATATAAATCATGCAGAGCACGGCGGCTGCTGCGGGCAGAGGACGGGCTGCCAGGGAGAGACTGAGCTCTGTGCCAACCCCTTGGAGCTGCGAGCTCTCCTCTTCCCTGCACTAAAAGTCTTTGTCCCTATCCGGGACCTCTTCCCATTTAATCCCATGGCCTCTCCCAGCGAGGTTCTGGGTTTGCAGGGACAGCAGTGATGCCCTTCCTGGGGCTACAAAGCCCCAGGCAAGAGCCAGATGGTGGATTCCTCCCAAAAAAAGGGATGCAGGCTGTGCTGCATCCACATGCTTACAATCCTGCACAATCTCAAGGACTTGTTGGGGGTGGGGAGCTGGGAGCAAGCTTCCCCTTACTACCTGGAAGTGTTCAAGGCCAGGTTGGATGGGGCTTGGAGCAACCTGGTCTAGTGGAAGGTGTCCCTACTCGTGGCAGGGGGCATGGAACAAGCTGATCTTTAAGGTCCATTCCAACCCAAACCATTCCATGATTCTATGAAAGATGGAGGATGTAAGGTGTGGCCACATCAGTGCAGCTGCAGATCAAATGTGCAGCCTCCAGCAGCCTTCCTGGGAATTTATTCTTCTGGAGGGATTTATTAAATTAATTATTTTGCAATTCAAGGGCCACTGGTGCGACTGCAGGAACAAGGGTTACCAAGGACACTGGCAGATAAAAATTAAGCTGGTGACTGACTCAAGACGTGCAAGTAGCTGCAAGTGCACACATGTGACCTGATGATGGCACCTCCCTTGTCCTCAGCTTACACTGCCCATCCCTCCCTGCATCCTCAGGGAACAACCCTCTGCTTGGCCAGAGGCTCCAGCCACAGCTTCAGCAAAACTAAATAAAAGCAATTAGTGCCCAGGAAACAGAAAACCCTGCACTGTGCACTGAGTTAACCCACACCTTCCCCGGCTGAGTGGCAGGAAATGTGTAACGGCGTGTGGATTGGCCTCACAAGATGTGGGTTTCTAGGAATTGTTTGCAACAATTTGTATCACTCCCCTCACCCTGACACCAAAGCAGGAGCATTATGTGCTGGTAGAATTCACAGCTGGCTGTGCCCTCCCTGCCCTAGCAGCGGCCAAAAACAAACTTCAGACCTGCTGGATTCATCATTTTTCACGACCTTTTCATGACTTTGCTCTTTTGCAACGGCTGCTGCCAGGGCAGCATCAGACTCATCCCTATCCTAATCCTCTGCTGGCAATCATACAATCCTACAATGGTTTGGTTTGGAAGAGACTTTAGGGATCTGGTTCCAACCCCCCTGCCAAAGGGTTCCACTAGACCTGGTTGCTCCAAACCCCATCCAACCTGTCAATCCCCCAAAGTAACGGCACCTAAAACATTCTCGGGCATTTCTCAGCTCTGAAGCGATGATCCCACAGCATCCCACAGCAAAACGCACCTCTCCATCCCAGAAAAAAAACCTGTGTGCTCCAGCTAAAGCAGCCTGGGGATGAACTGCTGGAGCTGCACAGTTATTTAATGAGCAGGGACCATTGGTCTTGTGTGGCACTTCCCACCCCACTGCAGCTACTGGGATGCTCCATACCCAACCCTGCTCATTCTGGAGAGGAATCAGTTTGACACGGAGCAAACAACTGTTAAATGTTTACCCAAACCTATATATTTGTCTCAAAAAAAACCCAGAACACTTTAAGACAGTTTTTTTTTCCCCCAAAAAAAGTGAGATGCTCGTGGTATTTTCAGCCAGGAAAAAAATCCAGATGGGATCTAAGGGGAACATGACCCCGAGGTGTCCTGGAGAAGATCAGCAGGGAACAACCCCTCGTTGACCCTTTGGAGACACGAGCTGGGGCGCGTCAGGCACAAGGGGCAGGTAGGAGCTCCAAAGCAAACACCGGGAGCTGGTTCTTCTCCCAGCTCACGGCCGAACTGCGCCGTCTCCTTCCCGCGGCCTCCAAGAACACGCCGGGGGTCAAAGTCATTCAAGGAAAATCCTCCCACAGCCATTAAAAACAAACACGGCGGAAAAACACTGCCCACCTCTCTGCCCTTGAGCTACCGGTCACAGGGGCTTGGGGGGCAATTTAAGGCAAAACCCGCATCTTCCTGCGCACTC
>NW_021938895.1:93473-100327 GCF_001715985.3 Manacus vitellinus
GGAGACATCAGGATGTAAAGTCATAGGATCACAGAGTCATTTAGGGTGGAAAAGTCCTCTGAGATCATCGAGTCCAACCTGTGACCGATCACCACCTTGTCAATTAGACCAAAGCACTGACTGCCACATCCAGTCCTTTCTTGAACACCTCCAGGGATGGGGGTGTTTCTTGAACACCTCCACCACCTTCCTGAGCAGCCCCTTCCAATGCTTGGAGACCCTTTCCATGAAGAAATTCTTCCTCATGTTCAACTTGAACCTCCCCTGACACAGCTTGAGGCCATTTCCTCTTGTCCTATCACTGGATGCCTGGGAGAAGAATCCGACCCCTACCTGGCTCCACCCTACTGTCAGGGAGTTGCAGCGAGTGAGAAGGTCCCCCCTGAGACTCCTTTTCTCCAGGCTGAGCCCCCCCAGCTCCCTCAGCCACTCTTTGTAGGACTTAGAAGTCACCATGAGGTGGTTGGGTTGGGAAGCTGGTCCAACCCCCTGCTCAAGAAGGGCTACCCAGAGCCAGTTGCCTGGGACTGTGTCCTGAAGAACTCCAAGGATGGAGATCACTCTTGAGGATGGAGGTTCTATGTTCAAATTAAAAAGGAAAGGACCAGGGGCCACAGGCACCCACTGAAACACAGGAGGTTCCTCTGAACATCGGGAAACACTTCTTCATTGTGAGGGTGGCCGAGCACTGGCACAGGTTGTCCCGAGATGTGATGGAGTCTCCATCCTTGGAAATATTGAAAATGGACCTGGGCAATCTGCCCTGGTGGTCCTGCATGAGAAGGGGGGACAGATCAGATGATTCCCATGGAGTGGGGAGGAACCCCCTGATTTTGCTACTGTGGACATGCAAGAGTGGTTCCCTAAAAGAGTCATTTGCACCCAAATGGCCTTTCTGGAGTGGTCCATGTGCTCCTGAGCTGTGCCTGGGAAATGTCTGGGAGAGGCTGATGCACTCTGGACTGAGCTGTGCCAAAACCACAGTGATGGATTCAGCTATAAAGTCACCCTGATCCCAGGAGCAGGTTAATTTTAGGAGTACAGAGTACCCATTTCCCCCCTCCAACCTCTACTGGTTTATGCGGGTTTTGCTGTTCCAGCCTGTCAGAACTGCTGTTTCTTGATGGGTTTACAAGGGAAACAGAAGGACTGTTTGTTCTGCAGGGAAAGGATCCGTGGAGAGGCAGCCCAGGAACGTGACTTTCCAGCTCTGATAAGATCACTCCAGCCTGGTTGAAGGTTCGGCACATCTCAGCACACATCTCCCAGTATGGGGGAGAGCCAATGCCCTCAGAGTGAGGAGAGAAAACCCAACAGGGTGAAGAGGGTGGGCAGGGGACCTCATTTTTTTCCCTGTCACTTCGCTCAGGGATGAGGATGGGATAGAATCAGCACCTCCTGACCCTCTCACTGACATCTTGCTCCCATTTTCTGCCCCTCTAAGAAATATCCTCCTGAAAGACCCATAATACTGCATTGTCCTCCCCCTGCATTCCTTAAATTGGGAGGGGATTCTGTCCCTCTGCTCTGCTCAGGTGAACCCCACCTGCAGAGCTACCTCCAGCTCTGGGACCCACAACATCAGAGGGATGTGGAGCTGCTGGAGTAAGTCCATAGAAGACCACAGAGATGCTCCAAGGGCTGGAGCCCCTCTGTTCTGGAGGTAGGTTGGGAGAGCTGGAGGTATTTAGCCTGGAGAAGAGAAGGCTCTGAGGAGACCTTGGAGCCCCTTCCAGTGCCTAAAGGGGCTCCAAGAGAGCTGGAGAGGGATTTGGGACAAGGGCCTGGAGGGACAGAACAAGGGGGAATGGCTTCCCACTGCCAGAGGGCAGGATTATATGAGATATTGAGAAGAAATTCTTTCCTGTGAGGGTGGTGAGGCCCTGGCACAGGTTGCCCAGAGAAGCTGTGGCTGCCCCATCCCTGGAAGTGTTCAAGGCCAGGTTGAACAGCACTTGGAGCAACCTGGGATAGCGTTAGGTGTCCCTGTGCATGGCAGGGGGGTGGAACAAGGTGGCCTTTACAGTCCCTTCCAGCCCCAACTATTCTGTGATTCCATGAAATCTCCAGGGATGCTCAGTAGCTGTGAGATGAAGGTCATGGCTTTTCCTCTTCCACCCAACTTTCCATCATTTCTCACACAGGAGAAATGGGAACACTCAGCTGAACGCAGTCCATGACCATGGCAAGGCTGGAGATCAGGTGGGACATAAAATACAACCCAGGCAGAGAGGGATGGTGGGGTGGGACATCCCTGCTGAACATGGACATTGCCACATTGCTGGGTCAACCTGCACTTCTGTTTTGCTCTGATGAAAGGTTTTTCCCTTGTTATCTACATGACAGTGCTCCAGGGCAGCTGTGACAAGGGGGAAAGGGCAGATCTGTGCAGGATAGCTGCTCTCCTTGGTGGGTACTCACAGCCTGTTTGCACACCAAGCTTGGTGGATGCTGCACAGGGAGATCTCTTTGATCTCTGTCTCCATCACCTTTTCTCCGGTGACTGGTACCTGCCAAGCCATGCCCTGTAGTTCATCCCAGCCTCACCCTGCTGTGCTGCAGTCCCTGTTACTCCCTATCATGTACATTTTAAACCCTGAAATGAATCACCCACTTCCGTTCAAGGCAAAACACAGGTGTGGTTGTGTTTGCCCAGGAGATCACTCCCAGAGTTATGACCAGGTTGTGCCAGGCTGGGCTCTCCCTACCCTTTACAGTCATCTGATAGGATTCAAGTCCTCTTTGTGCCCTCAAACATGTCCTGAATAGTGTAATTCCCCACCCAAATATGTATCATTGAATGCTTTGGGTTGGAAGGGACCTTGGAAGGGACCTTTAAAGTTTTTTCCGGGTTGTGTGGACAGGTTTTGATAGTGGGTTTTGATAGCTGCAGGAGTGGCTTCTGTGACAAGCTGCCAGAAGCTTCCCCTATTTCAAACAGACCCAATGCTAGCTGGCTCCAGGACAGCCCATCAGGGACAGTCATCCTCTGGATGCATTCCAACAGCTCCACTTCCTTCTGATGCTGTGGGTCCCAGATCTGGATGCAGCACTACCTGTAGGGTCTCACCAGAGCAGAGCAGAAGGGAAGAATCCCCTCTCTTGACCTGCTGGCCCCACAGACCCTCCCTGTCATGCCACACAAACCCTGCAAAAAGTTTGGCCTGTTATTTTTGGGTGCTTTGAATTATCATCCAAAAAGAGGAGCTTCTTTTGTGGATCAGGGTCTCCCTTCACCGAGATGCATCCAAAACACAGAGTTCACACTGTGCTGCTGAGGGACAACAGAGCAGCTTTGCACCAAAGATAACTGAGATATTCCAAACACCAAATGGGATCCAGAAAGTAGGACAAGTTCCCTTTTCCCTGTACTTGCTTGTAATAAAGAATATTGACATGTTGTTGTCATGCTTGGGTAGAAGAGAATTTTTCTGCCCCATCTGTTCCTATATGAAACTCCTTCCCACTGGACAAGGATTGATGCTCGTGGTTTGGCAAAATTTAGATGCAGAACACTAAGGCTTTCTTTAACTAACAACTCAGAAAAAAGCCCTGAGTTTCCAAGTTCAGCCCCTGCAATCAGAAAGAAACTCCTGATACAGATAATTTTGCCACCATCAGCTGCTCCCCGCATGTTGCACAAGGAGTGTGTGACAATTTGGGGTCAGGACTTTCCTGCCTCCTCGTGGTTTGTGCAGAGCAGGGAGCCCATTGTGACAGTCTGATGATGATTGCTAACGTGTCTTGCGGGAATTGCTTCAGCTTCCCATCTTCCTGTGGGGTGGAGAATGGATTGAGAGCAGCCCTGGGGAGAAGGACTTTGAGTGCTGGTGGGTGAGAGGCTGGACATGCCCTGGCCATGGGCACTCCCAGCCCAAAAACTCCCATGTCCTGGGCTCATCCCACAGCCTGGGCAGCAGGGGAGGGGGGGATTCTGCCCCTCTGCCCCCTCAGGTGAGACCCCACCTGCAGAGCTGCCTCCAGCCCTGGGGAACAAGGATGTGGAGCTGCTGGAGTGAGTCCAGAGGAGGCCATGGAGATGTTCCGAGGGCTGGAGCCCCTCTGCTCTGGATCCAGGCTGGGAGAGCTGTAGAGGGATTTTGAACAAGGGCCTGGAGGGACAGGACAAGGGGGAATGGCTTCCCACTACCAAAGGGCAGGGGTAGATGGAGTATTGGGAAGAAATTCTTCCCTGTGAGAGTGATGAGGCACTTTAACACTTCTCTGGAAGCATCCAAGGCCAGGTTGACAGGGTTTGGAGCAACCTAGTCTAGTGGAAGGCAGGGGTTGGAATATGATGGTCTTTAAGGTCCCTTCCAGCCCAAACTGTTCCATGATTCTATGATTCTGAAGCTGGGCATCACTTGCTGAAGTGACCAGCGGGTTCTGACCTATGGCTGAAGGCAGATCCCAGAGATCCTGAGGCAGAGGCAAGGATGTTTTACATAGAGATGGGTGATTTTCAGGCTTGGTGAGTGGAGAAAATGAGAGAATAGAAAAAAAGAGGAACCAGCTGTCACTGTCTTTAGTAACAGCCAGAACTCATGAGGGCAGATGAGCAGACAGAAATAGCAACACCAAACCACGGGCAATCCGTGTCTGGGCCCTTTGGACTTCCCTGGAAAAGTGGTTGGGTTGCCCCATTCCACAGCCACGCTCTCCAGAGCTTTGTTGATTCAACCACTCCTCTGGTTTCCTTTGGAATTCAGTTTTCCTTGTGCCTGCAGGCACAGCCTCTGTGGGTTTGTTTTGGTTTTCTATTAAATGCTGTATTTTCCTTCTGCACAGCAGGAAAAGAGGATGAATTCCTGTGGGATCTGGAGTAGCTGTCTATCAGAAGCAGGACCACAACAAGATTTTAAATTCCCATCATTGTGCTGATTCCATGCCAGTGTCATCTGGGAGGAAAAACAGATCCCTGTGCACTGGGCTCCTACTCTGGGAAGCAAGAAGGTGGCTACAATCCATCCAAACGCACTGAAGGTCAGAGCTTTAACTTCTTACCCCTTTACTGTGCTCTCCTGGTGAGATACCAGCTGTGCTTTTCAGTGAAGAAATTCCATTCATGCACACTGGCAGTAATTTTCCATATTTTTCTTCTCCGCAACTGGGAAAAAACCAGGAGCTAGAAACATTTAAAGATTTACCAGAGTGCATGGGAATAGCAAATACTTCAAGAAAATGATGTCAGAAATGCCTGAGCTAGATGCAGATGTGATGGAGTGAAATTCTCCAGCCTATGTTAGGGAAAAGGTCAGGATAGGGGATTAAGAAGGGCTCCTTCAGCATTAAATTATATCTTCCACATGTGTGGAAGTGATGAGAGTCAGGACAACGCTCTGCTGGCAAGAGTGAATTTCCTGGTTGGGGCTCAGCTGCTGCAACTGCAGCTGCAGGAGAGCCCAGTAAGGATAAATCCCTTTAATCCCTTGGAAATCTTAAAATTTACCCTGATGAAAACATCTCATAGGTGGTCTTGCTTCACAATATTTCAATTACAGAAAGTGGTGGGTTTTTTTCCATTGAAAACATTTCATTCTGTGTAATTATCCTTGTTTTATTACAAATATATCTGAAACCTCAACTCCAGTGTTTTGCTTGATGATAAGGTGACGCTCTATCGAATTTGGGGTGTTCTTCCCCCCCTTTTTTGGAGCTGTGAATGAACCACAAGCCTCTCCCCTACCCTCCATGGGTGAGACAAAGTTGCTCAGCATAAGGGAAAGTGAATAGATGGAACTTGGAAAGTGAGCTGTGGCTTGAAAATTGATATTTAGTTGAACTAAGGGGGAAAAAAACCAACAAACCCCCCCACAAACAAACAAACAAAAAAGCCCACAGAACAAAAAAGCCCCAGAATATTGGAAGGATCACAAGGCACCATAAAGGAATCTCAGAATCCAGGTGGACAGGTGGATGCTGACACACAGAGGTGTGAGGAAGGGAGGAGAAAATCCATGCTGAGGGCTGGTGGGGTGTTCTGGCCAGCACCCCTTGTGTGCAATCTACCCATGGAAATCACTCCTGCATCCACCCCTGATCCTTCTGCTTCCTTTGGAGCCCTGCAGCTTCGGCCCTCTCTGTATTTAAGAGCTTAATTCCTGTTTTTTCCAAGGGATAGGAAGTGCTAAAAGTCTCTGTGAGCTGTTTTGATCTCTCCACCCTGTAACTGTGGGAATGTGGCAGGGAGGTGAACCCATGGAAGACTTGGCATCCTCCCAGGGAGCCCCAAAAGGCAGGAAAGGCCTCTGCCTTGCTTTTATCATCCCAGCCTTCTCCATCTCTCTCCATCCCTCTGTCCTCTTTGGCCTGACCTGCTGCAATGAATTATTCAGGCACGCAGCAGTTGCTATAGGGCCTGTCCTGAATAACAACAGTGGTTATTTTTATCCCTAACTCTTGTTACCTTGCAGGCAGGAGTGATGGGGCCCTGCCAGCTCCCAGCAGGAGGAAAACCACAGTGATCCATGGGCTGGGATTCATTCTGACCACTTAAATATAGGTGAGATCTTGTGCAATCCACATATAGGTGTCTGAATCCCACTCTGGCACCGCTCTGTGCTGTGCTCACGGGGTGCTTTGCATCCATATTTTATTTTTCCATCCATATTTTATCTGCAGTGGAGCACACAGGCTGTGTCCATGGCTGGATTTATTAGTCTGTCTGCTGCAGGAAGAGGAAAACTGTCCCAGAGGTGAAATCTTATGGCAGGTTCTGCCAATTTAAATAGGATAAATCATATTTCGTTCGGGGACTTACACAGGCTGATTTCTCCAGCCAGTTTATATCCTCATGGCTGGTGTGCCTGGTTAAATATCTTTATATTATCTATCTACATCTATATCTATATCTA
>NW_021938895.1:100524-101539 GCF_001715985.3 Manacus vitellinus
GAAAACAAGGAATCTCCAGGAAATCAGGGGGAAGGGGTAGAGCTGAGGAGCATCTGTAGGGAAATAGGTGCTGCTGAGTGTGCACAGGTGGGGAGGGTATTCCAGCTGCAGGGAACATCTCTGGAGCTAGGAGAGAAACTTGGGACATGACAGGGGAAAAAAATAGGGAAAATGAAAAGCAAAAGGAAAATAAAAAGAAAAAGGAAAAGAAAAAGGAAAGGAGGGGAAAAAAGAAAAATGAAAAAAGAAAAAAACAAAACAGCAAGAAAGCACAAGATCCTTCATTCCTGCCAACCTGCCAGACTTAATAATCCATGAAATTATTCCAGGGAAGGGCCCAAAGGCCTAAAAGAGAAACTCTTGAACTTTCACTTTGATTCAAAACAACGTGAAAAAAAATCACTCATAAGTGGGACAAATACCCAGGACTTGAGCCACACATATCCTGAACTGGCCATAGTGTTACCAGCAACATTTCCAAGGATCGACCTGATCCAGGCACACAAAGAGAAAATGGGAAATAGGGCAGAGGCTGTTTCCTGCTCCTCTTCCGAAGCACGAATCGCAGCTGCTCCCTCCGGAGAGGTCAGGCACTGGGAATGTTGTGCCTCAGCGTTTGCACAGCCCAACAGACCCTGGGTGAATATTTATTTCCAGTATTTCCCTGGATAAACTGCTGTTAGCTCCAGTATCCAGGGAACATGCCAAGCTTCGGTGCCCAGTATGCCCTGCTGATTGAAATATTTTTGTCAAGCTTTTTATTCTTTTTCTATTTTTAAACAGAGTTTAGATAAAGATTTTTAAGGGATACCAACATGCTGTTTTAAGGGGGAGCAGAGGTTTCCCTGTGCCCAGCAGGCACCTGTCTCCACTTCCCCTCTGATTTCTGCCTACAAAAACCTCTCAGAAGACTTAATGGGGCCTTGAAAAAAGGAGGGAGAGGGACTTTATACATGAGCAGATAGTGATGGAACAAAGGGTGCCCACTGACAAAGGGCAGGTTTAAATTAGATTT